>NW_006399924.1:3365867-3371940 GCF_000299155.1 Elephantulus edwardii | reverse complement strand
AGGACTGACCTTGGGGTTGGGGAGAGATTGAGAAAGATGGGTTCAATAATGTATACTGCATTGAAGCAGATGAGGGAGAAAACTGTTTAAAAAGGATATGTGATTAGGTATTTTTGTCATGACAGGAGTCTAAAGCGAAGGCTACATGGTGGAGTCGAACTGGGGAAGGGTTTATAAAACAATGAAAATTTTTTCTTTTACTTTTCCAAGAGGGTAGTGTACTGGGGGAAGGGTTGGGATGGGAGAAAATTGCAACAATGAATGAATGAAAATCCAAAGTCTCTGTAAAGTTTTACTGAAATTAATAATTTAAATTAAAAAAAAACAAATGGACAGTTGATAGTTTAAATGAAGACTAGACATTTTGGAGGGCAGGAAGTTGAAGTCAATGGGAGTGAAAAAGAGACTAGAATAGAAACCAAGAGAATGTTGACACAATGTCGACTACATAACCAATGTCACTGTTTATTATATGTACAAACTGCTGAATGGGACATATTTTCACCAAAAAGTTGTCTATATCTCTCCAAAAGGTAAATAATCTTAAAGAAAAATAGTGATCCAATTTAGCTAATGTAATTATCCACCCTTATAGAATCAGGATTTCTTATAGATGAGGTCTGGGAATAAATAATTTAATAAAATCCCCACATGGTCTATGAGCCACATTCTGAAAACTGTTGTGAAATGCTACTAACTTCATTTAACCTGGGTGACTTTATTATCCTAGATGTGGGCTGGGGCTTTCTGCATCAGGTGACAGTAAAAATACAGCAACTGTTTTATAAATAGGCTCAACTTTCTAGTAAAACACACAAATTGCTGATTTTCCTTCTAGCCTCCAAAATCATAAAATAATATTCCATAAGTGAAATCTTACATATACAACTTAAAAAAAGAACTCTCCCTGAAATCCTTTAAATTGAAAAATTAAACTGCACAAGATTTAAATCTGAAGAAATAGTTTACTGTGTTTCTCATTTTCTCTCAAATATATCAAGCAAAAGCCTGGGCTGTTACCTGAAATTCCACTGCTAACAAGTTACTGTTTGGTATCTTGAAGTTTTAATTGAACAAGAGAGTAGAAATACATTTTAAAACCCCCTGAAACTTACTGTCATTGAGTCGTTTCTGACTCTCTCAGGTTTCTCAGGTTGTAAATCCTAATGGGAGAAGACTACTTATTTCTTTCCCAGAGGGACAACTGATTATTCTGAAACACTCTTTTATTACAACACCCTACCAACTTGACCACCATAGATCCCTATTTATTCAGTCAGTCATTCTTTCTTACTGCCCTCAATTTAATTGCACTCATAGCACCCTCCATTGGGTTTCAGAAGCTATAAATAGAAATGGGAGGAAGTTGCCTGTAAAAACTGATGTGTGAGGATGGCTATATCTGGCCTTTACAAACTTTACAATGGGTAACTGTCCCCATCAATAGCACCAACAACATAAAACAAATTACAATGACATAAGACATTAAGACATGTCCTCCACATTCCTGTATCTCTTTCTACTTATATCAACACTAATTTTTTTTGTTTTATTGCTTTATTTGGTCTAAAACCCAATGCGCTAAAACACAGACGGCACAGAACCATATTGGGAATGTCAAATGGTTATAATTCAGATTAGTAGCAGATACACTCAGGATGGCTTCTAAAATGTGCTTATAGGTGCCTCAGCCTTGAGCCTCATGGCTTTAGGCCAGTGTTACAAAGTCCACAATCCTTCCAGTTATGCTCCCCACAAATCCTCCAATCAACTTGGGCAAAGGCTCTTTACTCAAGGTATGTGGAGGATAGCAGTCCCAAAAGCAGCTCTGTCTTATATTGGGTCTCTGGCCCTGTGCTTTGGCCATTGGTGCTACTGCTGTAAATCTAGCTGGTGCAAAAATCTCAAGTCCTTAAAAGTGCCCATTGCATGCCTACTTCTTTGCTGGTGGTGAGACTCTCCTATTCTGCTGTTGAATCTGTTCAGTTTAATGGCGAGACTAGCTAATCCCCTTGTGGATAGGCTCTATATACTCTATTCACATATTTCCACCTATCCACATCACGAAGTCAAAATCAAATGGCTAGGGAAGCCATTTTGGACAATAAACCCTTGACACTACACTGCCCAACTTTCTCCCTCAGGTTCTGGTGTATTTTAATAACCAAAAGATACACAGCCTCCCGGTTAACAGCACAACTTGGTATGGACTACATACACCACCAACTCGCCCTTTCTATTTCATTTCAATGGAACCTATTAAAACTCACATAGAAAAAAAAATGAAAAGCAAAAACATAGCCATTTAATTGACTCAGATTCATGGCAAATATCCATTGTGTTTCTTAGGCTATAAAACTTAATATGAGGAGACTGCTACATCTTTTCATGTGATGGCTGGTGGGTTCAAACTGCCACCTTTCCAGTTAGCAACCCAACATTTACTGTGTCACCAGGCTCCTTTACACAGAACAAACAAACAAACAAACAAAAGTGTAGAAGGTGCTCCAACTGAAATAATCCATAGAAAACAAATTGTCTGCAAATGAAGAAAGTTTTATTTTTTTGTTTGCCTTAATTGTCAAACATCAATCACCAGATCGAAGAAGACATATGTTCAGGCTGGGCAATAGTTTTACTTCTTCAGCACTCCAGATTTTCCTGGGAAGAACAGTGAAAATCCAACAGTCAAAGGGAAAGTCAAAACTTTCAGCAACTCCTAATGAGCTGCAGATTCCTCCAAGAGTATGCTAAGGTTTCTGCTGATCCTAGGAGTGGAAAGGAGTGCCATTACCCAAGGACTATGGCAGTGAATATCCTAGTGATTACCAAGACAGGGGTTTAGAATATCTCTTATAGCTGTCACTACAGAAGATGAGACCAATTGTTTTGTGTTTTACATAATATTAAGGTGACTCTGAACTTTCTCAAAAGACACTCAAGATATTAAGCAGTCTGGTACTAGAGAATAGCGTGCAACCAGTTTGAGATTAAAAAATCATCATTAATATGCATTATAAGTGATTATAAAGGAAAATTTGAAATAAACTTTACAAAGTCAGAAGTAAATATTTGGGCATCATATTATGAATTTCAATCCACACAGGCTGAGCTTAGTACTGCTTCCCATTTACTATGGTGCCATGGGTTGGTTGAGTTATGTTCCCCCCCTAAAGAAAGAAATGTGTCAATTTGGCTAGGTGTTGATTAATAGCCTCAATGTAATAATCCACAATTTTGTATAGTGAGGCAAGATTAGTATTAGATGTCTTGAATTATAACCATATAAAAGGATGTGATTCAACTCACACCCTATCCAAATGAACCTGTTGACTGAATCATGCCTTTCATTTTACAAGAAATAAAAGGAGAAAAGAAGCAGTAAAAATGAGAGGGATTCCACTACCACCAAGAAATAAAATCCAGGAGTGGAATGTGTCCGTTGGACTCAGAGTCCCTGTGCTGAGAACTTCCTAAACTCAGGAAGCCATGGGAAGATCCCCAAGGAATACCAGACCCACAAATGTTAAATGGAGACAAGGACATTTACAAAGAAATAGAAATAATTTTCCTAGATCTGGTCTTCTGAATTGAACTGTAAGAGAATATTTTTGTTCATTAAAATCACCCACTTCCAATGTTTCTGTTATAGCAGCACTAGGTAGCTAAAATGTATAGCAAGAAAATCATGACATTTTTGGTGACGTAAGGAAATCTATTATCCTGTTTGGTTTCTAAATTACAAAAGGTGGTGAATTAGTCATTCATTCATGGTAATAATACCTATTTAGATTATGCAGGTATTAGAACAAAAATAATAAACATTCTTAGGAAAGCCAGGGACCCCAACATACTTACCCAACCTCCCTGAGCCTGGATGAACTCTCGGACACCATTATTCCCATTGATAATGCTTATCACACCTTTGGCGACCTGATTTGTCGTTTCTTGGGTTGCTTTTTGTGACACATGCTGAAAAAGCTTCACTAACACTGCCAAAAAGGCTCTCTCATAAGCTAGGCTGGAATCCTGAGCACACCAGGTCTTACTGAGTGATTCCACTGTCCTCTTGAGCATATCTTCTACCTGAGAAGAGACACAAGTTTGCCATGAAGTGCATCATTCTGCAAGTACAGGAATCTATAAAGCATATATTTGACAAAAGTGGTAAATGTACCACTTGTGGCTTATCAATTACTTTTAGTAGGTTGATGAGTAAAGTCCTCATTTTGTTATTTTGGATTATTATATAGAATGTTTTGTATTTCCTTATATTTTATATTATTACTTATTTTAATGAGTACTAGAAAAATATATAAGTAGGCCATCAAGCCCACAATGTCAGATAGTATTGCTTAAAATATAACAATTGAAAAAAATATTCTAAGTACAATAATTTGTAAAGGTTTTACCCTGTCATTACGATTAATCATGATTAACTTGCTTATTATTAGCATAATTAATATTACTGGATTATATACACAAAGAACATGGAAATTAAAATGTTTTGTTGTATATTTTCTGTCACAATAAAAAATATTAACATGATAACATATATCTTGCCAAATTGTGAAGGTATTGCTTGAATGACTTAAATCTGAAAAACTTTAAAGTAAAAAATCAACTCATTTTTTATCTTCCTTTTCCCTTCACAAACAATTCGGTCCAAAATCCATTAGGTGAGGCTGAACGAGGTTTATTGGGGTGTTGCATGAACTCACATAGGTCAGATAAGCTTGCTGAAATCCAAACAAAGAAAGGAATCTATACTTGGAGGGCACTTACATCTTGATTTCTAAAAAAAACACCACCATTATCCATTGAAAGAAAGCCAATATTCCTGAGGATTCCAGTGTGGGGACTGGCCTTATTTACATGTCAAGGTCATGAAAATCAAGGAAATGCTGAAAAAACATTTTACATTGAAAAAGAATAAAGTCTTTCTAACCTAGACAGCTAAAATATAGGTGTAATTCTAGCCTGTATATTTTTTTCTATTGACACATAAAAAAATTAGTTTATGATTTGATGATTATATGATAATGTCAGGACTAAATTCACTATTTTAATATTTATATTATTATATGAGAAATTGTACTTGTTTTGTTTGGTGGTCCAGTGGTTAAGGAGCTACCCTGCTATCTAAAGTACCATAAGAACATGAGCCAAGTAATGGTCATGAAGGAAGAAGCTGAAGATACTCTGAACACATTGGCAAAAAATAAGGCCCCAAGAATCAATGAGATACCAACAGAACTATTCCAACAAACATATGCAGCCCTAGACATAATCACCAGCTTATGCCAAGTAATTTGGAGGACAACTGCCTGGCTGACTGATTGGAAAAGGTCCATATTTGTTCCTATTCCCAAGAAAAGTTATCCATGCCCATCAACAAATGAATGGTTAGAGAAACTGTGGTATATTCACACAATGGAATACTATGCAGCACAGAAAAACAAGGGACTAATGAAATACTATATAAAATGGGTGACACTTCAGGGTCACTTGTATTTCACTTATGTTGAATGAAATATTTCAGTCACAAAAGGACAAATACTTCATAATGCCGCTGTTGTAAAACAGCACTGACATTGGGGTTGAAAAAACTGAGAAAACGGGATAAATAATGTAGACTGCATTAAAACAGATGAAGGAAAGAAATATATGATTGAGTATTATTTGCATGACAATAGTCCAGAATAAGAGTTTCATAACAAAGTGGACTAGAGGGCAGGGGAAATTGTGCAACAATGAAAGAATATTTTTTTTTTCAAAGAGAAAAACAAACTGGGGAGGTGGGTAGGGAGGAAAATGTGCAACAATGAATGAATGGAAATTCAAATTCAAATTCAAATTCAAATTCTCTATAAACTTTGGTTAAAATTTCAACTAAAATTAAAAAATTTAAAAGTACAAGCCACATGATTCAATTGTTAGAAAAGCGTCAGGATGGATGATGAAGAGATTGAGAGTGTTCACAGCTTCACTTTGCTTGGCTCCACAGTTAACACTCTTGGTACCAGCAGTCAGGAAATCAAAAAGCGTATCGCGATGGGAAAGTCTGCCGTTA
>NW_006399924.1:3364507-3365618 GCF_000299155.1 Elephantulus edwardii | reverse complement strand
TTCTTGGCAGTCCATGGTACGTTCAATACTCTTCTCCAGCACCACAGCTCAAAGGCGTCAATTCTCCTTCTATCCTCCCTAGTCATTGTCCAACTCTCCGATGCATAACAAGTGATTGCAAAAACCATGGTCTGTATCAGGCGGACCTTAGTCTCCGGAGAGACACTGTTGCTCTTCAGTATTTAGTAGCCTAAAATGTTGCCACTACACCAGCAGGGCTCCTGGTTTATAGATTGAAAGTGCCACTGTTAAAAAACAGGACTGGCATTGGGGTTAGGGGAAATCTAAGAAAAGAGTTTAAATGATATATACTGCATTGAAACAGATGAAGGAGAGAACTGTTTGAAAGGAATATATGATTAGGTATTATTTTCATTACAAGAGTCCAGAATGAGAGATTCAGGGAGGAGTAAACTTGGGTGTAATTGTATAATAATGAAAGTCAGTTAGGGTTTTTTTGTTGTTGTTTGTTTGTTTTGTTTTGTTGTTTTTTTTTACTTTTCAAAAAGAAAATCAACGGGGAGAGGGGTGGGTAGGGAGGAAAATGTGCAACCATGAGTGAAGATAAACCCAAAATCTCTATAAACTTTCATTAAAATATCATTTAAAAAATTTTTCACCCAAAAAGGAAAAAGGAAACCTCTTAAAAGTGTTTTTTTAAAAAATCATCCATATAAAACAAAATAAACACCTACAACCAGGAGAAGATAAAGTAGGTGAATGGGATCTTCTAAGAATCAAATTCCTATGCAGATCCAAAAACTTCTCAAACAGGGTAAAAAGGGAAGCCACAGACTGCGAAAAATTATTTGGTAATGAAATATCAGATAAAGAACTTATATCCATAATTTATAAAATACTTGAGCACCACAACAAGATAAAGGTAAATAATCTAATAGAAAAAATGGGTACAGGATATGAACAGACACTTCACCGAAGAAGACATTCAGATGACTAACAAGCACATGAAGAAATGTTCAAAATCCCTAGCTCTAAGAGAGATGCAAATTAAAACAACTATGAGATATCATCTCACCACAGTCAGAATAGCAAAATTTAACAGAACAGCAAGCAACAAATGCTGGCGAGGTTGTGGAGAAACTGGAACCCT
>NW_006399924.1:3356406-3364407 GCF_000299155.1 Elephantulus edwardii | reverse complement strand
TATGAGATGGATTGATTCGGTCACTGGGGTAATTGGGATGGGTGTGTCGGAGGCGGTGCGGTTGGCGCAGGATAGGGCAGGGTTTAGAGCTGTTGTGCATAGGGTCGCTATGAGTCGGAAACGACTCGATGGCACATAACAACAAAAACAACAAGATAAATTTAAGTAAATTAACTGGTAAATTTGAGTCAAATATAATGTGGAATCCAATCTATTGTTTAAAATAAAAAAATTAGCTTAGGTTTCTAAATGCTTCCAAGTATTATTTTGACTCATTAAAAGACAGTATGACTTCTTCTTTTTTTTTTTTTTTTTTAATGTGTGTACCGTCAAATTGGATCTGACTGGTACAGGAGGCGATTGTTCCTCCTTCTTCAGCAGAGCATCTGGTTGATATGAACCGCGCACCTCTGGGATTGCAGTGCAGTTTCCTGCCACTAGGCCACCAGAGCTCACCAACTTCTGAAGCTTAAAAAAAAAGGTGACCCAACAGAATGTTGAAACTATCGAACAATATCATTAATATCATATGCAAGCAAAATACTAGTGAGAATCATTAAAAAAGGCTAGAACATCCACAATCAATACTCTTGGTACCAGCAGTTAGGAGATTAGGAGATGTAGTGCCCTGGGAAAATCTGCAGTCAGGGCCCTCTCCAAATTACTGGGGAGCAATGATATTAATTTAAGGACTAAGGTGCACTTGATTCAAGGTCATGGTCTTTCCAATCACTTGCTATGCTGGACAATTAATACAGATGACAAAAAAAAAATTGATGTCTTCAAAGACAACACTGGGGTGTTGGAGAAGAGTACTGAATATATCATATTCTATATCATAGACTACCAATAGAATAAACATATATCTTGGAGAAAGTACAGCCACTATGCTTCTTGGAGGCAATGATTATGAAGTTTCGTCTCACATATTTTTGGCACATTGCTGGGAGAGGTTACTTGAAAAAGGGATGGTGAAGAGAATGAAGACCCTCAACCAGGTGTATTGACACAGTGAATGCAGCAATGGGCTTGAGTGTGTCAGAGATTATGAGGTTGACACAAGATAGAACAGAGGTTTTTAACTTTATTTTATTATTTTGTGTGTGTGTGTACCATCAGATCAGATCTGACTGACACAGGAGGCGATTGCCTCTCCTTCTCCAGAGGAGCATCTGGTGGATTTGAACCATGCATTTTCAGGATTGTAGTGCAGCTTCTTGCCACTAGGCCACCAGAGCTCCCATAGGACAGGATTTAGATCTGTTGTTCACGGGGTTACTGAGAGTTGTATTCAATTTGAGAACACCTAACAACAACAACAACAGCGACCTAGAACACAGATTCCTCTGCCCAACCTACCCTATATGGAAACAGAGAAGCATCCTTTCTGGCCTTCGCAGATGCTCAATAAAGATTTATTTAAAAACAAAACAAAACAGGCTGGAACAGTACATAGACAAAGTGCAGCCAAAAGTTCAAGCAGGATTTAGATGTGGCCATGGAACCAGGGATATCATTACTGATGTCAGATGGGTCCTGGCTAAAAGTAAAGAATACCAGAAGAAACAAGGAAAAAAAGAATACGAGAAGAATGTGTATCTGTGTTTAACTGACTCTGCAAAGGCATTTGACTGTGTAAATCATAACAAATTATGATTAACCTTGAGAATAATGGGAATCCCAGAACACTTAATTGTGCTCATGTGAAACCCAGACATGGATCAAGAGGCTGTTGTGCAAACAAAACAAGGGAACACTGCATGGTCTAAAATTAAGAGAGGTATGCATCGGGGTTGTACCCTATCTCTATGCCTGTTCAGTCTGGATGCTGACCAATTTACCCAAGAGGCTTTATTCTATGAAGACGAATGTGGCATCAATATTGGAGGAAGACTCATTTAACCTGTGTTATGCAGATGACACAACCTTGCTTGCTGAAAGTGAGGAGAACTTGAAGCACTTTTTGCAGAAGATTGAAGAATACAGCCTTCAATACTGATTGTATCTCAACATCAAGAAAACAAAAATTCTCACCACTGGACCAATAGGCACCACCATAACAGACGGAGTTTCAAAATCCTTGCCTCCAAGCAGTAACCTGGTTTCACCTCTTCCAGGACACACCTATTTGTTCTCTTGGTAGACTATCCTCTTGCATCAGCACCTTGCTACAAATGGAAGAGAAGAGATATTAACCCACAAGAAGTCAATCCTAGAGTAGAAGTTCAAGACAAAGAACTTTTTCTCAGAACTGTCTGAAGATAGGAAGCTGTCCTTGATACTCTTACATTGAAGAGATACTAGCCGCATCATAAGAGACTGACAGCAGCATGATGTGTTCAGAATCACAGAAATCCTGATGGTTTGAAACTTAAGCCATCATATCAAGGATTGGTTAAGGGGAGAGAGGTATCTAATGGCATAGGAGGAAATAGAAAGGTATGCTGGTGAATATGGGAAAGGGTTGGGTCAAAATACATGTGGCAAGGGTGGGTAGCACCTTATTGATTCTATTGGTCATTTTTCTAATTGGGTAAATATCTTTAATCTGTTCTTTTCTGTAAAATGCTTGTCTGTCAGAAACTATTATTTTTTTAAAAAAAAATTAGGACAGACTAGGAAGAAGGATTGGCCATTCACTTCTGAAATAACAGGGCTCAAAAACCCTATGTATAACAGAGCACACATAGACTAGCACTTAGACTAGCAGGCATGGCAATTGAGACTGAGATCTCTGGAAACACAAAGAAGGAGTAATAGCTGTAAGCAGACACTAGTGATTGGAATGTGGAATGTGAGAAGCATGAATGTAGAAAAATTGGATGTTGTTAAGAAAAAAATGAATACTTAAGTATTGACGTCCTAGGCATTGGTGAAGTGAGATGCCTTGGCATGGGACATTTTGAATCAGATGATCATATAATCTACTATGCCAGGGATGAAAAGGTGAGGAAAAAATGAAGTTGGTTTCATAATTAAAAGAGTCATTTCTAGATCTATCATGAAAAACAATGTGTTATATCCATACACAGACAAGGAAGTCCAGGGAATACCACTATCATTCAAATAAATGGACTGACAGTTAGAGCCAAAGAGGAGGAAATCGATTTCTACCAACGTTTGCAGTCAGAAATCAATTGAATATGCAATCAAGATGCACTGATATTAATGGGCAACTGGAACGCGAAAGTTGGAAACAGGGAAGAAGGTTCAGTAGCTGGAAAACATGGACTTGGTGACAGAAATGAGACTGGAAATAGAATGATAGAATTCTGCACATTCAATGATTTATTCATTTCAAATACCTTTTATAAGAAACACAAACACAGGCTATCCACACGGATTTCACCTGATGTTAAGCATAGGAATAAAATAGATTACATTTGTGGAAAAAATAGCTGGAGAAGCTCACTATCAGTTATGAAAACCAGACCAGATGCTGATTGTGGACAGACCATCAACTACTCATATGCTAGTTCAAGCTAAAGTTGAAGAAAATAAAACCAAGTCCACAGGAACCAAAATTTGACCTTGAGTCTATCCCACTTGAATTTCAAAACCATCTCAGGAACAGTTTGAGGCCTTGAGCACCAATGAGCGTAAACCAAATGAACTGTGGGGAGGATATCAAGAATATCATCCATGAAGAATGCAAAAGATCATTACAAAGGCTGAAGAGGAAGAAAATGCCAAGATGAATGTCAGATAAGACACTGAATCTTGCATTAGAGAGCCAAGAAGCCAAAGCTAAAGGAAGAAATTGAGAAATTAAAGAGCTGAACAGAAAATTTCAAAGGGTAGCTTGGGATGGCAAAACAAGATACTATAATGAAATGTGCAAAGATCTATCAGAAAATCAAAAGAATCTAACTCACTCAGCATTTCTTCAGCTGAAGGGATTGAAAAAGAAATTCAAGCCATGAAGGCAATACTTAAGGATGCTTTGGACAGAGTGTTAAATGATCCAGGAAGCATTAAAAGAAGATGAAAGAAGTATATAGAGTCACTGTACCCAGAAAGAATTCTGATACAGAAGAATTTAATGAAATAACCTATGAGCAAGAGCCTGTGGTGATGAAGGAAGAAGTTCAAGATGCTCTGAAAGAATTAGCAAAAAACAAGGCTCCAGGAGTTGACAGCATACCAATTGACATGTTTCAACAAACAGGCGCTGCTCTGGATGTGCTCACTAAGTTGTGCCAAGAAATCTGGAGGACAGCCACCTGGCCAACTGACTGGAAGAGATTGATATTTGTTCCCTTTCCAGAGAAAAGTGACCCGACAGAGTGTGGAAATTATCCAACAATATCATTAATATCACATGCAAGCAAGATTATGCTGAAAAATATCCAAAAACAACTGGAGCAACACATCAACAGAGAACTGCCAGATGTGCATGCTGGGTTTAGAAGAGGTAGTGGTACTAGGGACATTGTAGCTAATGTTAGATGGATCTTGGCAGAAAGCAGAGAGCACCAGAGAAAGTGTATCTGTGCTTCATTGACTATGCAAAGGCTTTTGACTGTGTGGATCCCAACAAGCTATGGCTGACTCTGAGAAGAATGGGAATCTCAGACCATTTTATTGTGCTTATGCAAAACCTACACTTGGACCAAGAGGCAGTCGTCAGAACAGAACAAAGAGACACTGCATGGTTCAAAATTGCGAAGGAGGTCCAACAGGAATATATTCGGTCTCCATGCCTTTTCAATCTGTATTTGGAACAGATCAACTGGGACACTGGGCTGTACAAAGAGGAATGTGGCATCAGGATTGGTAAAAGAGTCATCAACAACCTGTGTTATGCAAATGACACAACCCTGCTTGCTTACTGAGGAGGACCTGAAGTGCTTCCTGCAGAAGGTCAAGGACTGCAGCCTTCAATATGGATTGAAGCTCAACATCAAGAAAACAAAGATTCTCACCACTGGGCCAATTGGGAGCATCATTATGGATGGTGAAGAGATTGAGCTTGTTAAGAGTTTTAGTTTGCTTGGCTCCACTGTCAACACTCTTGGTACCAGCAGCCAGGAAATCAAGAGACAAATTGCATTAGGAAAATTGGCTGTCAGAGACCTTCCCAGAGTATTGAAGAGCAATGACATCAGGATGGAGACGAAGGTGTGCCTGATCCAGGCCATAGTCTTTGCAATTGTGTCCTATGCATCAGAGAGCTAGACAGTGAATAGGGATAATAGAGAATTGATGCCTTTTAGATGTAGTGCTAGAAAATAGTGTTGACTATACCATGGACTGCTAGAACAAACAGGTTTATCCTAGAGAGGGTGAAACTGGGCTGCTCCTTGGAGCGAAGGATTCTGAAGCTTTGTCTGACATACTTTCGAGATGTTGCAAGGAGGAACCACTCCTTGAAGAGGGACAACATGTTTGGGAGGGTGGAGGGACAGTGCAAGAGAGGAAGACCCTCAATGAGATGGATCGGTTCAGTGATTGGGGCAATGGGAATAGATGTGCCAGACATGGTAAGGTTGGCACAGGATAGGTTTAGGGCTCTTATACATAGGGTCGCTATGAGTCACAAGAAACTCGATGGCACATAACAACAACAAGTTCATGATACAATTTATCAATTGTCTGCTTTTTCTGAATATCATTTCATTCTTTCACTGGTAGTTCCTGGGGGCATAAAGATGCTCAACTAATTTAGCCTCTATGCAGTTTAAGTACTAAAAAAGATATATAAAAGACACTTTGACAAGAAAAGTGGACAAAGCACAGAACTGATATAAACCAGTGGAGGCAACCTAAAGGAGGGTCAATCAGCTCTATTAAGTCACTCATCAGTCTCACTTAGACTTTGAATAACCATTAAAGAACTAGCAATTGTCTACAAAATGGGTAATCCTGGAGGACAAATATTGCATAGTGCCACTGTTGTAAAATGGGACTGGCATCGGGGTTAGGTGGAGACTGAGATAGATGGGATAAATTTTGTATACTGCATTGAAACAGATGAGGAAAAGAACTGTTTTTAAAGGGATATATGATTAGGTATTATTGTCATAACAAGAATCCAGAACGAAGGCTGCATAGTGGAGTGGACTTTGGGGGAGGAATTGCATAAAAATGAAAGAATTTTTCTTTTACTTTTCAAAGAGAAGAGTGAACTCAGGGGCGGTGGGGGGGAGGTTGGGCAGGGAGAAAAGTGGAACAATGAATGAATGGAAATCCAAAGTCTCTGTAAACTTTCATTAAAATTAATAATAATAAAAAAGAAGACAGTAATAAAAAAAAAACCCTAGCATTTCTCAAGTATTTGCTTGGATACATATAAATCCCTAATCTTTTACAAAACATTTCTAGTCACACTAGTATAGGAGAAGCAGGAACAGAGAATCTGGAATAGAAAAGAGAAGCAAACAATAAAAAAATAGGAACTTGACCTGGCTCTTAGCAGCTTCTGCAATAACATTTTTGACATTAAGTTCCAATTCTTCATTGTACTCATCTCCAATCATCCGAAGGCGACCAACAATGATGGCCACATCAAAAGAGCTAGGTTCTCCTAGGAAAGAGAGAACACAATTGTCACAGTCTTTAAAAGGATGGCTAACACTAAGCATTTGGGCATTGGAGAATATTCTCTAAACTTTTATGCAATTTTAGCATTGTTCTCTCCCAAGAACAACTTAAAAATACTGTGATCAGAAACAGAAAAATCCTCCATTCCCCTGCCCTGAGAATTTCTCTCCCTTCCATGAAGACTTCAGGAGTTGCTGAAAGTTTAGACTTTGTCTTTTGAAACCCAAGAGGAAAAAAGCAAACATAATCAGATTCTCTTCCTAACCTTCAACCATCTCCTCAGGTAGAACCTTACCTGAATCTGGTTCAGTCACCCCCCTGAGGTTCCGATTAGCAACCTGTAATGTTCCTCCAGAGAAGTCTGCAAGCAGAGCTTCCACTATGCATTCTGTTTGCTCCTCAAAAGTTTTAGGTGTCTTCATTTTAGATGTTTGCTGTTCAGTTTTGGTTTTCCACAAGGCAAACGTGTTCAAGCTCAGCTCAACTAGACACACTGGTAAACCAGTAGATGCACCTACCTAATGTCAAGTTTCCTATGAAACATCTAGTTTTAGAGCCTCTCCTGCTAGTTTTCTCTCAAAATATTTGCTCAATAAGACTTTTAGGAGAGCTCAACTACTCACACACACATACAAACAGACCTTTTGAAGACAGTTCATTATCTCAGAACCACACCTTAGCCAGTTTATAGATTAATGAGTAACTTTTACAGTTTGAAAGCCAATAGAATTGAAGAAAGTCTCTTGGGTAATCTCATTTAAGAAATACTTCCTGTCACGGTCTGTGTATGGCATAATTTAAAGGAAGGACTTGAAGTTATAATAGACCGGAATTCAAATCCTGATTATGATGTTTATTTGCCACGATCAAAATGATTTCCTGAACACCTGGGTGTCATAGCATTATACTTGGCATTACAGAAACATGGCAGAGACAGAATCTGTCCTCATGAATCTTAAACTACAACAGTAATGGCATATTAAAAGACTACTCATAATTTCTTGTGCTATTTAGTTACTATTGTTGTTACGTAGTTAAATTAGAACCAACCCATAGTAGACTGTCCCGTAGATTTTCAAAAGCAATAAATCACACTGGAGAAGATTTCTCATCTTTATTCCATGGTGCAGCTGGTGGATTCAAACCATGTGCCTTTATGTTCCCAGTGTAGCTCCTTACCATTAGGCCACCAAATCTCTCTAAGAGTAGAGTGCTAGAAAAGTCTTGAAATAGGGTGGGGGAAAGAATCTCTAGGGTTGAAAAGGTGTCATTTAACCCCGTCCCCACCTCTTGGTGATAGTGTCCAACCCCTGCGCTCCTTGTCCCCTATTCCCTTGCTTTCCTCCCCTTCCCCCACCCCCCTTGCAGCTCCACAACCCCCACCGCAGCCCTGTGACCTCGGGGCACCACCTTGGATCCAGACATCACCTGGAGCTATCAGGCGAGCTGTTGAGGAAC
>NW_006399924.1:3347846-3348861 GCF_000299155.1 Elephantulus edwardii | reverse complement strand
AGCTAGGAACAACACTAGAAGTTCTAATCCACAACATAAACAGTCTTCCCAGTATCCTGGAAAACCTACAACCAGGAGAAGATAACGTAGATGAACGGGATCTTCTGAGATTAACTCTTAACAAAGCAATTTTCCTCACAGGGTTAGTTAGACTACTTAGAAATTAGCCTGTCATTGTTCCAGGAGATACTGGGGTTAGACCTGTAGTGGCTGCCCCCTTGAAGTAGCTGAACTAACTTGGATTTTTAAATTGTGATTTGGTTTATATAGCAGATTGGTGTGATATTTTTCCCATCATTTAACTCTATTTGCAATTTTTAATTATAACATTAACTTCAATATTCACAATATAATTTGCATTTTCTTCGCATTCTCCCTATATTCTCATTTCCATTAGTGCTTCTATCCTCCCCCTTTGTGCCTTCAGGACTTTGTTCTTAGACCAATGCTCATCTTTTGACCTTATAGGATTGATTTTCTAAGGAGTGAGTGCTTTCCTGTTGTTATTATTATAGGCCAAGTTGCTGTACACTCCAAAGTATTTCTATAGTTTGAAATGGATTGGATATGCCACCAAAGCATTAATAATAATTATTGTTGTTGTTTATGATAGAGTTAGAACCAACCCATAGCTGACCCACTAACAGGTTTTCTGAGGCAATTAATCACAGGGTAAGAGATTGACCATCCTTCTTCCCTGGAGCAGTTGATGGCTTCAAATCACGTGCCATTGGGATTGCAGCACAATTTCTTTCCCCTAAGACACCAAAGTTCCCTAATAATAATTGTTGTTCTTATGTGCCATCGAGTAACCTGCGACTCATAGTGACCCTATGTACAACAGCCCTAAACCCTACTCTATCCCTTGCCAATCTTATTGTCTCTGACACATCCATCCCAAAAAGGAGGAGGAAGAAGGGGAATACAAAAGTTGGAAAACAAAGAATTGGTAGTTGGGAAATTGGGTAGTATGGGGGCTTTGGTGACAAAAATAATAGAACTTTTTATAATTAAT
>NW_006399924.1:3345221-3347296 GCF_000299155.1 Elephantulus edwardii | reverse complement strand
AAGAGCAATGGTGTGTCTCTGGAGACTAAGGTGCCCCTGGTACAGGCCATGGTCTTTGCAATCACTTGTTATGAGTCAGAGAGCTTGACAATGGCCAGGGAGGATAGAAGAAGAAATGATGCTTTTGAGCTTTAGTGTTGGAGAAAAGTGCTGAAGGTACCATGGACTGCTAAGAAAACAGATTCATCCTGGAGAGGGTTAAACCGGGCTGCTCCTGGGAGGCAAGGATTCTGAGGCTTCATCTGACATACTTTGGTCATGTTGTAAGGAGGGACCGGTCCTTGCAGAAGGACATCAATCTTGGGAGGGTGGAGGGCAGGCGCAGGAGGGGAAGGCCCTCTGTGAGGTGGATTGATTCGGTGACTGGGGTAATCGGGATGAGTGTGTCAGAGACAATGAGATTGGCACAGGACAGAGCAGAGTTTAGAGCTATTGTACATAGGTTCGCTATGAGTCTCAAGCGACTTGACGGCACATCACAACAACAGCAACAACATTCACTCATTGCTACGGAGTTGAAATTGAACCACAGGAGAGATATGGCCTTTGGGTTAGTAGCATAATTCCCTATAGACTGTGCCACCAGAGCTCCCTCATTAGCTGTCAGAAAAGAAGAAAAAACTCATTGCTGTCTCATAGGTGACCCTCTGCTGAGTTTTTGAGGCTATAAATTGCTTAGGAGGAGGAGATAGTCTATCATTATCCTGCAAAGCCACTAGTGGGTTAAAACCACCGAAGAGGTACAACCTTTGGCTTATCAGCACAATTCTCTACAAATCAGGCCACCAGAACAAAACAACAATGAGATGTCATGTCAGCTCAGCAACAACAGCAAAAACAGCAAAGTTCAATCAGACTGCAAATAATAAATGCTGGTAAGAATGTGGAGAGACTGGAAATTTCATACACTGCTGGTGGCAATGCAAAATGGTGCCACTTAGGGCATTAGTTTGGTGTTTCCTTAGAAAGTTGAAAATAGAAAAACCATTTGATCCAGCAATCATGCCACTAGGTATATATCCCAAAGAAGTAAGAGCTTCAACACAAATAAATATATTCTCATTCATGGGCCTTTGTATTTTAAAGTCAGTTGGTCCCTCAGGCCTGTGCCCCTGGACCTGGTGGTAATAGAGGTTGAGGAGAACATTGTTTTAAGTGGTACAGCACTTGTCTGTCAGGTTGGGGTACTAAGACAACTTGTGGTTGCTGTTAGACTGATATCTGTGCCACTGGTGTGTCAAATGCCATTTGGGTTACCTATGACGGACAGGTTTTGGTGGAGTTCCCTGACTAAGACAGACTAGGAAGCAGAATGGGCCATCTACTTCCTAAACAACAGGCCTTAAAAACTCTATGAACACTAAAGAAAGAGGATAGTTAAAGTAGTGTAGTAATAAAGTCCAGATTGAGAGTCAGTTGAAATGAGGAAAAACAGTAACAAATATCACTTAATAATTGGAACAGGAATGTTTGCTGCTTGACTGTTGGAAAACTGGAATTTGTTGAAAATGAAATGGAACACATGAATATGACATACTAGGCATTAGTGAGATGAGATGGACCAGCTTTGGCCTCTTGAATCAGATGAGCATATAGTATACTACGGAGGAAATGAAAAACAGAGGAAGAATGGTGTCATGTTCATGGTAAAAAATATCAATTTCAAGTTCTATCCTGAAATACAATGTGGTGAGTGATAGAATAATATCCATATGCATACAAGGAAGACTCTTTAATAGAACTATTATTCAAGTATATGCTTCTACATCTAGAGCCAAAGAGAAAGAAATTGAGAATTTTTACCAAATCTTGCAGTCTAAAATTGATCGAAAATGGAATCAAGATGCATTAATGCAAAAGTAGGAAACAGTGAAGAAGGAATAATAGTTGGAAAATATGGGCTTGGTGATAGAAATGATGAATTAAAGGATGCTACAAGCAAAGACCAGGAGGAGTTAAAAAAACAATGCAAAACATTGCAGAGAAAACAAATAAGGCATTAGCGGCACTGGAAAAACAAGAATCCACCATTCAAAATATAAGCTCCAGTGTTTCAGAGGCTGTCAACATGATGG
>NW_006399924.1:3282822-3344606 GCF_000299155.1 Elephantulus edwardii | reverse complement strand
AGTAACTAGCAACAACACCAAAAAGAACTCAATACAATGATAGCAATAAAACCTAACCTTTCAATAGTCACACTGAACGTGAATGGTTTAAATGCACCGCTGAAGAGAAAGAGAGTAGCAGATTGGATAAAAAAACAAAATCCATCAGAAATGAGGCTGGAAATAGAATGATTGAATTTTTTATTTACAATGATTTATTCATTGCAAATATCTTTTTTAAAAGACACGAACGATGACTTTACACATGGATCTCACCTGAAGGGCTGCATAGTAATCAGACTGACTACATTTGTGGAAGAAATCACTGGAGAAGCTCAGTATCAGCAGTCAAATCTAGGCCATATGTGGACTGTGGCTCAGATCATCAATTACTCATATGCAAGTTCAAACTGAGACCGAAGAAAATGAAAATAAGTCCATAGGAATCAAGAGATGATCTTGAATCAATTCCATCTGAATTTTTAAATAATTGTAAAACAAGACTGACATCGGGGTTGGGGGAAGACTGAGAAAGATGGGATAAATTATGTAAATTGCTTTGAAACAGATGAGGGAAAAACTGTTTAAAAGGGATATGTGATTAGGTATTACTGTCATGACAGGAGTCCAGAATGAAGGCTTCATGTGGAGTGGACCTGGGGGGAGGGACTGTAAAACAATGCAAGAATTTTTCTTTTACTTTTCAAAGAGAAGAATGTACTGAAGGAGGGGGGTGTGGAAGTTGGTCAGGGACAAAAGTACAACAATGAATGAATGGAATTCCAAAGTCTCGGTAAAGTTTCATTGAAATTAATAATAAAAATATTTTTTTTAAAAAAGTAGGTTTGAGGCATTGAACATATTGATGTTTATATTGATGATCAAAGATCATATGAGTTGTGGGAAGATATCAAGGATCTATCATCCATGAAGAAAGTAAAAGGCCATTACAAAAATGGAGGAGAAAGAAAAAATTAAAATGGATGTCAGAAAAGACTCTAAAGATTGCACAGGAGTGTCGAGAAGCCAAAACAAAAGGAAAAACATGTCAAAGTGAAAGAACTGAACAGAGGACTTCAAAGGGCAGCTCGGGAGGACAAAGTAAAGTATTAAAATGGAATGTGCAGAGAGCTGGAATTGGAGAATAAAATGGGAAGAACTTGCTCTGCATTTCTCAAGCTGAAAGAACTAAACAAAAACTTAATCCTCATGTCACAATATTGAAAGATTCTATGGGCAATCTATTGAATAACCAGAAACCATGAAAAGAAGCTGGAGGGAATATACAGAATCACCGTACCAGAAAGAATTTATTAACACTGAATATTTCAAATGACATATGAACAGGAACCAATGGTATGAAGGAGGAAGTAGAAGCCACATTGAAGGCATTAGCAAATAATAAGGCCCCAAAAATCAATGGGATACAAATTGACTTATTTTAATTAACAGATGCAGCCTTGGATGGGCTCACCAGTCTATGCCAGGAAATTTGGATGACAGCTGTCTAGCCAACTGATTGTAAGACTTCCGTATTTGTTCCCATTCCCAGGAAAGATGATACAACTGAATATGCAGACTAATGAACAATATCATTAACATCACAGACAAGCAAAATACTGCTGAAGATCATTCAAAATGTCTAGATAGGAAACTGCCACAAGTTCAAGCAGGATTTAGAAAAGGCCATGGCACCATGGATTACATGGCTGATGTCAGATGGATCCTGGCTGAAAGTAAAGAATACCAGAAGAATGTATATTCATGCTTTATTGATTATGCAAAGGTATTTAACTGTGTGGATCATAACAAGTTGTGGCTGACATTGAGAATGGGAATCCCAGATGGGAATCCCAGAGCACTTAATTGTGCTCATGCAGAACCTACCCCTGGACCAGGAGGCCATTGTGCCAACAGAGCAGGGGAACTCTGGTTTAAAATTGAGAAGGGAGTGCATCAGGGTTGTATTCTTTCTCCATGCCTATTTAATCTGTATACTGAGCAAATTATCCAAGAAGCTGGACTCTGTGAAGAGGAGTGTGGCATCAGGATTGGAGGGAGACTCATCAATAGCCTGCGTTATACAAATGACACAAATTTGCTTACTGAAAGTGAGGAAGACTTGAAGTACTTGTTACAGAAGACCAAAGAATGCATCCTTAAGTATGGACTGCATCTCAATACCAAGAAAACAAATATTCTGTTCCAATAGGCAGTGTCATAATGGATGGAGAGGAGGCAGAAACTATCAACAGCTTCATCTTGCTTGGATCCGCAATTAACCATCCTTAGTACCAGCAGTCAGGAAATAAGGGGAAACATTGCTCTAGGAAAATCTGGAGCTGGGGACTTCTCTAAATTATTGAGGAGTAGTTGTGTCAATTTCAGGACTAAGGTGTGTCTTATTCAGGCCATGGTCTTTCTGATTACTTGCTATGTATCTGAGAGCTGGACAGTGTACAAGGATGACAGAAAAAGAATTAACACTTTTGAGCTGGTATTGGAGAAGAGCACTGAACATCCCATGCCCTGTCACGAGAATGAACAGATATATCTTGGAGAGAGGGTGCAGCCAGAGTGTTCTTTGGAGTCAGGAATGATGAGGCATTGCTTCACATACTTTGGGCATGTTGCTACGAGGGGCTATTCCTTAGAGAAGGACATGATGCTGGGAAAGGTGGAGGGTTGGTGAAGGAGGGAAAGACCCTCAACTAGGTGAATTGACACCGTGACTGCTGCAATGGGCTCTTACGTGTCAGGAAGTGTGATAACAGTACAGGATCCAGATCTTTTGTTCATAGGGTTGCAATGA
The DNA here is from genome assembly GCF_000299155.1 of Elephantulus edwardii. NCBI lineage: Eukaryota > Metazoa > Chordata > Mammalia > Macroscelidea > Macroscelididae > Elephantulus > Elephantulus edwardii. The sequence continues at coordinate 3,341,815 of NW_006399924.1, read as the reverse complement.
GTCGTTGCTTAACTCAACGGCACCTACCAACAACAACAACAACAACAACATGTTCATTGCTGCATTCTTTATAATAGAAATAGATGGAAACAACTTATATTGAATAAATGCATAAAGAAACTATGGCACATTCACACAACGGAGTACTATAAAACACTTAAAAACAAAGAATTTACAAAACACTGCATAATATGCATTATGCTAAGTTAAACAAGTCAGCCCCCAAAGGACAAACAATGTAAGACCATTGCTCTAAAATGCTAAGGAAAGATCTACATCCAGACAGAATCCTTTTTAGATGACAGATTGTAAGAAGAGCAAGGGCCACTTGGGGACTACCATATCTGACCTTTATCAGCTTCACAAAGGGGAACTGTATTCATCAATAGCATAAACCTTTGAGGTCAGACATGTCCCCATGATCCCTTACACCTTTGTACTCATGGCAACACAATCTTACTGCTTTACTGGGTCCAAAGTCTGATGCATTAGCTCACAGACCACACAGAACCATACTGGGGAAGTCAAAAGGTTATAGTCCAGATTTGCAGATGAATACATTCACTCATTCAGTACAGCTTATGAAATATGCTCACAGGTACCTCAGCCTTCACAGCTTTAGGCCAGAGTTACAAAGTTCTCAGTCTTGCTAAAATTGGCTCTCTCCCTGTTGTTATCCAACTTGGGAAAAGTCTTTTAGCTTAGCTCTGGTCTTCCATGGTGGGTAGGAGTCCCAGTGTATCTCTACTTCATGTTGGTTCTCTGGCTTGGCTGTGGCTACTGCTGATATTGGTGTAGCTGTAACAAGTATTTCTGAGACCGAATGACGTGCAGTATTCTCTTCCTTCTTCTTTGCTGATGGGGGAAATTTCTTCTGCTGCTGGACTGCTCAATTTGCTAGCCAATCCCCTTTTAGATTGGTAGATAGTCAATCCCCTTGTGGACGGACTAAGACACTCTACTTGCATATTTCCACCCATTCAAATAGCAGAGTCAAGTTCATTGGCTAAGAAAGCCATTTTGAATAATAAACTCCACATAGATTCTGTTACACAAAGATAGAATCACTCAAGGAATGGAAAGGGTAAATTGTTGTGACCCTCAGATCTAAAACTTCCCCTATCTTGTGCCATCCTCATCATCTCTGCAACACTAAAGTCCACTGTGTGGACATCTTGTTGAGGGTCTTCTTTACTCAACCTCTACTTTTTTGAGCTTAATGTCTTTCTCTAAGGACTAGCCCTTCCTAAAAACACTCAAAATATGAGGGATAAAGTTTCATCACCTGACCTGTAAGAAGCATTGTGGCTTCACTCTCTCCAAGACATTCTTTTGGCAGTCATTTTAGTGCTCTTCTCCAGCACTAAAACTCAAAAGTAATGACTCTTCTGTCATCTTTACACACTATCCAACTCTCACATGAATAGCAAGTAATTTAAAAGACCATAGCTTGGATTAGGTGCACCTTAGTCTTTAAATTGACATCCTTGCTCTTCAGCTCTTAGGAGAGGGCCCTGACTACAGATTTTTCTAATGTAATATATCTTTTAGTTTCCTGGTTGCTGGTATTAAGATTGTGGGTTATAGATCCAAGTAAGAGTAAATCGTTGACAATTTCTATCTTTTCTCCATTTATTATGAGGTTGCCTATTGGCCTCATGGAGAGGATTTTTGTTTTCTTGATGTTGAGATGTAATCCATATTCATAGGTAATCTTTTGCAGTAGGCATTTCAAAACCTCCTCACTTTTAGCAAGGCTGTGTTATCCCCATAATACAGGTTGTTGATGAGTCGTCTTCTGATCCTGATGCCACATTCTTCTTCACAAAATTCAACTTCTCAAATTATTTGTTTGGCTATTATACAGCCTTAATGCACACTGTTCTTGATATTATTTAATTTTTAATTTTTTTTTATTAATTATTTAGTGACATTTACAGAAAACTTGGATTTTCATTCATTCATTGTTTCACATTTCCCTCTCTACCAAAGATTCTTCCACTGTTCCATAATTTCCTCCCTCCCCGCGCCCTACCAGTCCTTTGTTATACGCTTCTTATTCTGGACTGTTGTCGTGCATGTTATTATTATTATTATTAAATTTTATTAGTTTTAATGAACATTTACAGGGATTTTGGGTTTTCATTCCTTCATTGTTGCACTGTTTTCTCTACCCTCATCCCCAGTTTTTTCTTCTTCCCCCCCCCCGAATGTCTGTTTTAATTGTCCAATTGCCACAGTGCTTGTCAAAGCTAGTTCTGATTAATCTCCTTTGTCAGTGTGTCCTTTGCCATTCTCTATCACTCCTCCCTGAGAGAGACTTCACCCTGATTCATAAGGGAAAGGGGATGGCATATTCTCTTAGCTACTTCCTGCTGAAAAGGGACGCTGTGGGTTTCAGTCATGCATGTTTTTTATTTTAAACCAAGCATATTCCCTTGCTTTGTTAAAGCAACAGCTTCCAAGTTCATGTTTTGCATGAGCACACTTAACTGTTCAGGAAGTCCCATTCTTCCCAATGTTATCCACGATTTGCTACGAGCAATACAGATGGTAGTAAAAATTTATAGATAAAAGGAACATACTAATATTGGTAAAGGGAAAGGCAGTATGTATAGATGCCATTAAAATTAACTACATAACCATCATGTATCTTGAGATCAGATTATCTCAAGAAAGAAGCTTTTTTTAAAAAAAAAAAAAAAAAAAAAGCTTTTTTCTCCTAAAGCAGCCTACCTCTTCCTCCTTTGCCTCTTTTCCTCAGCACATTGTTGCTGTTGTTGCTACTGTTCGGTGTCACTGGTCAACTCCAGCTCATAGTAACCTTGTGAATAACAGACCTGAAACTTACTCTATCCTTCGCCATCCTAACAATCTCAGATATGCTCGAGCCCATTGTTACAGTCACTGTCAATCCATCTTGTTAAGGATCTCCTTCTCTCTCTCTGATCCTTTGCCTTTCCCAGCTTGATGTCTTCTTCCAAGAACTGATCACTCCTAACAAAACGCCTTAAGTATATGAGGTGAAATTTCACCAACCTTGCCTATAAAAGCACACATGCCTCCATGACAGGCCTTTTTCTTTTGGCAGTCCATAGGATATTCAATATTCTTCTCCAACACAATTCAAAGGCACCGATTCATCTGTCATCTTTATTTATTGTTTATCAAATGTATAGGAAACAATTGAAATCACTATGCTTTTAATCAGGTTCACCTTAGCCTTTAAAGTGACATCATTCCTCTTTAGCACCATGAAGAGTTCCTTAATTTGGGAAGTCAAATTTCATACTAAATATTTGTAATAAACCAAAAGCTATTTCAGGATGGAATTCACCCAGAGGCATCAAGGCAATCCCTCATGGTTTACAGGATTCTTGCATTGTATTTGTTAACCCCTCCCTCTAGAATCAAGCAGAAGGTTTTCAATAAAAAGAGCTTAGCTTTACTTGCATTGAATCCTCTTTGTGATTTGCTCCCTGGCAATTTTCAATAAAGATACAAGGAAACTGGAATCCGAGGGGCTTCAGTTTGCTTCAGTTGTTCAAGAATTGTTCACCTCCTGCTTTACCTGTTTTTTTTTTCTCCTACATTCTTGGTGTTCTGTCTCATTATTAATACTTATAAAAATACTTTACCCTCGGTCTGCAACATTCCTTGACAGATTTTCTACACAACACATCTTTTGATTTTTTGACTGTTGCTACCAGGGGTGTTCAGATTGTGGAGCCAAGTAAAATTAAATTATTGACAACCTCAATCTTTTTTTTCCATCTATTATGTTGCTGCCAATTAGTCCAATGGTGAAGATTTTTTGTTTTCTTAATGTTGAGATGTAATCATATTGAAGGCTGTAGTTTTTGATCTTCTGCCACAAGTGCTTCAAGTCCTCTTCATTTTCAACAAGGTTGTGTCATCTGCAGATTGTTGATGAGTCTTCCTCCACTCTTGATGCCACACTCTTCTACGTATAGCTCAACTTCTCAAATTATTTGCTCAGCCTACAGATTGAATAGATATAGAGAAAGGATACAACTTTGATGCACACATATCCTGGTTTTAAACTATGCAATGTTCCCTCTTCTGATTGGGCAACCGCTTCTTGGTTTGTGTATAGATTTGCATGAGCACAAATATTCTGGGATTCCTGCTTACTTCAATGTTTTCCATAATTTGTTATGATCCACACAGTCAAACTACTTTGAATAGTTATGAACACACAAATAAACATATTTCTTATATTCTCTATTCTCAATTAAGATTCATTTGACCTCAGCAATGATGTCCTTTGTGCCATGTCATCTTCTACATCCAGCTTGAATTTCTGACAGGTCTCTGTCAATGTACCATTCCAGCCACTTTAAAGTAATCCTCAGCAAGATTTAACCTGCACGTGATATTAACAATATTGTTTGATGATTTCCACAGTCTTTTGGATCATCTTTTTGAGGAATAGGAACAAATTGGGATCTCTTCCATTCAATATTCCAGGCAGCTATCTTTCTAATATCTTGGCACAGAATAACTAATGAGCACATTTCAGGGATGCATCTGTTTGCTTAATCATTTTACTTGGTATTCCACAAATTCCTGGAGTTTTACTTCCTGCTAGTGCCTACAGTGTTGTTTGAACTTTCTTCTTCATTACCATGGATTCTTGGTCATACGCTACTTTCTGAAACAGCTCAGTGTTGACCAAATCTTTTTTGATACAATGGCTCTGTGTATTCCTTCCATCTTCTTTGGTTGCTTCCTGAATAATTTAATATTTTACCAATAGAATCCTTTAGTATTGTACCTAGAGGCTTGAATTTGTTCTTCAGTTCTTTCAGCTTGAGAAATTCCAAGCATGTTCTTTCCTTTTGGTTTTCCAACTCCAGCTCTTTGAACATTTCAATTCAGTGTTTTGGTTTTGACTTCCTGAGCCGCCCTTTTAAGCTGCCAAGGTAGAAGCAAAGAAGGACTGGTAGCTGGAAAATATGGCCTTTCTGGTAGAAATGAGGCTGTAAATTTTATGATGGACTTTTATGCAATCATTAATTCACTGTAAATACTTTTTCCAAAAAAGCATAAATGGTAATACACTGGACCTCACCTGATGGAATACATAGAAATCAAACTGACTAAATCTGAGGAAAGAGAAGGTGGAGAAGTTCAATATCAGATGTTAAAACAAGGCCAACAGCTGACTGTGGAGAATATCATCAAATATTCATATACAAGTTCAAATTAAAACATGTCCTCAGTAGCCAAAATATAATGTTGAGTTCTTTCCATCTGAATTAAAACTATCTCAAGTTCAGGTGGGAAAGTACAAGGTTAAAGACAGGGAAAAATTAAAAGACAAGCATGAATGTCAGAAAAGACTCTGAAACTTGCAGTAGAACCTACAGAAGATGAAACAAGGGAGCAGGGGAAATACAGCAGTGCATGTGACTACTAAACTAAAAAGAAAAAACTGAAAAGGTTGGCAGTTCATATGCACTAACAGGTACCTTGGAGAAACAAAGACCAGGTTATTTGCTTCTGCAAAGATTAAAATCTCTGCCATCAAGTCAATTGCAATTTAGAGAGACCCAATCCTCACCCCTCCTCCCCCGTCAGGCTTGCAAAGCTGTAGATCTCTGTGCGAGGAGATTACCCATCTTTCTTCCTTGGCACAGATGTAAATTTTAACAACTGAACTTTTTTGGTAAGCAGCCCAACCGGTTTGATACACACTCACTAAACCACTAGGGCTTCTAATTACAGCCAAGGAAACACTGTGGATCAGTTCTACACTGTAACACATGGGGTTACCATGAGCCAGAATCTACTTGATGGTAACTTATGGGGTTATCATGAGTAAGTAACTAAGAAGACATTAGTATGAAATCAGAATTTCCATGCAGGAAGAGGGGCTATGGGAAATGTATATATAGATATAGATATACAGATATAGTCACTAGTCCACAGCAATAAAATTAAGGTCATTAACCACTTAAATGTTCTACACCATTGTTATTCATGGGAACTCCTTACATGTGTTACATACTACTAAGAAAGACATTAATAGGCTATTGTCCTAAGAGCAGAGCAGTAAATACTTTCATGAATTTTAAAAGATAAATAACCAGAATGGTGGCTGCGGTGTGGCGAGCTGCGGGAGCAGTGGACCACATAGAGGAGGGCCACCATGGCCTTCTACAGACCTCTGTTTATTGATAATTGAACAGTTAAACAGTTGATGACTGGTCTTCAGTATGGATTGAGGTCCAACAGCAGGAGATCAAGAATTCCCAGGGAGGAATGGGTGAGTCCTGCGGCTCCCAGCCCCCTGCTGCCCAGCCTGTGCTGCCGCCACAACTCCATGAGGCTCCCACCATCGGGCCCCAAGGATCCCCTCACCTGGGATGGACGGTGGGCACCCTCCCACCTCACCCCAGGCTGGTGCAGTGGAGCCACCACACCGCTGCAGAGTGGACTTGTTCTGGGAAGAATTCTTGGAGCCAGGATGGCAGCAGTGGGAGACACAATGGCAGGTTGGGGTTTCCTTGGGCAGGCCAGAGAGGAAGATCACCAATACAATGGATTGCTGAAAGTCACTGTGAGCTGTCTACAACTTGATGACACTTAACAGTGGCAGCATATCCAAGATGGCAGTCCAGAGCTGACCCTGAGTCCAGTTCTAGAGATGAAAAGGAAATACAACTGCCAGCTAAGGAAACAAAGGAAGATGGAGCCTCAGGGTTCAGTCAGCCATCCCCACTGGACCCATTTGGGAAAACACTTTGCAGTCCAGAGGAAAGTAAATGTCAGGAAAATATCTTCTAACAGAACAAGAAGGCAAGCAGCTTTAACCCAAGACCACCAGTAAGGTGATAAAGTGTGCTCCCTTTCCCCCTTCACATCTATGCCCCTGTTCAGCATGAAGAAGCCAGAGAGTCTGTGCCCAATTCCCAAATGAGAAACCCATAAGTGAATAAGACAGTTTGTTTAATCACCATTGGACTATGTATACCATTGCCCTGTAACATCTGGTCCCCACTGGATCCTTTTCATTTCCTCCACCTGCTCCCCCCACCAACCAAATTGTGCATCCCTGCAACTGCATCCCTGCAATTTTCATCCTTGCCCATCCTCACCCTTCTGCTTCCAACCCTCACCTCCTTGTACCCCAGCATGTTTTTCCCAATAAAATATAAAATAATAATAATAAATCTAAAAAATAATAATAAATATCCAGTAGTTTTCTTGCTGAGTCTTTAGGGTTTTTTAAGCATACTATCATATCATCTGCATAGAGAGATAATTTAACCTCCTCTTTGCTAATTTGGATACCTCTGATTTCCTTCTCTTGTCTTATTGCTATTGCTAAGACTTCCAATACAATATTGAATAGGAGAGGTGATAGTGGGCATCCTTGCCTAGTTTCTATTCTCAAAGAGAAGAGTGAATTGTGGGGAAGGTGGTAGTCAGGGAGAAAAGTGGAACAATGGATGAATGGAAGGAAACTCTTAAGTCTCTGAAAACTTTCATTACAATTTCTTTAAAAAAAGATAAATATCCACTTATAGTTAAACTATATACCTGAAAATGTTAGGGAAGAGGGTCCCAGGGGAAAGGGCTATTTCAGAGTTGACTTCATTCTGTATACTTAAGTTTTGGTAATTTTGTTTAGAAATTAATAAAACTAGACTACCATTAGAAAAATCCATCTTTACTGGGACCATTTTTATAATTACAAATTAAACTTCTCAAAAGCAATGATTTCAGGGGAGCTCTGGTGGCCTAGTGGTAAGGAGCTGCAACTACAATCCCAGAGGCGCACGGTTCTAATCCACCAGAAGCTCTGCCGGGAAAGGAGGGACAATCTCCTCCTGTAACAGTCAGATCTGATTTGACGGTACACTCACACAAAAATACTAAAATAAAATTTAAAAAAATTTAAAAAAGCAATGATTTCATATTACGGTATCTCTCTTTTTATAGCAACCAGATCAAAACCCAAATCCACTGTTGAGTTGATTCTGAATCACAGAAAAGCAACCAAATAAAACTTAGTTTTAAAAAATAATAGGTGGAATAGTCTTAATTAGCTACATAATCGATTTGATTTCTGAGCCATACTTAATTTTCTTTAGGTTATCACTTATTTCTGTTACAATCTTTAAATGAAAAAAATCCGTTTCATGTACTACCTACACCCTACTCTCTTGCAACACTAAATTGGCAGCACTTCACATTTCAATTTTCTTTTCGTATCTAATTCAGAGTTTAACTGAACAAGTGAAAACATGGAAAAATCAATTCTGAAGCTATTCTGCTCTCTTCCCTCTCTAGTCCCTGGGATACATCAACTCATGGGGCTCTTTGGCATGTCTGGAGACATTTTTTAACGGCTACAACTTGGGATTGTACTGTTATCTATTAGCTAGAGGTCAAAGCCAACCCACTACCATTGAGTAAATTCTGATTCATAACAAGTCTCCAGATCAGTGTATAACTGCCCCATAGGGTTTCCAAGGCTATAATGTTTACAGAAGTAGAATGCTTTGTCTTTCTTCTACAGAGCAGCTGGTGGATTCAAACTGCTACCCCTTTGGTTACTAGCTGGGTACTTTGACCCCTGCTTCATCTGGGCTTTAGTAGAGGCAGGTATACTAAGAAATAATACCATAATGTACAAAGATACCTCCATAACAAAGAATTACCTGGTCTCAAATGTTAATAGTGCTGCTGCTATGAAAACTTTGGTCTAGAGGTAATTGTTATTTTCTGCAGTTAATAAAACAAAATGCTTTGTAATTTCAAACAAATCTCATTGCCATGGAGTCAGAACCACCAGTGGCTGTTAATGGTTGTTGTTATGTGCTGTTGGGTCGCCTGTGACTCATTGCTACACCATGTACAATAGCTCTGAAGACTGCCCTGTCCTGAGCAAGTCTCACTGACTCCAACACACCTAACCCCAATGCCCCATGTCAATCTATTTCATCCAGAATCTTCCTCTCCTGCACTATCCCTCCACCCTTCCAAGCATGATGTCCTTCTCCAAGGACTGGTCCCTCCTGGTGGTGTATCCAAAGTATGAGAGATGCAGCTTCAAAATTCTTACCTCAAAGCAAAACTTGGTTTCACCAAGATAGAACAATTTGTTGTCTGGCAGTCCATGGTATGTTCAATACTCTTCTGCACCACAACTCAAAGGCATCAATCTTTCTTCTGTCATCCTTAGTCATTGTCTAGCTCTTTGATGAACAGCAAGTAATTGTGAAGACCATGACATGGATCAACCACACCTCAGTCTCAAGACTGACATCATTCCTCTTTAGCACATTGCAGAGGTCCCTAACAGCAGACTTCCCCAGTGTAATTCATCTTTTGATGAAATTGTCCATCTTTCTCCTTTGGAATCACTGGTACATTTGAACTGCCAGAGAGGTACCACCTTTGGATTAGCAGAACCTTATGGACTTCCTAGGACACTTAAGCTAATGATTTACATTCATTTACTACTTACTGAGTAATTATTATATGAGGACATATGGTGATAGAAATATAATTACTCTCCTTGGAATTTGTGAGAGAGGGATGATTTTTTTTTCAGGGATGACTCTTTAATAACTCACAAAACCTAAGTTCTTACTAGAAAATGCAATTGTATTATTAAAACTATTTAAGGGCATAGTTGAGAACAGCAAAGAGTAAAAAAAAAATCTTAAGGATGTGCAATTAGATGTACTTGAATACTTGAATTAGGCTAGATGCTGAAAGCTATACACTTGGACCATATTATCTTAAGCCGTTAGAAAGAATGTCTTGACTAAGTTTCATGTTTATGTTCTGAAAGTCAGAAAATCATGTGAAACTCTTTACTAACTTCTTACAGAAATCTTGTACATATGACTCACTGCTACTTCTGTGAAATTCCATAGAAGTTTCTTTCAAAATTAGAATTGGAGAATTTCTTCCCCTCTGATGGTAACTGTGCATCTATTTCCCTTTGGGCTGATTATCATATAAAGCCAAATCTATATAAGGCTCAACAAAATAGACCCTTGCAGCCTTAACATTTGTATATGTTCCCATCTGGTTTTAACTGGGAACTGGTTTTAGCCTTACTTGTTCTGGATTATCTGGTCTTAGTAAAATTTTATAATTTTTTATCTGTTCCTATTGCTCTTTAGCCTTTCTCTAAAATCAAGTGTATTTTATCGGTTCTTCTCCAGAAAATAAACAATTTCAATAAACAACAGTAATACTTAGACATTGCTTTGACAACTTGAAGGAGGTGCCTTCATAAAAGGCAGCAAAAAATCACATGAAACTTTTCCAAAGAATTCATAACTAAGCTGAACACTGACGAAGAAAAGTTGTTGTTGTTATGTGCCGTCGAGTCACCTGCGACTCATAGCGACCCTATGTACAACAGCCCTAAACTCCGCTCTGTCCTGTGCCAATCACACTGTCTCTGACACTCCCTTCCTAATTATCCCAATCACTGAATCAATCCACCTCATAGAGGGCCTTCCTCTCCTGCGCCGTCCCTCCACCCTCCCAAGCATGATGTCCCTCTCCAAGGACCGGTCTCTCCTCACAACATGTCCAAAGTATGTTAGACAGAGCCTCAGAATCCTTGCCTCCAAGGAGCCACCCGGTTTAACCCTCTCCAGGACAAATATGTTTGTTTTCCCAGCAGTCCATGATATTCTCAATACTCTTCTCCAGCACCACAGCTCAAAGGCATCAATTCTCCTTCTATCCTCCTTGGTCATTGTCCAACTCTCTGATGCATAACAGGTGATTGCGAAGACCATGGCCTGTATCAGACGCACCTAAGTCTCCAAAGAGACACCATTGCTCTTCAGCACTTTGGAGAGGTCCCTAACAGCAGATTTTCCCATGACAATGCGCCTTTTAATTTCCTGGCTGCTGGTGCCAAGACTGCTGACTATGGAGCCAAGCAAACTAAAGCTGTGAACAATCTCAATCTCTTCACCATCCATCCTGATGCTGCCAATTGGTCCAGTGGTGAGAATCTTTGTCTTCTTGACATTGAGCCTCAATCCATATTGTAGGCTGCAGTCCTTGACACTACTTTTCGAAGAAAAGTAGGAGATACTTAAATAAAGAACATTTGGAATGAAGAAATATTCTAGGCCAGTAAGAAGAGCAGATGCCAAGGCACAGAGGTGAGAAAGCCCAGTGCACTCAGGGCACAGCAAGTACTTTGCTTTTGCCAGAACAGAGGCATTTCTGGGAGTGCTGAGAGGCAGGACACAGAAAAGGTAAGTAGAACACAGATTACAGAGTGTCAAGTGCTGTGGTGTTAGCATAAAAGTTGGCTTTTTCAGACATTATTGTTAGCTTCCTCTGGTCTCTAGCTACCTTAATTGTAGACACATGGTCTTGCAAATCATCAACAGCTGTGGGACTAGGTTAAGAGAAAGAGTGCTTCCCACATTGGGCAGCAAGACTTGAGCAAAACTTGTGGCAGCATGACTTGAGGGAGACTAGATAAGAGACCCTGGTGGTGGAGAGATTGGCATTACTCTGGAGAAACTGTGGCAAGGTGTAAGCAGAGGAGCCCTGAGTTAAAGATCATTGCTGTTCTTGCTGGATGCTTGAAGTTCTCTGCTCTGAGGCACACTTTGCTGATGATTTGAATTTAACTGCTGAACTGAAACAAGAGCCTGGGCTAATTGAGGAACTGTGTCTTGGAACCTGGGCTAAAACCTGAACTTGTTTTGAGTGATATTCTTTGCCTCCCCCACTCTCCAATTTCCCTAATAAACCCTATTCTCAGTACAACTGTGAGTCTGTGAGTCAACAGCAAATAAGCTCATCTCTTGCTATTGGTGTAGCTCTAGAGGCTGGGCTATGGGCTCTTTATCTGCTTTCTGTTCTTGGGCAGTGAGGGACTGTACTATTCTCACTCCCTTTGGTCCTTTCAGAGAGATGCTTACGGCCTTGTGCCCCTATGTACCATTTTCTGCCTTTTAGACAGTAGACATAATAAAGATTTTACTCTCTGGTCTTATAAGCATTATTGAAAATATGAGTACAGTCAAGAATTTATTGCATAAACTCTGTGTAGGAAAGATGACCCTAATATAAGGAAATCCATTTTTTCACAAACACCAGATGTCTTTTGAAAAAAAAAAAAAATCTCTAAAACTACTTAAGAAAAGATTCCTAATCCCACTCTCATCCCCTCCTCAAACCAGTATATCCATTACCACTATTAACTTTCACAATATTGCCATCAGACAGTTGGGGCATTAACCCATAGGCATAAGTGGAATAAGTCAATGATCTTTGAGTGGGATAACAAAATTCAGAATCCTGATTCTTAGATTTCACATTCATTCTCCTTTGCATCTGATATTACACAAATTTACAAGCAGCTCTAAGAAGAAATAATAAAGAACTCTGATAGTTATGCATCTCCAAACAAGTGGCCAGAATATGTTAGGATTTTATGTCTCCAATTGTTCCAATCACAGTTTCTAATACAGAAATAAAACTATTGAGTGTCTCAGTCCTCGCCTCATTTTGTTTCACAGAGATCTGCATTTCCTTGTGTTCAGGTTCCAACAGCAGCTCTGTTAGAAAGAGGCAGCCGGTGTCATCCTGAGCACTGAGGTAGGCTTTCCATGGCTGAGCCCCTGCTCTGCTCATTGCGATGGTCTGAATGTTCACTACTTGCAAGGCCATCTGGAGGGTTTCGGGGTGGACTGCTGCCTGCCAAGGCAACACTTGGTGATGAGCAACTGTGAGGCTCAGCCAAGTTTTCTCAAAATATTCAGCAGTTATCTGGTGACTGGGGATGAGCGTGAGGGATCCAGACTCAGGGAGTTCTTCTATCTGCTCCTTTTTGTCTTCAGGAATCAAGGGTCCTAAAAAAATCACAGAGCTTGTGTAAGAAAAGTTCTTACTCATCTGTAGGAGTTACATTTTTAATCTAATTGTTCCTAAAATGCACAATGTGATTTTTTTTTAACCTTGGCTAAATTACCATGATAAATGTCTTTCCTGTTCAAAGGCTCAAACTCAGTAGTCTCAGATTTAGGTAGGGTGCTCTACTCTCTACCAGTTATTGCAAAAGATACAGACTTTACAATATAAAAATGTAGCATAAGGACTCTTTTTTACCTGAGGTGGTAAAGGATACAGTGCCAGAAAGCTCTGAGCCACGGTGCTCTGTCCACTGAAGTTTAGAGATGGCTGCCCAATGGGCTTTGCCATACACTGGCACCAGTGTGTTGAAGTCTGAGGCCCAGCTATTCACAGGTCTTTCTGCCTGATCCTCCAAAAGTCTCAGAGAAGGGTCAGATTTAGGGCTACACAGGATCCGCTTAACTTCATCAATACCAGCTAAGAGGAGTCGATAATAGAAGAGACCTCGGTCCCGTACTGCCATATCTTTTTCTTCCTCTGAGATAAGACGAAAGACTGAGTTAATTAAAAACAAAAACTAAGACATTCTCCCACTACCTGTACCAACCATAATGGGGTGGGGAGGGGGGAAGATAAAGAAGAAAGAGGAGGAAACTAGAAAACATTCATATTTTCTTCTCAAGTCCTGGACCTGACTCACCAATGAACACTTTGAGAATTTCCACTATGGGCTCAGGCAAGTACTACTATTTCCTTCTGAAAAAACTTACCTATGCAGTAATATAACAAACGCCCCAGCATGTCCTGGCACTCAGCAGGGCGTGAGAGGAAAAGGCGCAGCAGTGCAGTGAGTAACTCCATCTTCACAGCTGGAAATGTCTCTGACTTCACATTCTCTACAAAGTCCTCCAACACGTAAGGAGCATTGGGAATTTGTTCCCCATGGACTCCAAGTAGCCAAATAAGTGCCTGCTTCCCCTAAAGAATGAAGAAATACAAGCAGGTACTCAACACGTGGCTGCCCAGAACACAGGAGATAAAACACAATTGCTGCTTTGGTTTTTTTCCTTAATGCCACCAGAAAAAGGGATAATCTTATTTATCTCAACTTGTATAAACCCAACTACTACACCCTCTACAGCAAACAGGAATGACATTCTAATGCACAAAAGCAAATCTTGAGATGCTAGTTTCATTGCTTTTGACCACTAGAATGTTATTAAGTAATAAGGCCTCCTCAGTTTTGAATCCTCTGGCCCAATTTAGGGTTTAATGTTCCATAGAAGGTTTTAAAAGAAGTTCTTAAAATCATTTCTTGAAAATTATTAATAGCTTAGAATCATCTGTGAAGTTCTTAAAAAAATACATATCTAAAAAAATTATATATATATGTACTAGGGTAAAGTTCTAAGCTTTACAATAAGTTCAAAGATGATTCTCATTCCAGCTGAAAATTCCACAGGCTAAAACTCTGACTTAAGACTCTTCAGAAGAACAATCATTTCAAGTATGGAAAGTAGTAATGTGTAAAACACTATCACAATTCATAAAATTCATGAGTAAATCCTAAATTTTAATAATTTAAACCCATTTACATCCAAAATAGAATCTGAGATAACAATTAATTTTAAGAACTTCCATTTCTGTGGAAAGAATGAGATTCCACTTCAGAGGGCAGGGTCCGAACATCCCCCTCCTTGCCCGAAGTAAAAGGAAATTGCAGTCTACCTCACTATCTTGGATGTTCTCCTCACAGCCAGGCAGGGCCTGACACACAGCTTCAGTACACTGGGGGCACAGCCAAACCAGGTCTCGGAACGTCTGCACCACCACTACAATACATCCCAAGATCGCAAGGTTAGAGCATCCACTTGATCACAAGGTTAGAGCTGGAAAGACTCTTGAGAAGATTTACTTAGATTTCTGTATGAATTTCTATAAAATGCGTGAAAGTATAATTATCTGGAAAAGTTTGACATGGGCAGTAATTTCTGGAATGACTCTTACCATCAAAATATTATAAGCCTGAACCTACTGTGGAAATAATCTTTAAACCAAAAATATCCCCTGAAGCCATTAAACCAAACAGTAGTTTATATTAATTAGTAAAATATGCCTAATATCTTAAAGGGGCTAGAGCAGTATACCCCTTTTAGAACTAGTCTGAGATCAAACTGACACAGCAATTTGAAAGATAAGACAAGCACTTTGGGGAGAAGGGAATTTATGTTGAGGGGAGATGGGAGGGCAGATAACACAGCAAAGGCAGGTGAGAATGGCTGCACCACTTGAAGAATGCGATCAGTTTCGCTAAATTGTGCATGTTGACAGGATTGGACTGATGTGTGTTTTGCTGTTTATACAGTATCAACAACAACAAAATAAAATATAGGGGGACAAAAAGATTACCATGAGGATAACTGTGCTAATGTATAAGAAAGTGCTTTGGAAAATAAAAGATATATGCAAACATTGGGCAGTTTTGTTACTGTTGATTTATATTCCAAAGACAGTATAAATGAACATACCAGGACCAGGGTTAAGGTAAGAAAGGGGCAGCACAGGGTAAAAATGTTAAGAAGTAACTCAGAGTTAGCCACCTGTGAAATCTGAGAGGTATACCTCCTTAAATTTTGGAACTCAGCATCTCACTTGCCTAACCCTCAGGCCTGGAAGGCTCTGCCTATACAGACTTCCATAAAGCAAAAGGAGGAGTCAGTCGCAACACATGGTGATCTCATGTGTTTCGGAGTAGAACTACTGTCCAAAGGGGTTTTGATGGCTGAAATCTTTCAAAAGCAGAGTACCAGGACTTTCTTCTGAGGGACCTCTGGGTGGCTTTGAACTGCTAATCTTTCAGTCAGTAGCTGAGCACTTAAAATTTTTGTGCCACAGAGGGAGTTGCTGTTGGCTAAAACAAGTCAGTCTGAGCTCAGAGTAACAGAACAAAACTGCTTTGCAATATTTATGAAAGTAGATGGCCAGGTCATTCTCCTGCAGAGCCACTGAGTAGTTTATAATGCCAGTGTCTTTGTTTGCATCTTCGAAGATTTGAAAAGGGTGTGAAGGTGTGAAAGAACTAAAAAGGCCCTACTAGTACATTTCTGATTACACAGTGAAGCCCTGTAGTGACTGTGTAGCCTACAGTCTATCCTATCACATCAATTCTTCTCAGACAGGAACAGATGATAGTGCAAGGAAGAGTTTCTTTCTTTTTTTTTTTTTAATTTATTTTTTGTGTGAGTGTACCGTCAAATCAGATCTGACTGGTACAGGAGGAGATTGTCCCTCCTTTTCCAGCAGAGCATCTGGTGGATTCGAACCGTGTGCCTCTAGGATTGTAGTTGCAGCTCCTTGCCACTAGGCCACCAGAGCTCCCCTAAGAGTTTCTTAAAAACTCTATATGATTGATTCAATAAGAACTGTTTTTTGAGCAACAACTATAGACTCAACAAAAAACCTGGAAAGGCAGCTCTTACCTGTTGTGATATGCTCCTGTCGAAGGCCCAGCAACTCTGTTAGAATCTGTACACACTGCTCTGTGTAGGTCCTGGCAATGCCACCTAGAGGAAGAGAACAGAGAGAACTATGTCAAGTCAAATACCAGGACTTACAACCAAGAAAGAACAAAACAGATGAATGGGACCTTCTAAGAATCAAATCCCTATGTACATCAAAAAACTTCTCCAACAGGGAAAAAAGCAAAGACACAGACTGGGAAAAAATATTTGGTAATGACATATCTGATAAAGGATTCATATCTAAAATTTATAGAATACTCCAGCACTACAACAAGAAAAGGATAACCCAATTGCAAAATGGGCACAGGATATGAATAGTCACTTCACCAAAGAAGACATTCAGATGGCAAACAAACAAATGAAGAAATGTTCAAAATTCCTAGGTATCAGAGAGTTGCAAAAAAAAAAAATTGTATCATCTTACCCCAGCAACAACAGCAAACTTCAACAGTGTAGCAGATAACAAATTCTGGTGTAGTGTGCAGCAAATAACAAATTCTGGTGTAGTGGTGGAGATATTAGAACCCCAACCACTACTGAAGACAGTTTGGCACTTTCTCAAAAAGTTGGAAATAATGCACACCCATGTTTATCGCAGCTTTGTTTACAAGAGTTGGAAGCAACCTAAGGGCCCATCAACAAACGAATGGATAGAGAAGCTGTGGTATAGCCACACAATGGAATACTATGGCACTGAAAAACAAGGAACTCATGCAATATTATTCAAAATGGGTGACCCTGGAGGACATTATGCTGACTGAAATATCTCAGTCACAAAGAGAAAAATACTGCATGGTGCCACTGTTGTAGAACGGGTCTGACAGAAAAAACTGGATAAATTATGTCTATTGTATGAAATAGATGAGGGAAAGAACAGATTAGAGGTGATATATGATTGAGTATTATGGTTAGCACAGGAATCCAGAATTAAGGTTGCATAGAGAAGTGTATTCGGGGTGGGGGGTAGGGGGAAAGGGATGGGGGAATTGTATACTAATGAAGGAATTTTTTTTTTCTTTTTCTTTTCAGAGAGGGGAGCGAACTGGTGGGGAGGGGTGGGCAGGGAGAAAAGTGCGGCAATGAATGATTGGAAATCCAAAACCTCTGTAAATGTTTATTAAAATTAATTAAAAAATGTTGGAAATAGAAATACCATCTGACCTAGCAATTGAACTGTTGGGAATATACTTTAAAAAACCTAGAACTGCTGTCCAAACAGATGTATGCACACCCATGTTTATTGCTGTGTTATGCACAATAGCAAAGAGATGGAAGCAATCCAAGAGCCCATCAACAAATGAATGGATAGAAAAACTACAGTGTAGTCACACAATGGAATACACTGCACTGAAAAATAATGAACTTGTAAAGCCTTACACAACATGGGTGACCATGGAGGACATAACGCTGAGTGAACTCAGTCTCAAAAGGTCAAATATTGCATAACACCACTGTTATGAAGCAGGTCTGACATGGAGGGCTGGGAGGAGAATAGGAAAAGAGTGGATAGATAATAAACACTGTATTAGAACAGATGAGGGAGAGAACTGTTCCAAAGGAATATATGATTAGGCATTACATGTAAGACAATGGTCCAGAATAAGAGGTATATTGCAAAGAGGACTTGGGGTGGGGGAGGGAAAAGAGAGAGGAAGAAATTGTGCAATAATGAATGAATTTTAAAAAAAAACTGGAGAAAGGGGAGGGAGGGGGAGGGAGGAAAATGTTTAACAATGAATGAATGAAAATCCAATTTTTTGTAAACTTTTGTCAAAATCACAATTAAAATAAAAAATTAAGTTAAAAAAATAAGCAAGGGGAAAAAAACCCAACAAATACCAGGACTTCATTCTAAACTCATTTCCTCACCAGTTAATCTGTAGGAGAATAAAAACCCCAAAGCTCCTCTTGAAGATAGATTCTGTTTGTTATAAAGGAAACTTTGTTAAAAATGAATCCATTTTTTAAATAAACCACTAGGAAACTAGGAGTTCATGGAAAAATATTTCCCACTGAGCAGGGTGGAAAACATTCAGTTACAAAGGTGTTTACATGTGAGATACGAAGCGCACTGCTGACTGTGTGGCATGCCTACACCGGAACATTTCTTCTGAGAGCACCTAACAGCAGTCTCTTGACTGCAGGGTTTCTATTCATTTTGCCCCTACAAATAAACATGTTAGGGGGCTGACAAATCAGCTCTGACTCACAGGAACCTTATGTACAAAAGAATGAAGCACTGCGCATTTGTGACCCTTCTCAGGGGGCAGCGCCTGAGCTCACGGTTACTGTGTCCACGCATCTCACGGAGAGTCTCCTGTCTGACTCACTACTCCACCAAGCATCATGTCTTCCTCTGAGGACTGGTCCCGGCTGACAACATGCCCACGGCATCTGAGACAAACCTGACCATCTTCGCTTCTAAGGAGCACTTTGGCTGTGTTTCCTCCAAGACAGATTTGTTCGCTCTTTTTGCAGTCCATTGTAGAGTCTGTATCTTTCCCCATAGCTCATTCCAAATATAAGAGTTCGTCCTCTCTTTCCACTCTAAATGCTCCCAAACTTAACTTCCTCAGTGTTTTCATTTTACAAATCACTATAGCCTTAAACTTCAGAGATGTTAGTAGGAAAATGTCTATAGCTGTAGGATTTATTCTCTGATAGTCTCTGTACTTAGCAAAATGTATAGCACATTTCATTTGAAACTCAGTAAATGGCGAGTGAGTTGGTATCAGACAGGAAGGCTGAGTTCCAGTCTTACTCTCTAGAATAATTTGACTTTTGGGAAAATTAATAACCTTTCTATGTCTGGGTTTCTTTCTTTTAAATGGATGCTAACAAAAACTAGCCTTACCCTGAGTACATCACAAGACTGGGGTATGATATAGAAAAGCATTCTGGTTGGTAGACTACAAAAGGCAATGTAAACTCTAAATGCTGTGGTTCAGATTAACTTCAGTCAAAGAGTCCTGCACTCACCATCCTGAGATATATGGCAAGCCCGTGTCTTAAAAAAACAAAACACACATACCCTTCTCCCTCTTTCTTTGAACAGAGTCTTTGACTCAGTGCACGTTGTCTCTGCGGCAAGATTCCTTTCCCTTTTGCTCTCAAGAATTCCTTTGGCCACAGCTTTCTAGCTAGCTGACCTAGGCACTCAAAAGCAAAAAGCAGCAGATACCTACCTATTGCGAAGATGGCAGCCTGCGCAAAGTCAACAGACACGTCAGTGCAGTATCCTCGAAGCTCCTCTAACACCTGCTGCACGTTCTCATCGTTCACCAGTTCACAAAGCACCTCCACCTTCTGCAGCTTGATGTAGTGGGGCTCCGAGTAGGAGCAAAAAAATTTCTTGTAGTGGCTGCTAAAGTGACCTGGCAGGCTATGCAGGATCTGGCGCACGTGGCAGAGGGCAGCGAAACAGAGCTCACGGCTCTCTGAAGAACAGGCAGCAAGCAAAGGTCCCTTGACTCGAACAAGCACATCCTTTTGCACATGGGGGAAATTCTTGGCCAAGATCAGAAAGAGTTTGGTGGCTCCCATCACCACACCTGGACTACTGCTCTTGAGAAAGCTATCCAACAGATTGAGAATGTCAAATAGTTCCTCCTCACTGTGTGGCTGGTACCGCAGCAGAAAGTTCAATACTTCACCCTGGCCCCACTGGTCCAGTTTCGACATTCTAGTCAAAAGAGGAAATAAAAACACTGTTTTAGTATCAAAATGGGAGCCATCTCTATGCCATTACCCTACTACCAATAGGCTGTACATCCTAACAAAGCAAGATTTTTTAAAAAAATAGGTTTCACTATAAATACTTTTTTATATAGTTTACACAAAATAGGCTTAAAATTTACACAAAATAGGCTTAAAATTCCAAGGGAAGCTGATTATACACATGCACATGTATCTAAGACCAAAGACATAATCAGTATATCCTGGACACAGATTTTCTACATTTTAAAAGTATCAATGGCTTACTTTTGGAGACACAATAGCTGTGGAGGAGGATAAAGTCTATCATAACAACTCAGCAAATTATTGCCATAGAATCAGACCCAATTCATACTGACCATCCAGGAGGTTTTCAGAGGCTGCAAATCACACAGGAGGACATAACTTTCTCCCATGGAACTGCTGGTAGATTTGAACTATCTAGCTTTGAATTGGCAGTGCAACTCCTTACCTACTAAACCACCAAAGCTCCACTTCCTAATTCAACAAGATCCCACCAACTATGAGATAGCATCTCACCCCAGTAAGAATAGCAAAATTTAACAGAGCAGCAAAAAACAAATGCTGGCGAGGTTGCGCAGAAACTGGAACACTTATTCACTGTTGGTGGGAGTGTAAAATGGTGCAACCACTATGGAAGGCTGTATGGCACTTTCTCAGAAAGTTGCAAACAGAAAAACCATTTGACCCAGCAATTCCTCTATTGGGAATATACCCTAAAGAGACCACAACTGCCACCCAGGCCGATATATACACAACCATGTTTATTGTGGCTTTGTTCACAACCGCAAAGAGCTGGAAACACCCTAAGCACCCATCAACAAATGAAGGGAAAGAGCATCTGTGGTATATTCACACAATGGAATACTATTCTGCATTGAAAAACAAGGAACTCAAGCAATATTATTCAAAATGGGTGACCCTGGGGGACATTATGCTCCGTAAAATATCTCAGTCACAAAAGGACAAATACTGCATAGTGCCACTGTTAATAGAATGGGATTGACATCAGGGTTAGGGTGAGACTGAGAAAAATTGGATAAATTAAATATACTGCATTGAAACAGATGAGGGAGAGAACAGTTTAAAAGCAATATATGATTGGCTATTATGGCTATGATGGGACTCCAGAGTGAAGGTTGCATAGTGGAGTGCACTGGG
Organism: Elephantulus edwardii; assembly: GCF_000299155.1. Taxonomy (NCBI): domain Eukaryota; kingdom Metazoa; phylum Chordata; class Mammalia; order Macroscelidea; family Macroscelididae; genus Elephantulus; species Elephantulus edwardii. The sequence goes on along the minus strand of NW_006399924.1, from coordinate 3,320,516 downwards.
TGGGGGTGTATACCACTGAAGAAATTCTTCTTTTATTTTTCAGAGAGAGGAGCGGACTGGGGGGAGGGGTGGGCAGGGAGAAAAATGCAACAATGAATGAATGGAAATCCAAAATTTCTGTAAATGTTCATTAAAATTAATAAATTTTTAAAAAATTTAAAAAAACAACCATACAGATCCCATAAAATAAAGAGAACTAAGGTATCCAAACCGATTTAGTAGGTGATGGGCAATAGGTTTATTGATGACAACACCCCCTTCATGCTTCAGAATTTCCTCTAGAGCTCTCAGGCAGTTTACTACCACGATCGGATCCTGGTCACGCAGCAAACTGTACAACTCATTTACCAGAGTACCATCTACAAAAGAGAAGTTAAAAAGAGAGGATAAAGAGCTCAGGTCAAGAAGAAAAGCACTAGTATCATCGAAATCACACACATATTTAAATTCTCTCCCTAGGCTGAGTGGCCTAGGACTCGACAGCATTTAGCAACTACAATAATAACGAGAGAGCTAAGTAGGCCTAGTAGACAGAAAGTTATGCTATAAGCCAAAGGTAGGTGATTTTAATCTGCAGACCTCAGGCCTGGTTTTAATTGTTTTTGGTCAAACATGATTCTAAGTGGTATAGCACTAGTCTGTCAATTTGCTGTACAGAGGTAATTCATGGTTGCTGTGATGCTGAACACTGTGACTCTGATGTGTTGAATGTGAAAATGGTTACCCTTGGTGGACAGTGTTTGGTGGAGCTCCCTGATTAAAACAAGCTTGGGAGCAGGAGTTGCATCCACCTCCAAAATGGCTTGCTTCTGGAAACCCTATGAACTTGGAGAAATGATGAAAATGATACAAATGTACAGGTCTTTTGTTCATAGGGTCACTATGAACCATCTATGGCTCGACAGCACTTAACAACAACACAACATCATCAAAATAGAGCCAGAATAATAATGACAGGCAAACAAAGCTGAGCTTTCACAAGCCAATACCGAAAGAGGCAATAACAACTCCAGCCTCTATATAACTGGTGTAAAGGCGTACAATGGGCCAAAAAGAAAGGACTTCTTTGATCTCAGAAAACAGAAGCCCTACATTCTACTTAAAGAGACATGTATAGAAGTGGGGCTACATAATTATTTTCTACTAAAGTTAAATGGTCTTTTACAAAGCAATACATGTAACAGAGACTCAAATAAATATTAATTGTGATGTATTACACTGAAACTTACCTACTTCAGAGTCTCCATGAAGATTATGCATTTTGGCACAGCCAAGGACAGCCACTCTCCTGACATATGAAGCCTTATCCCGCAGGCCATTGAGAATAGGCTGCTGGATATATTCCTGCACACCAGGCATCCTAAACAACACAGACTAGAGTGAGTCACATCCTGAATCTAACATAATTTAACACCTGTTATACTTAACAATTGGCAGTAGAGTAGCATCCACTTCCTAAACAACATGCCTCTGGAAACTCTATGAACTTTGATAAATGTTAATAGTTATGGGAAGGCTTTAGGCCTTTTGTTCCTATGGTCACTACGAGTCATGCTTGACTCGAAGGCAATCAGCAACAACATACTTTACAAGGGGTTCTGTAGATGTTTGAATGTGTAGCTATTAAATCATGACGAATTGTAAAAGTCTCTACCCAACTTTTTAAAAAGCCACAGTTAGACTTTTCATTTGGAATAATACCACAAAGGCAGTACCAAAAAGCCAAACCCTTTGCTGTCAGGTCAATTCCGATTCACAGTGACCCCACAGGATAGAATTAGAAGTCCACCTTAGGGTTCCCAAGACTGTCACGTTTATGGAAGCAGATCACCACATCTTTCTCCCTCTGAGCACCTAGTGGAGTTGAACTGCCAACATTTTGGTATGCAGTTGAGCCCTTAACCACTGTGTCTCATCAGGGCTCCTCACAAATAAAGATACATATATAACTGTGTTTTGACATTTTGAACCAAAATCACGGCCCATTTCAGAGAGTGAAGACAGAAACTACCTTTAATAAAACTTATGATTTTATTCAATCAAAGCAATGGCAGAAAATTTGAGTTTAAAGCAGTGTGTTTTTCTCTCTTTTAGAACCAATTAAATGGGTGTCATTAAACACATGCCCCACATCCTTCGGCCACTGAGCAAGGAGCGGTGCAAGAGGACACTCACCTGAGGCTGCACATGCTGCGAAGCGCCAGCCCTCGGACCATCGGGTTGGGGTCGGAGCAGTCTTTGCACAGCGTATTGATAGCAAGAAGAGCCAGATCTGGTTTCAGAGGAGCATAGGTGCACATATATAAATAAACCAACTTCTTCTGAACAATATCTACAGTGGCACTGGCCTTCACCATTTCCATGAAAATGCTGGACATGTCCAGTCCCTGAGTCATATGCCTGAAAGTAAGATACCAGGAAGGAAAACGTAAAATACAAAATTACCAATCTACCACAAAGAGAGGTTTAGCTATGCATGCCTTACCTATCCAATCAAACTAGTCCATTAAAGGGAAGCAACCAGGCCTAATCTCATGGGTTACATTATACAGCACTTTACACCAAGGTCCTACAATTAACAATTTTTCCTACTCATAACTGACACATACTGAAACATACATTGCAGGGAAATTGAGCTCTTACATTCTTACATTGTGTCTTGGGAAAAGATGGTCTAAGAGCTATAGGAGCACAAAGTCTAATCAAAAAGGCAGATAACCACTCCCTCTAATTACAATACAATGTGATAAAATATTATAACAAAGGAATGTACAAGTTTAAGTGGAATCCAGAGGACTGACACATATTTGCAGGAAGTCAACAAAAGTTTTCTTCACACAGGAAATAATACTTTAGCTGAATGAGCAAGAGCTCACTAGACAGATATCATAAAAGAGGTAATGATGCATGATGGCATAAGCAAGAATGGTATTCTTTTGAGATTAGATGTGTAGATGGTTGAATTAGGTGGGTGCTCCTTGGGTGCTATAAGCCGCTTAAACTTGGCTGTTTCTCAAAAAAAAACAAAACCCATTTCTCAAAATGTGGTATTCTATCAGAATCAGCTGAGAGGTTTATTAAAAATGTAGACTTTTGGGTTGGCAGGCAAGCACTTTGCTTATCAAACTCATGTCCAAAATGTCTACAGCTGTCTCTACTCCCCAGACATGCTCTTTGGTGTTTGTCTTGAATATCACCACACTACTAATTGAACTGAGTCATAAAGAAACTTGGGAGTTAACTTTGATGCCACCTAGTTTATCGGTTTTCATGTCGGATGAAATGGATTCGTAATTCATTTTACTGGCACTGCAGTTCTGGTTCAGGCCTTCATCACCAAGTTAATTACAGTAACTTACCCAGTAGGTCAGCTTGCCTTCTCATCATAGAACAATTTTTCAACATGCAAACCTAAATATTAAATCACCTATAGCTTGGTTCTCAAGCTTTAGTTCGTATGAAAAATCCTCAGGGATATTTTTTTAAAAAATGTAAACCGTCAGCAGTTGGAACTCAAGAGCAGGAACAAGATAAGGCAGTCTGCTTTTGTAAAGATTCACAGCCTTGAAAAGCCTGTGGGGCATTTCTGTCCAGTCCTATCCGGTCACAATGTGTATGAATCTACTGATGGCAACAGGTTTAGATTTTGCGTTTTGATCAATTATCCAGAAATGGATATGGAAATGGCAGCAGGTGGTAGATTACGTGGGTCTAAAGCTAAGTGGTTCTACCATCCCATAGTCACATGGTTGAAATTCACCAGCCGCTCCGCTGGAGAAAGATGTGCAATCTCCCATGCAATTTATTGCATTGGTTCCAACTCCACAGTACGTAACTACAATGCTAAGAAAGGCCGTCTAGGCTAAGATGTATTACAGACTCTTCAGAAGGTGTAACTGTTGAATCTGAGATATGAATGAAATCACTCAATCGAGTAAAACATGTTCCACAAAGACGACTGTTTTTGTTGCTCCAAGATAAACATGAAGTAAACCATAAAAATGTCATGTATGGGGATGGGGAGGGAGGCAGTGCTATGTATGAAAGCTCATTTACTCACTCTGCGTGAGCTGGGGTGGAGAGCCCTGCTGGGGACTGCAGTGGGGAAACTGGAGAGCCCCGCTGGGGACAGCTCGGAGGCTAAGAGAATCAGAAGATACCTAATCACTCGCTGGATGACATTCCGGTAGCGCAGCCTATCAGCCTGAATGTGAGGGTTACACATAGCCTTCTTCAATTCTTTCACCACGTCCTCGGAGCCCAGGTAAGGCATCTTCTCCAACTGTCACAGGGTCCTACCTAGATAACTGCTTTTAGCCCTTGAATGGGAACCTGTGTAAAGAAAACTCCAGTCAGTGAAGAGTCTAAAACCAAGGCTCCGCCCCCGATTGGGCTAACCCAGGGCCCGAACCCTAGACCTCGGCCACTCACCCTTCACCCCGAAAAGCCCCACCCCGGCCCTTTAGGCTCTCCGCCGCACCTCCAAATTAGTTCATTCCGCCCATAGAGCGCTCCTGTTAGGAGGGCCTTCAGCCCGCCGGCTGATCTGCAACCCCACCCGCAGACCCCTCCCCGCCCCAAGTAGCAGCCTTTCTTGAGACTCCGCGTGGTGGTTGTCACCGAGAGGCCCAATGAGGCTTTCTCCGGAAGTCCCGCCCCCTAGCCCAGAGGCGCCACCAAGAGGCAGCGATTCACCCGCTCCCAGCGAGCGAAGAGTCGAGCCTAGATCCCGACCTTAGGGCGCCCTTCCCCCAACCTTTCACCTCAAGGCGCAGCTGCGAGGCTCCCTCTGCTGGGCAATCGGAAATCGGAAATCGGCTACTTCGGCCTGTCTCCGCCCAGCAGCGGGCGCTTTGACTTCCCGAGCGCGGCGGTGTTTCCCGCGCGGGTGGAAGAGACGCTTATTCGGCTGTCTTCCGCACTATGGGAATCTGCTGCGGCACCGCCTTCTCCGGGCACGACTACTTCCTTTCTACCCACTCTTGCAATTTCTTGCTCCACGGGGTTGGTTTCCCCTTAGACTCTGTGGCCCCGTCCCTGCCCTAGCATAGGATTTCTCGGGACGCCCCTGTGGAAGCCTCCCGCGAGCCCCCTCTCCCCATGACAGTATTGCCCGTAGTTCCCCCTGACCATGAACGGGACTGTGATCCCGCACACGCCCATCGCTGTGGACTTCTGGAGCCTGCGCCGGGCGGGCTCCGCGCGCCTGTTCTTCTTGTCCCACATGCACTCGGACCACACTGTGGGCCTGAACAGCACCTGGGCGCGGCCCCTCTACTGCTCCCCAGTCACCGCCCACCTTTTACATCGCCGCCTGCAGGTATGAGGGGCTGGAATCCCCCCACTGAAGGGCTGGGCCGTGCCAAGGTGGGGTCCCTGTCAGCCTTGGAGCCTAACCCCGTGGGGACCCGGAGGACTGGGTTTTCAAATCAGAATGTTATTTGAACTCAGAAGTGTTAGGAGTGTGTGCCTTCCAAGTGCCCAATTTGGGATAGTTCACCTATAAATTGGGGAAAATCTTTTACCCTTTGCACGTGAATGAGGCCAGCGTTTCCCAAATTTGCTTTGTTTCCTCACCAAATTTACAAGAGCTGCCCTGTAGGGTTTTCAAGGCTATGAATATGAAAACTGACTGCCTAGACTTTTCCCGAAGGAGGGGAGGCCTGGCCGTTCCAGCCACCAACCTTTTGGTTTGCAGCTGACTTCTTTAACCACACTTCCACCAGATATTCTTACCTCCTCTTCAGAATCTACATGATGTTAAATATACAGATTCTCAAGGCTCCCCATCGTCACACCCCAAGACTCAGTGAAGGTCTTAGAAATCTAGCAAGAATTTTTTAAACTCAAATACACCCTGAGGAATTACGATTAGGAAAGCCTGGGAAACATCAACTACACCATTTTTGTGTGGTGTTTTTGTTGTGGGTGTGTTTTTTTTTTCTAAACAAAGGGTGGCTAGGAAGAGGCTGATTACTCGGGGATCCACCATTGTAGCTTCTAATGTGTTGGGGGGTGTCTCTGGATTTAATCAGTTTACCCTGATCGATCCAGGGAGCATCTGGGAGGAGAGTCTGTGGTTAGCGGATGACCAGCTGTTTCTTTAGGTATCTAAGCAGTGGATCCGGGCCCTGGAGGTTGGTGAGAGCCATGTACTGCCTCTAGATGAATTTGGGCAAGAGACCATGACAGTAACCCTCATCGATGCGAACCACTGCCCTGGATCTGTCATGTTTCTGTTTGAAGGATACTTTGGAACAATTCTCTACACAGGTGAGTCTCCTGAGAGATCCCTCCCACCTATCCAGCATAGACTAATTTTCTTGAGGAATCTTAGCACACAGTAGACTGTGAAACTTCATCTTATGTAGGAACAGTGACCCTTCTCAGTCAATTTTCCACTTGTGTAGAGTAATTTAAAAACAAGAGCAGAATGGGGAAATTGCCACAAGAAGGATGTACACACAGAGAAGTTCAGTGCCTGCGTAGATGATAGCTTTTCCATAGGCCAGTAAACAAATGCCTGTTTGTTGTTGGAGTTGGGCGAGGCTTATCTTCCTTTCTTTTCACTTTTTTTACTTTTTAATTAATTTATTTATTTTACTCTTTCTAGTTGTTGTTGTTGTGTGCTGTCGAATCAGATCCTACTGGCACAGAACTGTGCGCCTTCGGGATTGCAGCACAGCTTCTTGCTACTAGACCACCATCTTTTGACTTTTGTCTCTGTGGTCCTTCCAGTGACTAGAAACTGTCCTTGCTGATTCCTCTAGAATCAAGAACTAGCCATTTCCTGAATCAGGAAAAGCTCCCCAAGACCTGAGGCTCCCTGGAACAGAAGATGTTATTGGGGTTCCCCAGAAAGCCTCTGTCCCTCTTATATTCTTCTTCCAGGTGATTTTCGATATACACCATCCATGCTAAAGGAGCCGGTCCTGAGTCTGGGGAAGCAGATCCATACCTTATACCTAGACAACACCAACTGCAATCCAGCCTTGGTTCTTCCTTCCCAAGAAGAAGCTACTCGTCAGATTATCGAGCTCATTCGAAAATACCCACAGCATGATATAAAGATTGGTGAGTGGTTCCTTTTTAAAAAACAAAACAACAACACTCAAAGCTAATGTATTCTTTGAGGATTCTCACATCTCCCAAGTTTTTGTGTAGATATCTACCTACCCGATTACCTTATTTAAAGCAACATGCCTGCCATTCTCAGCCCACATTCCTAACTTCTGATCTTTAATTGTCCAATTGCTGTAGTGCTTGTCAAAGCCAGTTCTGATTAATCTCCTTTGTCATTGTGTCCTTTGCCATTCCCTATCACTCCTCCCTGAGAGAGACTTCACCCTGATTCATAAGGAAAAGAGGATGGTGTATTCTCTTAGCTACTTCCTGCTGAAAAGGGACACTATGGGTCTAACTCCTGATCTTGTATGGTTCTACTTTTTCACAGAACTCTTCATCTTCTAGTATAGTCTGTCCTTTTGTTTTTTAATGTGTTCCTGCACGTACATACTTCTCCTGCACTCCCATTTTGCTCCCAGCCAGTAACACACACACAACTATAAATTCCTTACAGATGTAGTTGAAGATGAGAAAGAACTTTTGTTTATATGTTTGAGCAACAGTAACCAGTGTGACAAGAGCACAATAGGTGAAGATTAAAGTGTCCCGAGAGGGAAGGGGCTAAGGAAGTGGTTGTTGTTAAATGTCCTGTACTGAACTACCACTCATAGTGACCCTATGAACAACAGATCTGAACCTGCCCTGTTCTGTGCCAGCCTCGCAATCTCTGCCACACTCAGTTCCGTTTTTGCTGTCACTGTGTTAGTCCATCTCCTTGAAGGTCTTCCATTTTTTCTCTGACACTTCACCTTTCTCAGCATGATGTCTTTTCCCAAGGATTGACTTCTCCTGACAACATGCCCAAAATATGTGAGGCCAGAGTTTCACCATCCTTGCCTCTAAGGGACACCTTGGTTTCCTTCTTTCAAGACAGATTTTTTTGTTCTTTTAGCAGTTCAGGGGATATTTAGTACTTTTTGCCACCACCACATTGAAAGACATCAATTCAAGTGGAGCTCTGGTGGCCTAGTGGCAAGAAGCTGTACTGCAATCCCATAGATACACGGTTCAAATCCACCAGATGCTCTGCTGGAGAAGGAGGGAAAATTTCCCTCCTGTACCTGTCAGATCTGATTTGATGGTACACGCACAATAAATAAATTTTAAAAAAAAGAAAGACATCAATTCAGTCTTCTTATTCACTGTCCAACTTGCAGTTGAAAATACTATGGCTTGGCTCAGGTGCATCTTAGTATTTAAGTTGACATCATTGTTCTTTAATAACACTTTGGCAAGATCCTTGAGTACAGATTTTCTAGATAAAGCATATCTTTTGATTTTTTTTTTTACTTTTGATTTCTTTTTATTTTATTTTACTAATTTTTTTAAATAGTTTTAATGAACATTTACAGAGATTTTGGATTTCCATTTATTCATTGCTGCACTTCTCTCCCCACCCTACTTTTGATTTTTTTGACTGCTGCTATCATCTGACATACTTTGGACATGTTGCAAAGAGGGACCAGTCCTTGGAGAGGGACATCATGCTTGGGAGGGTGGAGGGACAGCGCAGTAGGGGAAGACCCTCTATGAGGTGGATTGATTCAGTGACTGGGGTGATAGGGGTGGGGGTGTCGGAGACAGTGAGATTGGCACAGGACAGAGCAGAGTTTAGGGCTGTTGTACATAGGGTCGCTATGAATCGCAGGTGAATTGACAGTACATAACAACTACCGTGGATGTTGATTGTGGATCCAAATAAAATTTGACAACTTCATTTTTTCCTCTATCAACATCCTCTGTGCTGTTGCCAATTAACCCAGTGAAGATTTTTGGTTTTTTTTTTATGTTGAGATGTAATCCATATTGAGGGTGGTAGTCTTTGATATTCTTTAGTAAATAAATGCTTTGAGTCTTCTTGGCTTTCTGTATTTTATTTTGTACTCAAATCTATATGTAACCGTTGTTCTAAGTCCTAAGAACTGTTAAAAGATTTTAAATACTTGAAGGTCAGAATGGCACCATCTTGGTTCTTCTGATGTCAAAATTATGGTAGCTCAGTTCATGTAGTTTCTAAGTCCTTTGGACTAGTAGTTTCTGTGTATAGTTGATTGTTTTCGTTCTTCTTTACTGCAGAAGTAGGGAGGCCAATAACCCCTTAAATACCCCTCACAAGCTTTAAAGATTTGTCACTACTAGCTAGAGAAGACTGTAGAGCATTCTTTGTGGACTATGTTGTGCCATTTGACCTTGATTCCCATAGAAGAACATGGAATTTAAATAATAATGTGCTTTAAATTAGATATCTTGGAGTGGGGGAGAAGCTACATGCCTATTCAAAGGGTGCTGTAATGGTACAAAACATTTTGGGAACCCCCTTTTTTGGGGTTACCCTTTGAGATTGTTGTTTAATGCCGTCGAGTCGTAGACGACTCATAGCGACCCTATGAACGAACAGCCTGAGCACTGTTCGTACATAGAGTTTCCGGAGGCAAGCCATTTCGGAAGTGGATGCTGCTCCTATTTCCAGTCTTGATTTACTCGGGAAGCTACAGCCAACACTGTCCACCCTTTGAGATAGTTTATGAAAATCAGTTTTTATTATGAAACAATATAATTTAGTTCTAATATTGTTTCCAAAATTATAATAATCCTCAAAAGGAAAAAGTTGTACCACCATTTAATTTTGTTTGCTTCTTTTTTGTGGTGTTTTTTATTTTTTGTTTGTTTTTTAATAATTTTAATGAGCATTTACAGAGATTTTGGCTTTCCATTCATTCATTGCTGCACTTCTCTCCCTGTATTTTTATTTTTTTATTACTTTTTGTGTGTGTACTGTCAAATTGGAACTGACTGGTACAGGAGGAGATTGCCCCTCTTTCTCCCCAGAGCATTTGGTAGATATCACCATTGTATTTTAAGAGGACATGTCCAACTCTGAAAGAAGTTTCAAAGTGAAATTAAACAAAAGCATTGAAAGATAATTGCTGAATAGTCTGAGAAATAGCCTTTGTGCCCAGAATTGTTTGAATGCTTATGAAGAAGTATCAGTCTTGTGAGAAAGTTAGCAGTTTTATTGAACTTTACTTGTAGAGATTATTGAACAGCTATATGATCTTAGTACCAACAACTAATGCCAAAGATGATAATGGATTTTTATCAACTTTTGTAATTTGAAATGGAATAATCTGACATAGAAACCCACCGATACTATCAAGTTGATTCTGGCTCCTAGCAGCCCTCAGAGTCACAGTTGTTGTTGTTAGGTGCCAATGATTTGAGTACAACTCATAATGACCCTATGAATAAAAGATCTGAACCCTGTTCTATCCTGCTTCATCTCCACCCTTTCCAACATCATGTCCTTTTCCAAGGAATAGCTCCTTCTAGCAGCATGCTCAAAGTAGGTGAGGGGAAGCTTCATCATTCTTGCCTCCAAAGAGTACTCCAGCCATACCTTCTCCAAAACATATCTGTTCATTCTCTTGGCCATCCATGAAATGTTCTATGCTCTCCTCTGGTACCACAGTTCAAAGGCATAAATTCTTTTTCTCTGTCATCCTTATTCATTGTCCAGTTCTCAGATGCATAGCTAGTGATCAGAAAGATTATGGCCTGAATCAGATGCACTTTAGTCCTCAAACTGACGTTGCTACTCCTCAACAATTTGGAGAACTCCCTAACTGCAGATTTTCCCAGTGCAATGTGTCTCCTTATTTCCTGACTGCTGGTACCAAGGGTGTTAATTGTGGATCCCAGCAAGATAAAGCTGTTGACAGTTTCAATCTCCTCTCCATCCATCATGACGTTGCCTATTGGTCCAGTGGTAAGAATCTTTGTTTTCTGACATTGAGATGCAATCCATACTGAAGACTGCATTCCTTGATCTGCAACAAGTACTTCAAGCCCTCCTCATATTCAGTAAGCAAGGTTGTGTCATGTGCATAACACAGGTTATTGATGAGTCTCCCTCCAATACTGAAGCCACACTCCTCTTCATAGAGTCCAGTTTCTTGGATAACTTGTTCAGCACACATATTGAATAGGTACAAAGAGAGAATACAACCATGACATAATCCCTTCACATCTCCAAACCATACAATGTTCCCCTGCTCCATATGCACAACAGCCTGCTGGTCCAGGTTTGGGTCTTGCATAAGCACAGTTAAGTGCTCTGGGATTCCCATTCTCAATGTCAGCCATAACTTGTCATGATCCAGACAGTCAAATACCTTTGCATAGTCAATAAAGCACAGATAGACATTCTGCTAGTTTTCCTTACTTTCAGCCAGGATCCATCTGACATGAGCAGTGATAACCCTCTTGCCATGGCCTCTTCTAATGTTAAGTAGTACTCTTCTTCTACAGTACCACAGCCCATTCCTTTTTTTTTTCAAAGCTGGAAATCTTATAGAAGCAGATGGCCTCATCTTTCTCCCACAGAGCAGCTGATAGATTCAAACCTCTAACCTTTCAGTTAGCAGATAAATACCTTAATTACAATACCACCAGAAATCCTAATCTATACCACTCATTGTCACTGAGTCAATTCTTTTTTTTTTAATTTTATTTTTATGAACATTTACAGAGATTTTGGATTTTCATTAATTTATTGTTGACTTTTTCACTGAGTCAATTCTAACTCATAACCACTCTCCACCAGGTTTCTAAGGCTGTAAATCTTTATGATAAGAAACTGCCTAACTTTCTCCCTGGGAAGACATACTGTGTTCAAACTGTTGACCTTTTGGATAGAAGTTTTAACACTTAACCTACTATGGCTCTTGGACTCCTTGAGAACTTATTAAATATTTACAAAATCAATCAAGCTTTTATCATAGCACCCTTGTATACAGTTGTGCTTCGTGCGTAAACTGCATTGCAGCCTTAGAAACCTGATGGAGATGGAGCCATCTGCTTCTATAGAGAAGGTGCTAACATTTCTAAGGCTGTAAGTCTTTATGACAAAGACTGCCTGTCTTTCTTTCTGGGAACACACAATGTTTTCAAACTGCTGAAGCATGTATTTGAAGAATAGTCTTATGACTTGATCTTCCTAGTAGGTATATGGATATTATTACAGTGTTGTGTTTCAGGATAGATCTTGAAATATTCTTTTGATAAGGAAAATATTGCCAATCTTTTCTGTTTGTTATTCCCAGTTTAGTAGACTATATGATTGTTTGATTCAAAATGGCCAAGACTGATCCATTTCAGGTCATTAATATTAAAGATGAGGTGGTCTGGTGGATATGGATTTGCACGACCAGCTCAAAAGCAGGCAGGTTGAAACTACTAGCTGCTCCCCAGGAGAAAGATGGACAATTACTTTCCATGCAATTGACAACCTCTTTAAAAAAGCCATGAGTCTATTTCGATTGGACAGTACACAACAACGCCTATCTTCAGGGTCATTAAAAAGGGGGGGTGGGAAGACAAATATAGATGTCAGAAATTACTCTGAAACTTGCCCTTAAACATAGAGTAGCTAAAGCAAATAAGAGAAATGTTGGCACAAAACTGCTGAACTTATTTGAAAGAGTGTGTTGAAAAGACAAAGTATTGTAATAAAATACTCAAAGATCTGAACTTAGGAACTCAAAAGAGAAGAAGATGCTTAGCATTTCTCAAACTGAAAGAACTGAAGGAAAAAAATTCAAACCTCAAGTTGCAATATTGAAGAATTCTGTGGAAAAAGTAATAAACAAGATGGGAAACATCAAAAGAAGTTGAAAGGAATACAGAGGAAAACCCTGGAGGAGATGTAATGATATAGTAATTACACAGCCTTGCTTGCTGAAAGAGAAGATGGCTTGACACATTACTGAAGATCAAATACTACAGTCTTCTGTGTGGATTATACATCAACATAAAGAGAAAAAAAATCCTCACAATTGGGCCAATAAACATCATGATAAAAAGAGATTGAAGTTGTCAAAGATTTCATTGTACTCGAATACATGGTCAATGCCCATGGAAGCTTGTCAGGAATCAGCATGCTGAATTGGACAAGTTTGCTGCAAAAGACCTCTTTAAAAGTGTTAACTTTTAAAGATTTAACTTAGATTAATAAAGTGCAGCTGACCCAGTCTACTATCTGTGCATCAGGGCTTTACCCTGTCCCCATACCTATTCAGTCTATAAGCTGAGCAAGTAATCTGAGAAGCTGGACTCAGTGAAGAAAAATGTGGCATCAGGATGGGAGAAATACTCATCAACAAACTGCATTATGCCACAATCTTACTTTCTGAAAATGAGGAGAACTTGAAGTACATGTCACAAAAGATCAAAGACTATAGCCTTCAATATGGATTGCATCAGAACACCAAAAAAGTAAAAATCCTTTAGTTTGCTTGGCTCCACAGTCAACACTCTTGGCACCAGCAGCCAGGAAATTAAAAGATGTATTACGATGCAAAAGTATGCTTTTAGGGACCTCTCCTAAGTACTGAAGAGCAGTGGTATCTCTCTGGAGACTAAGGTGCGTCTGATACAGACCATGGTCTTTGCTATCACATGTTATGCATCAGAGAGTTGGACAGTGACTGAGGAGGACAGAAGGAGAATGGATGTCTTTGAGCTGTGGTGCTAGAGAAAAGTATTGAGGGTGCCATGGACTGCTAGGAAAACAAATAGATTCATCCTGGAAAGGGTTAAACCAGGCTGCTCCTTGGGGGCAAGGATTCTGAGGCTCCGTCTAACATGTTGTAAGGAGGGACCTGTCCTTGGAGAGAGACATCATACATGGTAGGGTGGAGGGTCAGCGCAGGAGGGGAAGGCCCTCTATGAGGTGGATTGATTCAGTGACTGGGGTAATCGGGATGGGTGTATCAGAGACGGTGCGATTGCCACAGGACAAAGCAGAGTTTAGGGCTGTTGTACATAGGTTCGCTGTGAGTCACAAATGACTCGATGACACAACAACAACCACCACTAACAAAGTTGATAGGCAACATCATGATAGATGGGGGAAAGTTTGAGATTGTCAATGATATCTTCTTACTTTGATCCAGAATCAATACCCTTGGCACCAGCAGTCAGGATATTAAAAGACTTATTGCATTGGATAGGTCTGCTGTCAGGGACCTCTCTAAACACTGAGGAGCAGTGATGGGACTTTGAAGACTAATGTGTGCCCAATGCAAGGCATGGTCTTTTCGATCACTTACTGTGTGTCTGAGATGTAGACAAGGAATAAGTATGACAGAAGAAAAATTGATGCGTTTGAATTCTGACATTGGAAAAGAGTACCGAATGGCCCATGGATTGCCGAAAGAACACACAGATAAGTCTTGGAGAAGATACAGCCAGAGTGTTACTTAGAGAAAAGGAGAGCAAAACTTTGTCTCACATACTTTGGACATATTGGTAGAAGGGGATATTCTTTGGAAAAGCACATCATGCAAGGAAAGGTGGAAGGTTAGTGAAAAAGACCTTCAAAAGATGTGGATTGACACAGTGACTACAGCAGTGACCTCAAGTATATCAGAGATGATTGAGAATGGTGCGAGGTAGGACAGGTTCAGATCAGTTGTTCACATGGTCACTATGAGTCATATCTGACAGCACATAACAACAACCATGCACATACTAAAGGTGGAAAATGAATAATGAACCTTTTTAATTATGTTAGTGAAGAGTATTGAATATGCCATGGACTTCCAGAAAACAAATAAATACACTTTGGAAGAGGTATGGCTAGAATGTGCCTTTTAAAAAAAAAAAGATGCAAGTAAGTAAAGACTGTTTTATTAGAAAAGATACACTCCAGAGAGAGAAAGAGAGAGAGAAATCGTTCTCTGAAAGTAAAGAAGTGGAGAAAGACCTAGAATGTTCCTTTGAAGGGAGCATAGTAAAACCCTTCTTACGAAAAGCTAAATAAAGGTTTACATACAGAAATAATCATTCTTGGATGGTGCCAGAGCTGAGAAGGAAAGGGAAAGAGTAAAAATTAGTAAATAGATAATTGACACATATTACGGTGGCTAAAGGGAAAGGTAATATACAATCATCAGCAGCACAATACCAACTAAAGACAGGGAAGACAGAAATATGAGGAAATATCATCAAAAGCAGATATATAGGCAGTCAGGCAAGCTGGACAGATAAGTGAAAAGGAGTACATACATGACCATCTGGTTGAAAATCTTCTCTTTTGTCATCTCTCCACCTTTCCAAACATGATATCCCTCTCCAAGGAATAGCCCTTTCTAGCAACATGCCCAAGAAGTTTCATCATCCTTGCCTCTTAGGGGCGTTCTGCTTGTACCTTCTTCAAGATGTGTCTGTTTGTTCTTTTGGTAGTCCATGGGGTATTCACTACTCTCCTCCTATACCAAAACTCAAAGCCATTGATTCTTCTGTCATCCTTATTCATTTTCCAGCTCTCAGATGCATAGCAAATGATTTAAAAAAAAACCATGATCTGAATCAGACTGATGAGCATGGCAAGGACAACTCAACAATAGATGGGCCTTACACAATGGACATTGTATAAGATTAACAGTAACACCAGAGAGTCACTCATACCTTAGACTAACCAACCCTGTAAAGCCAAAAGAACAACATTTGCCCAAGGATAAAGCCCCAAAGGCAGGGAAGTGTAGGATGATGTTGTTCTTAGGTGCCATCTAGTCAGGTGTGACTCTTAAACATAGGAGCAACAGATCTGAACCTTGCCCAATCTTGCTACCTCGCCCCCATCCTTACTATCACTGATATACTTGAGTTCCTTGTTACTGTTACAATCATTATGTCCATCCATCCTGTCCGTCCTGTCAATGGTCTTCCATTTTCTGACCTTCTGTCTTTCCCAGCATTAAGTCTTTTCCCAAGGACTGGTACCTCTTGACAACATACTCAAAAGTACATCAGACAGAGTTTCATCATCTTTGCCTCCAAGGATCACTCTGGTTGAACTTTCGCCAAGACAGATTTATTTGGTCTTTTGACAGTTCATGGGATATTCAGTACTCTACTCCAACACCATAATTCAAAGGCATCAATTCATCTATCATCCTTACTCGTTGTGCAACTTTCAGATGCATAGGAAGCATGAAAATACCATGGCTTGGATTAGGAATGCCTCAGTCTTTTAACTGACATCTTTGTTCTTTAGAACTTTGGAGAGGTCCTCAACAGCAGATTTTTCTAATGCAGCTCATCTTGATTTCTTGTTTGTTGTTACCTTTGCTATTGGTTATAAATTTAAGTGAAATGAAGTCACTTTAACAACTTCAGTCTTTTCTCCATCTATTATGATGTTGCCTCTTGGTTCAGTGGTGAGGATTTTATTTTCTTCATATTGAGATGTAATCATATTGAAAACTGTAGTCATTGATTTTTTTAAGCAAGTATTTCAAGTCCTCTTAACTTTCTGATGGTATACATAGGAATCAGATTGACTACATCGGTGGGAAGTATCACTGGAAGAGCTCAATATCAGCTCTGAAAACTAGGCCAGGTGCTGATTGTGGAACAGACCACCAACTACTCATATGCAAATTCATGCTGAAATTAAAGAAGATGAAATCAAATCCACAGGAACCAAAATTTGACCTTGAGTCTATCCCACTTGAATTTCAAAACTATCTCCGGGACAGGTTTGAGGCTGTGGGAGGATATCAAGAATATCATCCATGAAGAATTAAAAAGGTATCAAAACAACAATGAGATACCATCTCACCCAAGTAAGAATAGCAAAATTTAACAGAACAGCAAACATCAAATGCTGGCGAACTTGTGGAGAAACTGGAACCCTTATACACTATTGGTGGGAAAGTAAAATGGTGCAACCACTACGGAAGGCTGTATGGCGCTTTCTCAAAAAGTTGCAAATAGAAATACCATTTGGGCGCGCTCTGGTGGCCTAGTGGTAGGAAACTGCACTGCAATCCCAGAGGTGCACGGTTCAAATCCACCAGATGCTCTGCTGAAGAAGGAGGAACAATCACCTGTACCAGTCAGATCCAATTTGACAGTACACACATAAAAAGAATGAATGAATGAATAAATAAATAAATAAAAGAAATACTACCATTTGACTACTGGGAATATACCCCAAAGAAACCATAACTGCTACCCAAGCAGATATGCACACATCCATGTTTATTGCACCTTTGTTCACAGTAGCAAAGAATTGGAAACAACCTAAGTGCCCATCAACAAATTAATGGATAGAGCAGCTCTGGTATATTCACACAATGTAATGCTATGCTGCATTGAAAAACAAAGAACTCATGAAATAGTATACAAAATGGATAACCCTGGAGGACATTATGCTGAGTGAAATATATCAGTCACAAAAGGACAAATATCGCATAGTGCCACTGTTGTAAAACTGACCTTGGGGTTGGAGGGAGACTGAAAAAGAGGGTATAAATAATGTATCCTGCATAGAAACAGATGAGGGAGGGAACTGTTTAAAAGCGATATATGATGAGGTATTATTATCATGACAGGAGTCCAGAATGAAGGCTGCATAGTGGAGTGTACTTGGGGGAAGAGATTGTATAATAATGAAAGAATTTTTCTTTTACTATTCAAAGGGAAGAGCAAATTGGGGAGGGGAATGGACAGAGAGAAAAATGCAATAATGAATGAATGGAAATCCGAAGTCTGTAAACATTCATTAAAATTAATAACAAAAATTAAAAAAAAATAAGCAGGAAATAAAGAATTCAGAAGATCGTTACAAAGACAGAGGAGGAAGAAAAGACCAAAATCAATGTCAGAAGAGACTGAATATTGCACTAGAGCACCGAAAAGCCAAAACAAAGGGAAGAAATCAAGAAATTAAGGAAATGAACAGAGGATTTCAAAGGGCATCAAAGGAAGACAAAGCAAAGTATTAAAATGAAATATGCAAAGAGCTGGAGTCAGAAAATCAAAAGGGCTGAACTCACTCAGCATTTCTTAAGCTGAAGGAACTGAAGAACAAATTCAAGCCTTAAGTTGCAGTGCTTAAGGATGCTATGGACATAATATTGAATGATCCAGGAAGCATTAAAAGAAAATGTAAGGAGTATACAGAATCACTGTACAAAAAAGAATTGGCTGACACAGAAGAATTTCATGAAACAGCATATGAGCAAGAAGAGCCTGTGGTGATGAAAGAAGTTCAAGCTGCTCTGAAGGAATTGACAAAAAACAAGACCCCAGGAATTGATGGCATACCAATTGACATATTTCAATGCTGCCCTGGATGTGCTCACCAGGTTGTGCCAAAAAATCTGGAGGACAACCACCTGGCCAGCTGACTGGAAGAGATTAATATTTGTTCCCATTCCAAAGGTGACTAGACAGCGTGTGGAAATTGTTGAACAATATGATTAATATCACATGCAATGTGCAAGCAAGATTCTGCTGAAAATTATCCAGAAATGACTGGAACAACAAACACATCAACAGAGAACTGCCATATGTACAGGCTGGACTTAGAAGAGGTCGTAGTACTAGGGATGCTGTTGTTATGTGCTGTAGAGTCGCTTGCGACTCATAGCGACCCTATGTACAACAGCCCTAAACTCTGCTCTGTCCTGTACCAATCGCACTGTCTCTGACACTCCTATCCTGATTACCCCAGTCACTGAATCAATCCACCTCATAGAGGGCCTTCCCCTTCTGCGCTGTCCCTCCACACTCCCAAGCATGCTGTCCCTCTCCAAGGACCGTTCTCTCCTTACAACATGTCCAAAGTATGTTAGACGGAGCATCAGAATCCATGCCTCCAAGAAGCTGCCCGATTTAACCCTTTCCAGGATGAATCTGTTTTCCTAGCAGTCCGTGGTATTTTCAATACTCTTCTCCAGCACCACAGCTCAAAGACATCAATTCTCCTTCTATCCTCCTCAGTCATTGTCCAACTCTCTGATGCATAATACGTGATAGCAAAGACCATGGCCTGTATCAGACACACTAGGGATATTATAGCTAAAGTTAGGTGGATCTTGGCTGAAAGCAGAGAGTACCAGAGGAATGTCTATCTTTGTTTCATTGACTATGTAAAGGCATGTGACTATGTTGATCACAATAAAGTGTGGCTAACTCTGAAAAAAATGGGAATCCCAGAACACTTGATTGTGCTTATGCAAAACCTATACTTGGACCAAGAGGCACCTGTCAGAAGAGAACAAGGAAACACTGCATACCTTTTCAACCTGTATGCAGAGCAGATCGTCTGGGAGGCTGGGCTCTGTGAGGTGGAATGTGGCATCAGGATTGGAGAATGACTCATCAATAACCTGCATTATGCAAATGACACAACCTTGCTTGCTGACACTGAGGAGAACCTGAAGCACTTGCTTCAGAGGGTCAAGGACTGCAGCCTTCAATATGGACTGAAACTCAACATCAAGAAATCGAAGATTCTCACCACTGGGCCAGTTAGCAGCATCATGATAGATGGTGAAGAGTTTGAAATTGTTAAAAGCTTTCATTTGCTTGACTCCACAGTCAGCACGCTTGGTACCAGCAGCCAAGAAATCAGAAGACTAATTGCATTGAGAAAGTCAGCTGTCAGGGACATCTCCAGAGTACTGAAGAGCAACAATGTCAGTCTGGAGACTAAAGTATGCCTGATCCAGGCTATGGTCTTTGCAGTTACGTGCTATACATCAGAAAGCTCAGCCGTGACTAGGAATGACAAAAGGAGAATTGATGACTTTGAGCTGTTGTGCTGGAGAAGAGTACTCAATATACCAAAGGGTGCTAAGAGAACAAACACCTTCATCCTGGGTAGGGTGAAACCGAGCTGCTTTTTGGAGGCAAGGATTCTGAACCTCCATCTGACATACTTTGGGCATGTTGCAAAGAGGGATCAGTACTTGGAGAGGGACGTTATGCTTGGGAAGGTTGAAGGACAGCGCAGGAGAAGAAGACCCTCAATGAGATGGATTGATTCAGTAACTGGGGTAATGGAAGTCAGTGTGTCAGAGACGGTAAGGTTGGCATAGGATGGAGCAGGATTCAGAGCTGTTGTACATAGGATCGCTTTGAGTCACAAGCAACTCGATGGCACATAATAACTATTTAACTTTTGGCAAGCAAAGTTGTGTCATCTGCTTAATACAGATTGTTGATGAGTCTTCCTCCAATCCTGGTGCTATATTCTTATAATCCAGATTCTCAGATTTTTTTTTTAGCATAAAGATTTAGTAGATACAGAGGAAGGATACAACCCCAGTGTACACCTTTATTGGTATAAACCATGTAGTGTTTCTTTGTTCTTCTGTTCTGACAACTGCTTCTTGTTACAGGTTTTGTATGAGCTCAATTAAGTATTCTGGAATTCTCATTTTTTCTCAGTGTTATCCATAGTTACTTATGTTCCATACAGTCTCTGCATAGTCAGTAAAACACAAATATCTTTGTGACATTCTCTGCTTTCAGCAAGATCCATGTCTGGTGTCAGCAGTGATCTTCCTTGTGCCATGGCCCCTTCTGAATCCAACTTGAATTTCTGGCAGTTCCCTGTTGATACATTGTTCCAGTTGTTTTGTTTTGTTTTTTTAATAACCATCAGCAAAATTTTACTTGCATGTGATATTAATGATACTGTTTGATAAATTCCAGATCATATTGGATTACCTTTCTTGAGAATGGCAAAAAATATGGATCTCTTCCAGTCTGTTAGGCATGTAGGTGTCATCTTCCAAATTTCATGGCATAGACCAGTGAGCATCTCCAGAGATAGATCTGTTTGTTGAAATATATCAATTGGTTTCCCATCAATTTCTGAAGCCTTTTTTTTTTTTAGTCTGTAATTTAAACTTAGTACTCTGGAGAGGTCCCTTAACAGCAGATTTTCCCAGTGTAATTCATCTTTTGATTCCTTTACTGCTGGTGCCCAGAGTGTTGATTGTGGAGCCAAGCAAGCTGTGACTGTTAATAACCTCAGTCTCTTCTCCATTTATCATGATGCTGCCAATTGGCCCAGTGGTGAGAATCTTTGTTTCTTGAAGTTGAACTTCAATCCGTATTGAAGACTACAGTCTTTGACCTTCTGTAGCAGGTCCTTTTCGGTTTCAGTAAGCAAGGCTGTGGCATCTGCATAATGCAGGTTATTGGTGAGCCTTCCTCCAATCCTGATGACACATTCCTTCTCATAAAGGCCTTTGTCTTTGCAATTACTTGCTATGCAGCACAGATCTGGACAATGACTAAAGATGACAGAAGAAAAATTGATTCCTTCAAGTTGTGGTACTGGAGAAGAGTCTTAAAAATATCATAGACTTCCAGGAAAACAAATAGGTCTGTATTGGAGATGGTGAAACCAAATTTCTTCTTGGAGGCTAAGGTTTTGAAGCTACATCTCACATATTTTGGGCACGTGGCCAGGAGAGATCGGTCCTTGAAGAAGGCTGTCATGCTAGGAAGGGTGGAGGGACATCACAGGAGAGGAAGACCCCAAAGGAGATGGATTGATACAGTAACTGAGGCAATGGGGGTAGGTGTGTTGGAATCAGTGAGATGGCTCAGGACAGGGCAGGCTTCAGGACTTCTGTATCTAGGGTCACTATGAGTCGCAGGCAACAACAGTTTATACCTGTAAAAAAAATTTTCATTTTATACTGATTTGCTTACAAAGTTTGTATATATTGTTTTCACACTATCCCTCACTCATGCAGTGCTTCGTATAATCATTCCCATTCATAAAACCAATCACCAGTGAACTATGCCCCCCATTACCTTGTCCTAGCTAGTTTTTACCCATTTCCTTTATCCCCCCCTTTTTGTGCAACTTTATAATTTTGCCCCTGCCTGTCCTCACTCTTCTGTTCCCCTCCTTCTCCTCAGATCCTCATACACATTTTTCTATTTCTGTATTAATGGTCTTATGCAATATTTGTCCTTCTGAGACTAAGCTAGTTCACTCAGCATAAGTGGAGCCTTATTTTTATGCCAGTGCCTTCAGTGCAGCTTGAACTTCTTCCTTCATTACTGTTGATTCTTGATTAAATGTTACTTCCTGAAATGTTTCTGTGTTGACCAATTCTTTTAGTAACTCTGTATATGCCTTCCAGCTTATTTTGAAAGCCAAAAAAATGAAGGCAAGATGGTATAGGATAGAAGGATTAATAGAAATAAGAATGATGAGGAAGAAGTGGGGAAAATGTGAATACATTATAGGTATCAATATTATGAAACAAAATACATAAGAGTGATTGAAAGAAAAACCATTTTGCTTTGTAAGAGTTCACTCAAATCACAACAAATAAATTCAGTAAATAAGGGAGCATATTGAGACTTCATCTCATGTACTTGGGACATGTTCACAGAAGAAACTAATGTCTGGAGAAAGACATACTGGTAGTGAGACAAAGCAGGAGAGGAAGACTCAGAATGTGAGGGATTGACACAGTAACCAGGGTAACAGGGGCAGTGAGATTGGTTCAGGATAGGACAGAGTTCAGAGCTGTTGTACATAGGTTCAGAGCTACTGTGACTCACTATAAAGTCACAGATGACTCAGTGGCACATAACAACAACATGTAAAAAGAACAGTGTCAACAAAATGGACTGACACGGTGGTGCAATAGCGGGCTCAAATAGAAAGTTGTGAAAATTGTTTTTTTTTTTGTGAAAATTGTTTATGACTCTTTCTGTTGCATGTGGGGTCACTCTTGAGTTGGAACTGACTCGATATTACCAAACAACAAAAATATGTCAAGTGTTCTGATAGCCTCTGGGAATAGAAAGATGAGTAAAAACATTGTTTGTGACGCTGTAGGCTTACAGTCTAGTTGCAAAGAACCTAAAAGGGTGTGGGGGAAGTGGAAATAAAGATAAGAAGAAAGAAGGGGAAAAAATTATTTGCATTTGTGCCCAGCAAGGAGATTTTGAGCTATGACTAAAAATAAGGTAGATCAAAAAAGGTACTTGAGTTATTTTCAGGAATACATGGGCTGAACTGAACTTAAAACAGACCTTCAGAAAAGATCTAATAGTAACTTATTAAACAGCAGCTATTCTATTGCCATAAGTAGTACCCAAATTTAGATCTTTATTTCTTGCTTCTGGCTGCTTCTTACCCAAGCCATTGAAGAACACTATTGTTATAATACCTTCTTCCTAAAAGCCCTAATTTGGTCATATTCTTACTATGAGTAGAAGTATTTCTGGGGCGCTCTGGTGGCCTAGTGGCAAGGAGCTGCAACTACAATCCCAGAGGCTCACGGTTTGAATCCACCAGATGCTCTGCCGGGAAAAGGAGGGACAATCTCCTCCTGTACCAGTCAGATCTGATTTGACAGTACACTCACACAAAAGTAAAAAAAAATTAAAAAAAAAAAGATTTAAAGTATTTCTATTAC
Organism: Elephantulus edwardii; assembly: GCF_000299155.1. NCBI lineage: Eukaryota > Metazoa > Chordata > Mammalia > Macroscelidea > Macroscelididae > Elephantulus > Elephantulus edwardii. The sequence goes on along the minus strand of NW_006399924.1, from coordinate 3,297,138 downwards.
AACTGATAGATTTTAAAAAAAAAAAATTCTGACACCCAGAATCCTCCTTTTTTCTGGTCCAAAATACAGTTTTGGCCCCACTGGAATAATTATCAGCCACTGATATGCTCAGAATTTCCCTGCTGCATTTGACAACTGTTTATCTCCTGAATGTCAAACAGCTTTGTCCAGCTACTTATTTATATCTACCACAGTTATATCATAGATACCTCAAACACAGTACATTCACAACTAAACTTCTCATCCCCCTTCAGCCTATTCTTTGCCCTGAATTCTGAGTCTCCACCAGTAGCTCTTTCTACCTTCATCAGCCCATTCTTCTCAACTAAAGATCATGGCGTCATTCTTTTACTGTCCTCTCTGGTCATCCATTAATTGTTCTTATCCATTTCTTTTTGCCTCTTTTACCTCCCAAGAATCCATTCCCTTGTTTCTATCCTTGTAGCTGCTGTAGAGTCAATCCTCAACTCACGGCAACTTCTCAGGGAATGGCAGGCAACACAGCCCAGTGCTTTGGCATCCCAGTGATCAGTTGTGAGCTGAACTGTTGTGATCCATAGGACTTAGAGCAGGCCATTTTTTGTTCTGTGGTCTCAGTTCTGTGAAGAGATGTAGTCCATTCCCAACCATGCACCTTGTGCACTGCAGAGGCTGTAAACAGATGTTAACAGAACTTTCAGACTATGATGGACTACGAAGTTAATCTTTGTGCTCTACTTCTGAAAAGTGATCCCTACTAACTAGAAGGAGATTATCCCACTGATATTAGGTCATTTTGGACTTAAAATGACCCCATAGGACAGAGCTTTTTCTATGCCCCCTTCCCCTGCCAGGTTAACTGTGACCCATTCTTAGCTCAATTGGGGTTCTCACTTCCACTTTTCACATGAAGGATGCTAATTCTGGTGTTCAGGGGCCTGTGGGTGGTTCTGCAGAAAGAGGGCAGCACTGCAGCTACAGCATTCCTAGGCACAGGACAGCTGCCTCTGGTACGGCCGGCAGAGGTCTCTTGTGACTGAGAGCTGTGCTGCCTCTCCTGTGTCTGGTGTGAGCTCTGGTGTTTGGGAGGGATGTGTTCAGTGCTTACATGCACAACTTGAAAAATCAGAAGATAGAAGGCCGATTTACCCTGGAAATCTGGCCTGCACAGTGCTGTGGTATAAAGTGTTTCTCTTTTTACACAAAATAATATTATGTTTGTAAGTCCTCCTTTCCATTTTAAGGCATCATCAGGAAACTGCACGCAGTGATCATTCCAGTATTACTTCATTTGGTCACAGAAGGCTGTGCCGTTCCATTGGACCACATAGCCAGGCAGACACTTCTAAAATCATTACAATCTTGTACTTTGAGAAACAAGTACATTCTTTGACCTGAATTACATGATGATTCCAGACAGCACATGTGTGTTTGCCACAGTGTAGCCTAAAACAAAATCATTAGTTAACCCAGTACTCTTTTCAGAGCCCGAAAACTTTAGCTTTCTAGGGTTATGACAAACCATTTGCTTTCTAAGTGGAAGAAACTAATTAAAAGAAATAGCTTAAAAATGAGAAATCAGTCTATTCTAGTTGGGTTTTTCCCCTGTAGTTGACTGTGATTATCTTTTAATGACCAATAATAAAATTGACATTTTTTTTATATCTGTTAGTGACTATCAAAACTGTTTGAAAAGCTATCAAGCAGAATTTTTAGTTAATTTTCAATGAATGATGATGCTTTTTAATAAAATAATCTCTTTGAGGGTGGAAAAAAAGACAGCTTGGTTGTCATTTTTACAAAATAGTGCCTAATTCCATCAACCAATAGATGGTCTTCTTTGGGACCCTTGTATTACTATGTGAGTATCTCTAACATTGCCTTTAACTGCCTTAGGTCTACATTCCCAGACAGATAGAGCTTCTTTTTAAAATAATACTGTGTTTTCTGTGAGAGTTTCCACAGAATATTAGGTTTATATATGACAGGTACTATATAGATTGTTCAGCAACATTAGATACCTTTTGCATAATAAGTCAGCATTCTCTTTAGTTGTGTTCTGGTTGATCCTTTTTTAACACTCTACTTAAAAAAAAACAACAACAAAACACTACTTTTCGTTTTTGCTTAACAGTAATTGTTAACCTTTTGGTCTCCTAGAGACGTATTATGCATCAGAGAGTTGGCCGGCAGTGTCTTCAGGGGAGGATTTCAGTTCAAAGTTTAAAATAATAATAATAATAAATTTAGGGCTATAGTCTTTTTTTTTTTTTTTTAGCCAAATTACCAAAGTTTATTTCAAGTTTGAATCAGGGCTATAGTCTTAAGTCTTGTAGTCTAAATTGGTCCAATTAAGCCTGAACATTTTAAGAATTTGAGTTTTGTTTCATGTTTTTCTTTTGTTCTTCCATAGTCTGTGTGGCCTTGTTCAGAATGGTTGGTAATGATAGCTATGCACCATTTAGTTCTTTCGTCCTGGTAGATGAGGCCACGGGTCATGTTGACTCTTATTTTTTTTTTTATTTTATTATTATTTCTTTTTTATTATTATTATTAAATTTTATTAGTTTTTATTATTATTTCTTGTGTGTGTACCATCAAATCGGATCTGACTGGTACAGGAGGAGATTGCCCCTCCTTCTCCAGCAGAGCATCTGGTGGATTTGATCTGTGCACCTCTGGGATTGCAGTGCAGCTTCTTGCCCCTAGGACACCAGAGCTCCTGACTCGTACTTTTTATAGACTAGTTTCTTCTCTGAGACTTTGGTTTCTTTCCTTTTCTTTTGTTATTAGTGAGTGAGACCAGTAGTTGTATCTAGATGGCTACTTCCAAGCTTTAAGACCCTAGATATTGCTTACCTCAACAACAACACCACAACACAGCACCTCATTAGGATGTAAAACATAAACTTTGTAATACCAGTTGACTGACCTATCCCATGATACAAAGTCACAAGCCTTTAAACCCAGAGAACCATTCTAGTAAGGTGTTTGGTTATATCTGAGAAATATCTGCAGTTTGGTCCCCTATGAATATAAATGTATGCACATATATATTTATACATAGAAGCTGCACTGCAGTCCCAAAGGCATGTAGTTCAAATCCACCAGCTGCTGTGCAGGAGAAGGATGGGCAGTCTCTTCCCGAGCAATTAACTGCCTCTAAAAACTGGTTGGAGGGTAAGCTCAGGGTCAGTTCCAACTCTACAGCAAACAAGTTATATATATATTTCTGTGTATACATATGTACTCACTTATGTGTATCCATAAATGTACATGCCTGTATACCTACTTACATGACCATACACTCCTTTTTTTGATACTGGTAATGTTGTTGCCAAATTATATATGCCATATATATTCTTTCTTTTTTTATAGGCTTTAAAATTTATTCCAAAAGATTAAGGGTTTTGATAATGGAAGTCAGTAGTATTTTTTTGTTACATTGAAATTTCATAATTATGTGGTAATTATTGTGATAATTTAAAAAAGATCAGAGATAGGTGTAAATGAACTTTATTGACCACCTTTGTTTGGTACAACTATCATTATAAATCATCAATTCAATAAAGACCAGTCTCTTATTTTCACTCAAGCATTCATACACATTTTTCTATAGTCTTAATTGCAGTAACCACAATATAATTACACTTTTCCAACTCCTTCCCTATGATTCTGATTTCCATTAATCCTTCTGTACTTCTCTGTACTTTCCCTTTCTTTAGTGATATTGTGCTAGTCATCCCTTTATTGGATAGTGCCTTACCCTTCACCATCTTAATATGTGTCTTATCTATTTAGGGCATTCTCCTGGCCTACTGATGAGAAGTAGCACTGCCAGCTCAAAGGCATGTGGTTTGAATCCACCGGCTACACCAAGGGGGAAAGATGGAGAGTCTCCTCTTGTGTGATTTACAGACTGAAACCCCACTGGAAGGTCATTTATGAGTTGGTTCTGACTCAGCACATAATCTATTTAATAATATTTTCTCCACTCTCCCTCCTTTCTCCCTGGTAACTGTCAAAGAATGATTCTATCTGTGAGTAAACATTTCCTTAGCTTTTTAAAATAGTGGTCTTACATATTTGTTGTTTTGTGACTGAATTTTCCCACCTAACATTGTCCTTTGGATGCATTATGTTATGCAGTGTTTTATTTATATACAATTCCTTATTTTTTTTCAATGTTGCATAGTACTTCATTGTATATCTAGTTTATCCACTTTTTTCCTTTGATGAACATTTGGGGCTTTTTTCCTGTCTCTTTGCTATTTATTGTATGGAATGCTACAGTGAACATGGGTATGCATATTGTTGTATGTCTGGCGGCTCCTATTTCTTTGGGGTTTTTACTTACTAGTGGTGTTGCTAGGGAGCTCTGGTGGCCTAATGGTAAGAAGCTGTGCTATAACTCTGAAGGCACATGATTCAAAGCCACCAGCTGCTCCTTGGAAGAAAAATGGGCTGTGTCCTCCCATGTGATTAACTACTTCTGAAAACCTGCCAGAGGGTCAGCTGTGAGTTGGTTCCGACTCAGCAATACACAATAAAAATGATGTTGCTGGGCCAAATGGTGTTTCTATTCTGAACTTTCTAAGGAAGCACCAAACCACTTTCTATAATGGTTGTACCATTTTATATTACAATCAAAAGTGTATGAGATGTGTTTTACTGTCTTGTTAAAATTTACTATTATTACTTACTGGGGTGAGATAATATGTCATTGTTTTGATTAGCATCTCTCTTCATAGGTCATTATCTTGAACATTTCTTTTATTCAAGATAATTCTTGAACGAATTCTATTGATTGACCATCTGAATGTCTTCATCTCTGCCCATGTTGTAATTTAACGTAATGTTGAGTTTAAATTGTGGTTTGAAGGGGAGCTCTGGTGGCCTAGTGGCAAGGACCTGCAACTACAATCCCAGAGGCGCACGGTTCGAATCCACCAGATGCTCTGCCGGGGAAGGAGGGACAATTTCCTCCTGTACCAGTCAGATCTGATTTGATGGTACACTCACACAAAAATAATAAAAATAAAAAAATTTAAAAAAATTGTGGTTTGAGTGAAGGTTTACACAGCATTTTTTTTCATTCTGCCCTTCATACACAATTTATTTTATAACATTAATTTTCATATCCATAATGAATTCACATTTCCTCCCTATAATTCTGATTTCCATTAATCTTTCTATACTTCTCCATCTATCCTTTTTTAGTAGTAATGTGCAGAACAGATTATCCGGGAGGCTGGGCTCTATGAGGAGAAATGTGGGGTCAAGATTGGTGGACGATTTATCAACAATCTGCGTTATGCAGATGATACAACCCTGCTTGCCGAAACTGAAGAGGACTTGAAGCACCTGCTGCAGAGGGTCAAGGACTGCAGCCTCCAATATGGATTGAGGCTCAATGTCAAGAAGACAAAGATTCTCACCACTGGACCAATTGGCAGCATCAGGATGGATGGTGAAGAGATTGAGATTGTTCACAGCTTTAGTTTGCTTGGCTCCACAATCAACACTCTTGGCACCAGTAGCCAGGAAATTCAAAGGCGCGTTGCCATGGGAAAGTCTGCTGTTAGGGACCTCTGCAAAGTACTGAAGAGCAATGGTGTCTCTCTGGAGACTGAGGTGTGTTTGATACAGGCCATGGTCTTCGCAATCACTTGTTATGCATCAGAGAGTTGCACAATGACCAAGGAGGATAGAAGGAGAATTGATGCCTTTGAGCTGTGGTGCTGGAGAAGAGTATTGAGAATACCATGGACTGCTAGGAAAACAAACAGATTTGTCCTGGAAAGGGTTAAACTGGGTGGCTCCTTGGAGGCAAGGATTCTGAGGCTCCATCTAACATACTTTGGACATGTTGTGAGAAGAGACTGGTGCTTGGAGAAGGACATCATGCTTGGGAGGGTGGAGGGATGGTGCAGGAGGGGAAGACCCTCTATGAGGTGGATTGATTCAGTGACTGGGACAATCAGGATGGGAGTGTCAGAGATAGTGTGATTGGCGTAGGACAGAGCAGAGTTTAGGGCTATTGTACATAGGGTCGCTATTAGTCACAAGCGACTCGATGGCACATAACAGCAACAACAACAACAACAACAGTGTGCTCTTCATCCCCTTATGAGGTACCACCTTTCTTTTCACCCATCTTAACATATGTCTTTTATTAGCTGTACTGCTCTCCCAATGCATGGGATTCGAGATGGGCAGTCTCCTGTGAGGTTAACTGTCTCTGAAAACCCACTGGAGGATCAGGTATGGGTTGATTCCAACTTGACAGCATCCAACAATATTATAAAATTGGTACCTATTAGTATCTATTTAACTAATTTTTATTCCTTCTCCCTCTTCTCATCTCTGATAACCATCTAACACTGATTCTTTCTATATATAAACTTCTGTTTATTTTTTTATAAGAGTGGTTTTATACAATAATTATCCTTTTGTGACTAAATTTTCACTTATATTTGATAGTTTATAATACAGTTTAGGGCTTCTAAGTTTGCTCCTATTTTTTTTTCTTTGATGACCTTTATAATTGTAGATTTTATGCTTAGATCTTTGATCCATCTTGAATTAGATTTTGTATGTAGTGTGAGGTATCTCATGAGTACTTCTTAGTGGCATTATTCACCTAGGTCAGGCTGTGGTCCTTATACTATTTGGAATTTTTCTCATCAATAAAAATGGCAATGTTTTAAAAAATAATTCCCTTCCCTCTCTCCCTGACCCATCACTGATACCCACAAGTGAACATTGGTCTTTCTGTCTGTATACCTACTTCTGAATATATACCTATTTTTGACTTCTTATAAAAATGGAATCATAGAACCGTTTAAAAGAGAGATGTAACTGGGTATTTCTGTCATCACAGGAGACTAGAGCGAGGGCTGCATGGTGGAGGGGACCTGGGGGAGGGTTTGTAAAACAATGAAAGAATCTTTTCTTTTACTTTTCCATAATTTTTGGACTCATGTACTTATAACTTGTTAGTCAAATTTGTGTCTTCTAGGTTGCAACACCCCCATGATACATCTTCAAGGATATGTACATGTACAGCCAAGCACAATCAATAAGAGTGCATCTGAATTCCAAAATCAATCTCCATAATAGTCTATGTGTTTCCTACTGCCAAAGGGGCCCTTTAGAGTAGTGAGAGAAGATCTTCACCCTGAAACCCACAGCGTCCCTTTTCAGCAGGAAGTAGCTAAGAGAATACGCCGTGCCCTTTTCCTTATGACTCAGGGTGAAGTCTCTCTCAGGGAGGAGTGATAGGGAATGGCAAAGGATACACTGACAAAGAAGATTAATCAGAACTGGCTTTGACAAGCACTGTGGCATTTGGACAAGAACAAACTGGGAGGAGGGTAGAGAGAATAGTGCAACAATGAATGAGTGGAAGCCCAAAATCTCTGTAAATGTTTATGAAAATTAATAAAATATAATTATAGAAAAAAAATGGAATCATAAAATTTGCCCTTATGTGATTGATTTCTTTCATTTAGCATTATGTCCAACTCCATCCATGTTATAAAATATTTTGAGAACTCACCATTGTTTTTTATGGTATATAGTGTTGCATTATTTGTATATACTACATTTTCCCCCCTGTGCAAACAAAGAGGTTTATTAAGAAAAGTACTTGACTCTGTATATGCTACATTTTGTTTGTCCTTTTATCTGTTGAAGACCATTTAGTCACTTTATCTTCTTTTTTCTACTTTTTTTAAAATTAATTTTAATGAAAGTTTACAGAGACTTTCCAGTCATTCATTGTTGTACTTTTCTTCCTACCCACCCCTTCCCCCAGTTCACTCTTCTCCTTGAAAAGAAGAAAAACTACACACCCATGTTTATTGTGGCTTTGTTCACAATAGCAAGGAGTTGGAAACAATCCAAGTGCGCATCAACAAACGAATGGATAGAGAAGCTGTGGTATATTCACACGATGGAATACTATGCTGCATTGAAAAACAAGGAACTCATGCAATATTATTCAAAATGGGTGACTCTGGAGGAGGACATTATGCTGAGTGAAGTATCTCAGTCACAAAAGGACGAATACTGCATGGTGCCACTCTTGCAGAATGGGACTGACATCAGGGTTGGGGTAAGACTGAGAAAAACTGGATAAATTATGTAAACTGCATTGAAACAGATGAAGGAGAGAATAATTTAAAAGTGATATAGGATAGGGTATTATGGTTATCACAAGAGTCCAGAGTTAAGGTTGCATAGTGGAGTGTACTGGGGGCGGTCGGAGGTGTGCCAGGGAGATTGTATACCAAAGAAAGAATTTTTCTTTTACTTTTCAAAGAGAGGAGCGAACTGGGAGGGGAAGGTTGGGCAGGGAGAAAAGTGCAACAGTGAATGAATGGAAATCCAAAATCTCTGTAAATGCTCATTAAAATTAACTGTTATTCAATCCCTCCCCACCCCAAGACCACTCCACTATGAAGCCTTCTCTCTGGACTTATGTAATGACAACAATACCCATTCATATATCCCTTTTAAACAGTTCTCTCCCTCATCTGTTTCAATGCAATATACATCATTCCTCCCCTCCTTTTCTATCTTCCCTCAACCCTGATGTCAGTCCCATTTTATAACAGTGGCCTTATGCAATATTTGTCCTTTTGTGACCAAGATATTTCACTCAGCATAATGTTCTCCAGGATCATCCATTTTGCATAATATTTCATGAGTTCTTTGTTTTTAAATGTAGCATAGTATTCCATTGTGTGAATAAACCAGAGCTGCTCTGTCCATTTGTTTGTTGATGGGCACTTTGGTTTTTTCCAGCTCTTTGCTGTTGTGAACAAAGCCACAATAAACATGGGTGTGCATATATCTACTTGGGTGGCCGTTATGGTTTCTTTAGGGTAAATTCCCAGCAGTGGAACTGCTGGGTCAAATGGTATTTCTCTTTGCAACCTTTTGAGAAAGTGCCATACAACCTTCCCTAGTGGTTGTATTTACACTCCCACCAATAGTGAATAAACCTCACCAGCATTTGATGTTTGCTATTCTGCTAAATTTTGCTATTCTTACTTGGGTGAGATGATATCTTATAGTTGTTTTCACTTTATCTTTTTTGATGAGGCAGGAAGGGTTAGCAATTGTGAATAATGCTACAGTGAACATAGATGTGGCAGATTCTATTTCTTGGGAATTGAACTTCTTATTTATTTTTTTTCTCCTTTATGCCTAACACTCAGTTGCTTTTCTTTGTTGAGCTGACTATTCAGAGTAGATTCTGTGACCTGCCCTCGGCATCGTCACATAGCCCACCTCCTCTTCTCTAATTGCTGCAGGAGTTCTTTGCATTTTTGTTAAGCATTGGCTTAGTAAAATCATCAGTAACTTAATTGTCTTTCTCTAATCTTATTAACATTTTAGGACTGTACAGCCTGGGAAAGGAGTCCTTGTTGGAACAACTCGCCCTGGAGTTTCGGACATGGGTGGTGTTGAGTCCTCGGCGCCTGGAGTTGGTACAGCTGCTGGGTTTGGCAGATGTGTTCACAGTGGAGGAGAATGCCGGCCGCATCCATGCTGTGGACCATGCAGACATCAGATATTCCACCATGGAATACTGGAACCAGACCCACCCCACCATTGCTATCCTTCCCACAAGCCGGCAGATCCACAGCTCCCACCCTGATATCCACATCATCCCGTACTCGGACCATTCCTCCTACTCTGAGCTCCGTGCCTTTGTAGCAGCACTGAAGCCTTGCCAAGTGATACCAATTGTCAGTAGACAGCCTTGTAGGCACTACTTTCATGACAGCCTGAGCCCGAGGCTCTCTCTGCCCCGGATTCCAGACTCTGTGCAACAGTATATGAGATCTTCCTATAGAAAACAGAGCTTCCTCAGGCCACTGGAAGAGAGGCTAAAAAAGCCTAAAAGCCAGGGTGTTGTGTTCGAATCCCTTGAGAAAGATGCTGATCAGTGTCAACCTGACAAGGACTCGAAGATAGTCAAGAAAGAGAACCTTTCTCTTTGTCCTAGGGGCCTTGAGAAGCAGCCCTTGCCAGACATCCACAGCAAAGAACGGGATGTGCCAGACCTTGTCTCTGCATCTCAGGGGATGGTTGCTGTGGTGACTGCCCCCTTAGGCCTGTCATTGCCATTAAAGGCTACAGATAAGATGTTTCTCTCTTCAAAAATTAGAGAAGAAATAGGTTTAGGACCCCCCATGGTACCCAATGGAATCAGCCTTTGTCCAGCAACTCCAGGGAAGCAGAATGCTTGCACGGACCAGGATGCTGCCCTGTCTCCCGGCGGCACAACTGCCCCTCTTCTGACTACTGAGTTCAGGGGTCTGGCACTAAAATACCTCCTGACTCCAGTGAACTTTTTCCAGGCAGAGTTCTGTTCGAAGAGCTTTGACCAGCAAGTGGAAAAATACCATAGAACCCTCGCTGAGGTACAGAGGCGAGTGCAGAATGGCACCCTTGTTTGATGTAGGCCTGCAGTTTTGATGATAGTGACTGAGGGAGCAGTTTGTTTAGGGCTTTACTTTCCTGTCTTCACAGGATCCCCAAGGACTTACCCTGCAACAGCACTTCCCAGTTCCTGTGGAATCCTTACTTTTGTAGTTGAGTTTGTTTGAAAAGTACTTTTCATTACAACCCTTTCACCATATACATGCGTACATTAAAAGCTCTGAGAAGTCCTGCAGGAGCGTTATCTATTTAACTTCATTTAACCCAGTGTTTCTCAGACTTCTTTGAACACATAACCCTTTTCTGTGGATGCAGAACTGTGAATCGCATGAATCGCACGAGTTTATTATTTCCCATTGTTCTTTTGTGTCAGATCCCATCCCTTGTGTTCCCATCTTCCTCTTTCCAGATTAAAGTCCCTTGGTGGTTCTGTTTTTAAGTTAAGAACCACAGTGCTGAGTGGCCAGTGTAATACGGTAGTGGTGGTTCAGGCAGCATGTTCCAGTTCTGAATGTCACTGACTTGCTGTGACCCCATCCAAATTACTTTCTGCTCCTGCCGCAATTCAGGAAGCAATTAAAAAATCTTGGGTCTGTGGTGAAAAATTCCGTCTCTGATTCCTTCATAAGGGACTACAGTTAATGTCACTGGCAATCCATCAGAGCAGAGTTGGCTAGGGGGCGGACATCCCTCCCTAAGGCAGTACCTGCCACCCAGCTGAAAGGTAAGGCTCTTAGCTTCCTGGAGTCCCTGACAATTTGGCTGAAATAAAGTTACAAAAAATCAACTATGCTGCCAGATATTCCTCTGATTGTTCACATAGCTGGGATATTTGTTGCTTCCCCCTACCCCTCCCTTTGGGTGGAATGGGGAGCGGGAGCACACAGCCTGTTTGTTTTAGTATCTAGAGAAGAGACCAGAGATGCCAGCTGGCTGGAATGGGTGGGAGTGTGCAGTTCTGCACTGTCCTTCTGCTTATGACCTGACAAAGTGCCAGACCCATAAGCAGGCCAACAGATAGCACGGCTTTGAGGGAATGAGCTCCAAAAGAGAACAGGCTTGTGGAGCTTGAGAGATGAATTTAAAAAAAACCAAAACAGCTTCAGAATGGAGCCTTGAACCTTGGAAATGAAGAAGGTTCTCGGTTCATTGAAAGACGGGGAGTTTTCCACTTTTGGAAGGAGATGTGAAGAGTAGAAAGCAAAACAGTCTTGCTCTTGGGTAAGCTGTACTCCCCTCCTCTGTTGTGTCAGTGACCTTGGATGTAAACTGTCCATGGGTTTACTAGGAGATGCAGCAGTCGACGGATTTGGTACAGCAGGAAAACATGGACATTGTCCTGGGCTTGAATCCAGGACGCTCTGCAGGCTTGTCAATAGTAGAACCTCAGTTCCTCATCTGTAAAACAGGGACTAAATACATGCCTCTGGTAATTTCTCTGTAGAGAAATATTTTGTAACATTTCCTATTTACTTGGCTCCACAGTCAACACTCTTGGTAACAGCAGCCAGGAAATCAGGAGACGAATTGCATTGGGAAAGTCGGCTGTGAGGGACCTCTCAAGAGTACTGAAGAGCAACGATGTCAGGCTGGGGACTAAGGTGCGCCTGATCAGGGCTATAGTCTTCGCAATTATGTGCTATGCATCAGAGAGTTGGACAGTGAATAGGGCTGATAGAAAGAGGATTGATGCCTTTGAGCTCTGGTGCTGGAAAAGAGTGTTGAATATACCATGGACTGCTAGGAGAACAAACAGGTTTGTCCTGGAGAGGGTGAAGCCAGAGTGTTCCCTGGAGTCAAGGATTCTGAAGCTTCATCTGACATATTTTGGGCATGTTGCAAGGAGGGACTGGTCCTTGGAAAGGGACATCATGTTTGGCAGAGTGGAGGGGAAGCGAAGGAGAGGAAGACCTTTGGTGAGATGGATCGATTCTGTGACTGGAGCGGTGGGAATACGTGCGTTTGAGATGGCTAGGTTGGCACAGGATAGAACAGCGTTTAGAGCTCTTGTACATAGGGTCGCTATGCGTCGCAAGCGACTCGATGGCACATAACAACAACACTTCCTAGCTCAGTGTCAAATATATGAATGCTGCTGTTAGCTGTTACTGAATTCGCTGTCTTGCCAATCTATGTTGGATCTTTCTGATCCCATGCTTCCCGGTCCTTTGCCATGATTGATTGGGGATAGGGCCATTGGGTTTTCTTTTTCACAAATACATAACTAGACCTTTCTTCCCAGCCTTGCTTAGCCTGAAAGCCCCACTGTTCTGTAAACTGTTGTGTCATAGCAGCCTATAAACCTCATTGACAGACATGCGATGGCTGCAGATAAGGTGCATTGACTAAGAATTGAACCCACGCTTTCTCCATGGAAGGCAAGAATTCCGTTGCTGAGATATCAATGCCTAAGTAGTGAATGATAGGTGGTACTTCAGATGTCGGTTCTAATAGTCTCTGGTTCTTTGAAAAATTATTCTGCACATAAAAGAAGAAAATTTGGAAATCATAAAAATATAAAGAAGAGAAAGACAATTATATTTTCTCCATGTAAATAAATGTATATGTTTTCTTCTAGTCTTTATATTTTTTTAATAGAAAGCTCTGGTGCCGTAGTGGTAAGGGCATTATACTGCCCACTCAGAGGTACAGATGAATCTACCAGGTCTCAGAGGAAGAAAGATGGGCCATCTCCTCCCCTGCAATTCACAGCCTCTAAAAACTTGCTAAAAGGTCAGCTGTGAGATGGTTCTGACTCAACAACAAATGACAAGTCTTTTAAAGACATTAAAATATGTAAATAGATAATTTTTTACAAAATTCAGATAATACTTTATACATTTGTATGCTATATTTTTCTTCCTTATTATCTCAGACATTCCCCCATGCCATTAAACATTATTAAAACATGTAATTGTAAATGATGGTGGTGGTGGTGGTGGTTATATGCTGTTGAGTGCCTGTGACCCATAGTGACTCTATGTACAGCAGCTCTGAACCCTGCCCTGTCCTGAGCCAATCTCACTAATTTCGACCCAGCAAACCCCATTGCCCCAGTTACTATATCAAACCATCTCATTTGGAGTCTTCCAATCCTCTGCTGTCTCTCCACCCTTCCAAGCATGATGTCCTTCTCCAAGGACCAGTCTTTCCTGGCCATGTGCCCAAAGTATGTGAGATAGAGCTTCAAAATCCTAGCCTCCAAGGCCATCCATGGTATGTTCAAGACTCTTCTCCAGCACCACAATTCAAAATCATTGACTCTTCTGTCATTCTTAGTCATTGGCCAGCTCTCTGATGCATAGCAAGTAGTTGGGAAGACCATGGCCTGGATCAGGCACGCCTTAGTCTCTAGGCTGATGTTGCTTTTCAGTACTCTGGAGAGGTGCCTGACAGTAGATTTTCCCAATGCAATTCATCCTTTGATGTCCTGACTGCTGGTGTAAAGAGTGTTGATTGTGGGGCCAAGCAAGCTATAACTTAACAACCTCAATCTCTTCTCCATCTATCATGATGCTGCCAATTGGCCCAGTGGTGAGAATCTTTGTCTTCTTGATGTTTAACTTCAATCCATGTTGAAGACTACAGTCCTTGACTTTCTGCAGCAAGCGCTTAAGATCCTCCTCAGTTTTGGCAAGCTAGGTTGTGTCATCTTCATAGCATGGGTTGTTGATGAATTTTCCTCCAAACTTATGCCACATTCCTCCTCAATAAAGCCCTGCTTTCCAAATGATCTGTTCTGCATATAGACTAAAAAGGTATGGAGACAATATGCATCCCTGACACACTCCTGGTTTCTAAACATGCAGTGTTTTCCTTGCTCTGTTCTAAGGACTGCTTCCTGGTCCAGGTATAGATTTTGCATAAGCACAATCAAGT
>NW_006399924.1:3281146-3282257 GCF_000299155.1 Elephantulus edwardii | reverse complement strand
AATCTCAGTTCTGTACATCTGCCTGTATTCTTTGTGATAGTGCTTAGCTTTTTCATAGATAAGCTTCCTTCTTGCCTTTTGAAGCATTTTTTGGGCAAACTTCTAAGGCGCTTGACCCTTAATTCTGCGAAATTCCTTCGCTTTTTCTTAAGGGTTTCTGGCACTGCAGGAACCTTCTTTTTCTTCTCCACGGCAGCCTCCACAATTTTTTTTTGTGATCCACACAGCCAAATGTCTTTGCATAGTCAGTGAAAAACAGATAGATATTCTTCCAACAGTCTTTGAATTCTGCCACAATCCATTTGACATTGGCAATAATGTCTCTAGTGCCACAACCTCTTCTAAACCCAGTTTGTATTTCTGGTAGTTCTTTGTCAATATATTGTTCCAGTCTTTTCTGGATAACCTTTGGCAGGATTATGCTTGTGTGTTACACCAGTGATATTTGATAATTTCCACACTCTGTCAGGTCATTTTTTTTAAATGGGAGCAAATATGGATCTCTTTCAGTCAGTTGTCCAGGTAGTTGTCCTCCAGATTTCTTGGCATAACCTGCTGTGCACATCCAGGGCAGCATCTGTTTATGGAAATATATCAGTTGGTATTCCATCAATTCCTGGGGCTTTATTTGTTGCCAAGTCCTTCCTGAACTTAATGAAAGAAATGCAAAGAGTCACATACCAAAAAGAATTGACTGATGCAGAACCTTTTCAGGGAGTAGCATATACTCAAGAATCAATAATAAAGGAGGAAGTTCAAGCTGATCCTACAGGATGTGGAAGTTATTGAACAATATCACGAATATCACAAGCAAGCAAAATCTTGCTGAAGATCATAAAAAAATGACTGGAAGAGTCCAACAAAAGAAAACTGCCAGAAATTCAAGCTGGATTTAGAAGAGGCTGTGGCACCAGGGATATCATTGCTGATGTCAGATGGATGATGGTTCAAAATAAAATGGTGCTACAGGGATATATCCTTTTCCCATTCTTTTTCAATCTATATACATAACATCTTTCAGGAGACTGGGCTTTGTGAAGAATGTAGCATCAGGATTGGAGGAAGATTCATCAGCTTACATTATGCAAATGACACAACTTTTTTTTTTTTT
>NW_006399924.1:3279122-3280606 GCF_000299155.1 Elephantulus edwardii | reverse complement strand
GAAGGTTCAGAAGCCCGTCACTTGTGGCCTCATTCGTGAGGCCTCCCTGCCATGTACATGCATCAGTGGTTCCTTTGAAGACATCACATGTCTCAGAAGATTTAAGTTTTCCATCATTTGCATGAATGACACAACTTTGCTCACTGAAACTGAGGAAGTGTTTGCTTGCTGAAGGTCAAAGATTGCAACCTTTAATATGGATTGCATCTCAACGTCAAGAAAACAAAAGATCCTCACCACTGGGCCAAAAGACTGTATCATTATAGATAGAGAATATTCTCAATCCACAGTCTTGGCACCAGCAGTCAGGAAATCAAATGATGAGTTGCACTGGGAAAATGTGCTGTCAAGGATCTTTACAGAGGGCTAAAGAGCAACAATGCCAGTTGAGAGACTAAGGTAGACTGATCCAGGCCATGGTCTTCTCAATTCCTTGCTATGCATCTGAAAGTTGGATAATGAATAAGGATGACAGAAGAAGAATTGATGCCTTTGAGTTGTGGTACTGGAAAAAGAGTATTGAACATACTGTGGACTGCCAAGAAAAGAAATAGGTCTGTCCTAGAGAGGGTAAAACTAATTTACTCCTTGGAGGCAAGGATTTTGAAGTTCTTTCTGAAACTTTGATCATGCTGCCAGGAGGGACCAGCCCTTGGAGAAGGATATCATACTTGGAAGGGTGGAGGATCAGCACAGAAGAGAAAGAGCATGGATAAGATGGACTGACACAGTGACTGGCAATGAGGTCAGGTGTGTCAGAGATGCGGAGGTTGCCTCAGGATAGGACAAGGTTCAGAGCCGCTGTTCATAGGATCTCTCTGAGTCATAGTCAACTAAAGGGCACATACAACAACGTGAGTCTAATGAAATTATTTCAATATTCAACATTTTGTATGCTGGTTTTTTCACAATTACACACCCTACAATGAGCATTTTGCATATGTGTCATAATTTTATTTCCTTAAATTACTGGAAGTTGGATTACATTTTTAAGCTTTTAATGCAAATTGTGCCAAATTGCCCTCTGTAAAAGATGCTTTGTCATCCTTTCTGCTGAAGAGGGTCACATCTGAAAACTTTAAAGATTCACTGAATTCACACAATATCATTAGAATGGTACATGTTGACATGTGGAAATTCCTCTAAGGTTAAGTCAGTAATATTTACTGTTATTATAGTACATCACAAGCTTTAGCCCAATTACCAAGAGAACCCTTTAGCTGTCTCACTTCTGTGTGACCTAAAGGTGGCTGGAGGAGATAAGGTACTCAGTGGAAGGGCTGCATAGTGGCGTTATCTAGCAGCAAGGGAAGCCTGTGTATTCTTGGCATGCTGTGTCACTCATGTTCCTTGAAGTGGTGTTCATGTGAATTCCGATGAGAGAGTAGAAATAAAGGGCTTTGGGAAATTTGGTTGTGGTGATATGTTTGTGTTTTAATAATAGGAAATTCTTTATTACTATCATATATCTGTATTATTATTAT
>NW_006399924.1:3266504-3271077 GCF_000299155.1 Elephantulus edwardii | reverse complement strand
GCTTTGCTTATTCGGGGCTTTTTCCCATTCCATACGAAATTGGAGATTGCCTTTTCCATCTCGTTGAAGAATGGGGTTGGTATTCACAATCACTTTCTATGCATCAGAGAGCTGGACTAAGGATAGAAGAATTATTAGTGCCTGTGAGTTGTGATGCTGAAGAAGAGTAGTGAACATGGACTGCCAAGAGAACAAACAAGTCTGTCTTAGAAAAGATGAAACCAGGTTGTTCATTGGAGGCAAGGATTTTGAAGCTCCATCTCACATATTTTAGGCATGTTGCTAGGAGAGACTAGTCTTTGGAAAGGGACAGCATTCTTGGAAGGGTGGAGGGACAGTGTAGGAGAGGAAGACCCTGGATGAGATGGATTGACTCAGCAATTGGGGTGGTGGTAGATTTCTGAGACAATGAAATTGGTTCAAGGTAGGAAAGAGTTCAGAGCTATTGTACATAGGGTTGCTATGAGTCACAAGCAATTCTAAGGGATGTAACAACAACAAAGACTAAGGCGCACCTGATCCTAGCCACGATCTTCTTAATTGCTTGCTACATATCTGAAAACTGGACAATTTCTTTCTTTTTTTTATTTTTTTTTTCTTGGACAATTTCTAAGGATGACAGAAAAATTAACATTTTTTGGTTTGTGGTCTTGGAGAAGAGTACTGAATATCCCATGAACTAACACCAGAACAAGCAGGTCTTTTACTTTTGTGAAAACAGGGTGCTCCTTAGAAGCAGGGATGATGAAACTCTGTCTCATATGCATTGGGTGTGTTGCCAAGAGGGGCCCATCCTTAGAGAAGGACATCATGCTTGGAAAAGTGGAAGGTCACAGAGAGGAAGACTTTTGACAAGATAAATTAACAGTAACTGTGGCAATGGGGTCAGGTTTGTTGGAGATGGTAAGGTTAGCTCAGGATAGGATAAAATTTAGAGCTGTTGTTCACTATGAGTCACAGTCAACTTTACCACCTTCCAGGCTTAGAAGAATCTATTGAGAGCTTTGGTGGTGAAGGTACTCCAGTTAGTGAGGTCCCAAGAGTGAGATCTAACCAGAAAGGACATTTGACCTGAGGCATCCGAGGATATATTTGTAAAAAGAGGTTAGGATCAAATTATGGTAAATTTCAAATGCTACACTGAACAATTTTATTTATATTATCAAGTTCTAAAGGCAAAGCACAAGTACAAGAGAAGAAAAAGCCATAAATCAGAGGCCCAGAGAGTTCAAAGGGGAATGTAAGGACAAGTAAAAGAAATGAGAAGCTGCTTAAACATCCCAGATGGTGTGTACACTGCTGAATCTCAGGCTGGCTGAGCATTTTAGAACATTGTAGGTAAACATAGGGCTATACATTAGGTTTGATCTGCTTCTATATTCTCTGTCACACCAGCCCTATAAACTATCATCCTAGAATTTCCCTTTCCTGTTTCCAAGATGGAACATGGAACTACTGGAGAAAAGAATCACATAACTGATTTCATCATAAGTTTAAGCAGTGTCTCACTTATTTTGCTTGTTCCTGGTTCAGTCCTTTTCCCATGCACAGTAGTTATTCCAGTCAAACCTTTATGATTTTCAAGCTTCAATTACATATGAAGATATCTTGGAGCACCAAATGTTCCAAGTCACCATACCCAGGGGCAACTTGCCTTGGGCAGGACCCCAAGAACAGGTTTACTGTCTCCCTTCCTGCTTAACCCAGAGACAGGAAAACTTTCAGATTTTACAGTTTAAACCTGTTTAAACCTCTGCCGCTGTCTCAAGTCTAGACCATTGAAGTCGAATACCCACCCTTTCCTCTGCTCCTAGATTCTTTTCCCTAGGATCTCAGGTCTCCTGCTCTGTAAGAAGTAAATCCCCCTGTGTCTTCATATCTTTTCTTAAGGTCTCTCCTTTCTCCTTCCATCCTAAATTGGAGTCTCGTTCTCCCCTAAATACAGTGCTTTCTGGGCAGCCCTCTCAAATTCTCTTCATTTCTCTCTTCCTATGGAGTTGTCTTTTTGGTTTTCTGCTGCCTCCTGGGAAGTATCTCTATTCCTTTCTTTGAAAATGCCTCCTCTTTTGAAGTATGGATCCCCTGACTTACATGCTCTTCTCCCCACTTCCTCACAATTTTGTCATCTTTCTGGATGCCTTCTACACTCTGGTCGCTCCATTTCCTTGGCTTCTTCACCTCGTTATGAAAATAGGCCGTATTTCCCCCTCTATTTCAGAACCAATAAAACTTAGCTGTTGGCCGTGGAGAGCTGTTTCTACATGTGGCCAGCCTCTGTGGAATTGATGTTGAAAGTGCAATCTGAATGAGGAAATGAGGAAATGTGACTACCTAGGAGGAAGAGGGTTCAGGTAGGTTCAGTGTAAACACTGTGGGATGGGAATGAGTGTTGTGGCCAAGAATACTGAGCAGTATTGTAATATCTGATGAGGAGAGGAGGAGTTGAGTTTCGAGTAGTTTGCAGAAATTTGATCTGGGAGTGATTTATAGGTTAAAACGAGAAGTTATATTTTATTCTGTTATGGGAAGCTGCAAAAATGCGATGTCATCAGAGCTCCTCATCTAACTTTGTGAGGGGGAAGATAATCACCAACAACCTCAGCCCAAAGTTGATTTCTGTGACGTAGAGATCAAAGATATCACCATTATCCAACTTATAAAAAAACAACCCATAAAACAACCAGGTGCTGTCTACTTCTCTTCTGGATTTGATAATCTGTTACAATGGCCACATAGAACTGTAATCCCAGAGGTGCGTGGTTTGAATCTACCAGATGCTCTGCTGGAGAAGGAGGGACAATCTCCTCCTGTACCAGTCTGATCTGATTTGATGGTACACATACAAAAATAATAAAACAAATAAATTAGAAAAAGAAAAAAAACACTCCACAATGGCCACATAGAACTCACAAGTTATATTCATTATTATGAGGTTTGATAGGGAAGTAATCAGAATCAAGAGGCATGTAGGCAAAGTCTTCCTTCTTCATCATCTACTCCACGGGACAAAGCTCCTCTCAGACCTCTGAGGAGAGCCTTCTCTTGGTCCTGGTGACTGTTACCACTGGCTCTGCTGCTGTAATCCCTTCTGGGCTTCTGTTTTCAATGCTACATCACTTAACCTGTGTTAGGGTGTTTTTTTTAGGAGTTTCTTTGCCACCTCTTTCTCTTTCTCCTCCTCTCTTTTTAATCCCTTTTGTTTCTCTTCCTACTTCTTTCTGTCTGGGAGAAAAAGAAATGATGTGGGTTTGAAAGTAAATATACACACCTGTTTGTCAATTTCAAGGCATGGCCCCTGGGCCAAGGAGGGCCACAGACTGACCAGTCTCCTCTCTGGTAAGCCACAGATAATTCATTTGCATACTAGGCTGTAGTCACCTTATTTACATAGTTTATTGGTTAATTCCTGGAGGGTACATACCAATCACAAGGCAGGTTGCATTTCAGGGCCAGATTAAAAAAAAAAATGAAACTGAAGTTGTTTATAGTTCACCTAGGAAATGTCAATCAATCTGTACTTTTTTTAAGAAAGAAAAGACCCTCTGAAACTAGGAAAAAGGTTATACCTCAGGGTTTAGTGGAAAAATTACTCAAGCTGTTTTTACAAGTAACCAAGGTAAGTGTCCACATAAGGTAACTCATTTCACCAAGGAAGCTACTAGAGTATTTTACAGTAGGAGAATCTAATATAATAAATATTTTAAAATGTGGCAGATGGAGAATGAGCCAACAATGAAAACTGGAGTATCAGTCAAGAAATTTGCATTAGTAAGAGGTATTAGTGAACTGAATTGGGGTTTTTGTAAGAAAGGCACTAGATACTATGATTGGACAGGAATTGATTAAAAGCCTCTTTAATATAAACAGCTACAAGGGGGACATACCTTGTCCTTCACCAAATTTTAGCAAAGTGAATATATTCATATACATAACCATTTTTATGTGGGCATAGATAAGTACATATACCTAAATCTGGATAAATCCAGAAGGAAGAGGATATAATGAATGACAGTGTAAGTAAATTCCAGGAATATTTTGTGAACTAACATCATTTCCTATAATAGACATGTTTTATATTTTTATGTACTTAAGAAGGAAAAGCAGACATGTTTTATTGACTTTGGAGTAAACACAAGCCTTGGGGTTAGAGGTTGCATTTCCTGAGATACTAAGGCAGGATCTTCAGTAAAATATTTTATTTATCAGAGACGGCACTTAACAACAATAATATCAACATAGAGAGAGAGATCAGCTGGCCCAGTGGACAGAAAGCAATGCTACCAAGCCAAAGTTGGGTGACTTTTAGTCTGTGGCCCTCAGGCCTGTCTTTCATTGTTTTTGTTCAGACATTCCTCTAGGTCGTACAGCCCTGGTGTACAAGTTGCCGTACAGTGGTCACTTTTGGTTGCTGTGAGGCTGAACACTGTGACTCTGATGTGTCAAATGTGTTAATAGTTGGCTACCCAATGCAGACAGAGAGTGGGGTGGAGCTCCCTGATTAAAACAAGCTTGGAAGCAGGAGTAGCGTCCAATTCCGTAATACCTTGCCTCTGGAAACCCTATGAACCTGGAA
>NW_006399924.1:3260807-3266404 GCF_000299155.1 Elephantulus edwardii | reverse complement strand
ACTCTTGTAAACAATGTATTGTATAACATGTTGTTGTTATGTGCCGTCGAGTCGCTTGCGACTCATAGCGACCCTATGTACAACAGCCCTAAACTCAGCTCTGTCCTGTGCCAATCGCACTGTCTCCGACACTCCCATGTCGATTATCCCAGTCACTGAATTAATTGTATAACAGATTTTTTTTAAAATGTGTGGCTTGGAAAAAAAATGTGTGGCTTGATAAATTGTTATTATTATTTATAGTTTATTTACATGATTCTAATACATTGTTTTCCAGAACAGATTCTTCCAAAATCCCTCACCTTCTTAACCCATCAAATTGTACAACTCCACAAAAAAAAGAAAGAAAAAAAAAAAAAAGAGAAAAAAAAATAAAAACAAAACAAAACAAAAATTGTACAACTCCATGATTAATCCTTCCTCCTCCTGTACATCCTCATCCCTCTGCTTCCACCCTCCCCCACCCCTTGGATCTTTATACTCATTCTATAATAATGGTTTTATACAATATTTGTCCTTGTGGGACTCAGTTAGTTCACTCAACCTAATACTCTCTAGTCTGTTCCAAGTTAGGTACTAATTTACAAAATCATTGCTCCTGCGTGCTGCATAGTATTCCATGTGTGAATATACCATAATTTCTCAATCCATTTGTTTGTGGTTGGACACCCAGGCTGGTTCCAAAGATCTTTAAACAGCTAATTAAAATTATTTTATTTTTAGCAAACAAGGAAGATCCTTCAAGATAGACTTGAAGGTACTAGAAAAAGGAGTTCCCTGGAGGTCAGTTTGTTACTTGTTTCACAATCTGTGGGACAACTTGTATTTTTCCACAAGGAGATTTGCAGTGACTTAAGTCCCTTTACAGAGTCCCTTCTCCTTTTAGAGTAATCTTTCACTTGGGACCTACATACTCTTTGTGGCAGGAAATTGAAGGTGAGTGAGTTGCCCTGATCTTTTCTCAAGAAAAGACATTTTAACCTGGATTCTTTAAAGGCCACTCCCAAAGGGATGATTTCTCTGCATTCTTAGCATAGTTTTTAAGCAGGAGATTCTTATCTAGGGTCAAATTATACATACCTTTCTTTGATGCTACCACTAGTGGTCTATTATCTGCTTCCCACTATTCTCCCCAGACACCACTGTTTGTTACCATCAAGTATTTCAACATAAGCATTTAAGTGTGCTGTAGATACATTAAGAATACAATAGAACATGTTCTTATGTACTGTTGAGTCAGAACCAATTCATAGATGACCCTCCAATGGGTTTTCAGAGACAGTAAATCGCAAGGGAGGAGATGGCCCATTTTTCTCCTGTGAAGGAGCTGGTGGATTCAAACCACTTGCCAGAACAACTCCTTACCACTAAGCTAGAAGAGCTCCATATCTAGTAGAACATACAGGGAGTACAGTTATGAATCCTTAGCCATAATCAAACACCTCAGAGGAATGAATTACTGGGTATGGGGCTCAGGACCACAATCTTGGGAAACATCAAGGTTAACTGACATAGGGTACAAAGAACTAGGTTCTATATCCTACTGTGGTAAGTAGTGACTGAAGTCTTAAAAGCTCTTGAATGTTGATCTAAGGTACAACTGTTGATTTCTTTGTCTACTGCAAAAAATTAGTGAAGAAATGAAAAAAAAATTCTTAGAATTCATTTAAAGGACTAATGAGTCATAAGTCTCTTCAGTCCTGAGACCAGAAAAACGAAATGGTGCCTAGCTATTACTGCTGACCACTCTGAAAGGGATAATAGTAGGAAGTTCTAGATAAAGTGAAAGAAATTTGAGAAACGAAACTCAAAAAAAGGCCAGGGTTACTGAATAGGCAGACAGTGGTGGAATGACCACAGCTCTTAGATACCTTTCAAGCCTAGAACAGGACTCATCCCCCACAGTTCACCTTTCAACCAAATAATAGGCCTGTTGTTTTGCTGTTAAGTGCTGCCAAGTCAGCCTCAAGCCCTGTGTTGCAGTCTGCTGTGTCAATTCATCTTGTTGGGGGCGTTCCTCTTTTTTGCTGACGCACTCCTTTTCTAAACTTGATGCCCTTCTCCAGGGACTGGCCCCTCTTGATAACATGCCCAAAGTCTATGAGATGAAGTCTTACCATCCATGCTTCTAAGGAGCATTCTGGCTGAACTTCTAACAAGATATTTATTTTTCTTTTGGCAGGCTATTGTACAGTCAATATTCTGTGCCAGCACCACAGAAAAGAAAAAAAAAGAAAGAAAAAGCATCATCAATTTTTCTTTGATATTTATTTCATTACTTTCATGTGCATATGAAGCAATTGACTGGAAAATGGCTATGACACTGGCAAAGTATGCACTCCTTAAAATAACCATGCATCTAAGATCAAAGGACAACATTTGCCTAGGGGTAAAGTTCAGAAAACAGGAATGGATAGCAAAGAAGGAGGAGAAGGGAGAGTGCTGGTACATTGTAGGAACCACAATCAAATTACAAACTAAAATGTGTATGGATTGTTGAATAAAACCCCAAATTTCTCGGTAAACTTTCTTCCAAATTGTTAGAGTATATGAAGGTTCCCAGACCTGGTTCACTGACAAAGGAAAATCTCAGGGTTGTCCTCAAAGCAAACACTGCAAGAGTCAAAGGAGAATAGAAAATGTGGGAAGAGAAGGAGGTTAAAGCAAAAAAATGCTTAATAAACAAGAGACACTCTCAGGAGAGAAAAGAGTAGATTTATCTCTGGAGATGAGAATAGATGCCTCACCCTTCTTGGCATTTTAAATCTGTAGGGTTTGGTATTTGCTGGTTTCACCGGAATACTCACACCATTCATAGCAGCAGTTCATGTCTGATGTTGGGAGGTTCCCCTTGCTTTCTCTCCATTTTCTGGTTTTTCCTCAGCCCGAGGGGATCTCTGTGGCCTAATGGTAAGGAGCTGCCATCCCAAAGGCAAGAAGTTCCAACCCACCAGCTGCTCTGGAGAAGGATGGACAATCTCCTTCTTGAGATTTATTATCTCTGAAATTCTGCCAGAGGGTCAGCTATGAGTCAGTTCTTACTCCAGGGTACACAATAATAACCTCAATCTACTGTCACCATCTTCCCTTTGTTCTTTCTGACCACCACCACAAATCATAAAAAAGTATGCTTTTTAAGAAATGTTTTTACCTATTTTCCATGCCACACTTTAAATTCTGGTTATAATGGGCTAGTTGAAGTTCTTAGCATATGCCTTGCCTAGTGCTGTTGGCCAATCCTACCTTATATGCTTCTTCATCACCAGGCCAATAGGCAGTATCATGGTAGGTAGCTGGAGAAAGCATTGAAGTTGATAATGATTTTCTCTTACTTGGACCCACAATCAATACTCCCTTGACACCAGCAGTTAGGAAATCAAAACACAAGTTGCACTGAAAAATCTACTGGCAAGGGCCAGTAGATAGTGATAGGAATAATGTCAGTCTGAAAACTAAAAAGCAACGATGTTAGTCTAGACACTAAGGTGTGCCTGTTCCAGGCCATAGTTTTCTCAATGACTTGCTATGCATCAGAGAGCTGGACAGTGACTATGGATGACAGAAGAAGAATCGATGTCTTCGAATTGTGGTGCTGAAAGAGAGTCTTGAACATACCATGGATGGCCAATAAAACAAATAGGTCTTTCTTAGAGAGGGTGAACCCAATTTTTCCTTGGAGGCTAGGATTTTGAAGTTCTGTCTCACATACTTTTGGCACATGGCCAGGAGAGACCAGTCCTTGGAGAAGGACATGTTCAACATGTTCAGAAGGGTGGAGGAAGAGTGCAGGGGAGGAAGACCTGATGAGATGGATTGATATAGTAAATAGGACAATGGAGGTTGGTGTGTCAGAATTAGTGAGACTGGCTCAGGACAGGCAGGGTTCAGATCTGGTACATAGCGTTGCAATGGGTTGCAGGCGACTCGATGGCACATAACAACAATAAAGACTAAGGTGGTGGTGGTGATGGTTGTTGTGTACCATTGAGCCAAATCTAACCCATAGCTGACCCTCCAGGGGGTTCTCAGAGGCAGTTAATTGTATGGAACTTGATTCCCCATCCTTCCCCCAAGGAACTATTCCTTCAGAATTGCAGTGAAACATCTTGTCACTAGGTCACCAGAAGCCCTTGAAACTCAACATCAAGAAAACGAAGATTCTCGCCACTGGGCCAATTGGCATCATTATAATAGACGGATAAGAGATTGAGATTGTTAACAATTTCAGCTTGCATGGTTCCACAATCAACTCTCTTGGCACCAGTAGTCAGGAAGTCAAATCTGTTTTCAGGGACCTCTCCCGAGTACTGAAATGTGATGATGTCAGTATAGAGACTAAGGTATGCCTGATCTAAGCCATGACACTCACAATCACTTTCTTTTTTTTTTTTTATCTCAGAAAAAGGTTTATTGATCTATGAAAAACCAGCCATTGACAACCTCATAGAGTACAATTCTAATCTAACACATGTAAGTTCTTAATGAGTTTTAATTGAATTGACAGCAACTACTAAAGAAACTCTGAAACTGTTTTTAGACACATTATTGGATTCAGTATATGAATAAAAGTGGTGTTATGGTTGCAAGCCAATGAGGAAAGAACATAAATATACAGAACTTGAAAAAGGAAGTAAAGAATATGTAGGGATAGGTTTATAAAATATATATATGTTTATGTATGATTATTTGTACGTAGATTTAGATATGCATATATAAAATCCAAAGCTCATTGCTATTTAGTCAGAATCAACTCACAGCTGACCTTTCAGCAGTTTTTCAGAGGGTTTAAATGTCACAGGAAGATATTTCCTATCTTTCTCCCACAATTCCCCTGGTGGACTAAAAACTTTAGGCTTTGCTTTCTAACTCCCTAATGAGTAGGCCACCAGCACTCCCTTGTGTGTGTATAATAAGGCACTATTGCCTAGCTCAATCAAGTAGAATGGCCAAAAAAGCAAAATCACTCCGGTACAAATGAGCATATATAGTACCCTGATCTAGGTTTCCAACACCTACTTGAAAAAATAATAATCAGGACCTTTTTGGAGAAATTGCCTTCAGAACAGATTCTCCTTCAGAGCTCTCAAAAGAAATAGACATGACAGGCACTCTGTTTGAACTCTTTGCCTCCAAGATGTGAAACAATACATTTTTCTTCTTATCAGTCATCTAATTTGTACGTTTGTGTCTACAGAAGTCCTAGAAAACCACTGAAATTGTGATACTCAACAAAAGATCCAAATCTGAATCAACTCATGAGGAAACACCAGGCAAACCCGAGATGAGAAATAGTTGATAAGAAAGGGTGCAGGCACACAAATTTTCATACCAACTTTTTCACCACAGTCCTAAACTGAATATAATTGAAAAAGTGAATGAATTTTTTAAAAGTTTGCTATACTCATATAAGGAATAGAACCCAGTAATAAGAAAATTATTCATCTATCCTACAGCATAGATGAATCTTAAGAAAAACCTCTCTCTCTCTTTTTTTTTTTTTTTTTAGTCAAAGGAAGAGTTAAAAGGTAAGAGTGGGTGGGTAAAGGAAAAGGGAAAGATTCAGTGTGGAAAAACAATGTATATGAACTTTGTATGTA
>NW_006399924.1:3248666-3252742 GCF_000299155.1 Elephantulus edwardii | reverse complement strand
GGGATGGGAGTGTCAGAGACAGTGTGATTGGCACAGGACAGAGCAGAGTTTATGGCTATTGTACATAGAATCGCTATGAGTCGCAAGCGACTCGACGGCACATAACACCAACAATAATGGCCTTGATCTTTTCTTATCTTGAACTATAGAATCAATAATGAAACATAGTTGAAGTCAATATTAATTGGACATTCTTTAAAATTTACCATATTAGAATATTTTTACATTTATAGAAGATGCCCTAAATGAACAAGGTATCTTAAAAATTGTTTGTGTTGATAAATTGACCAAAATAGCTGCCAATTCAGTACTTTTTACATGTATAGTTAGTTCAGTGACTAGATTTGTTCATGATATTCTACCATTACCATTATCCATTTTCAAATTACTCCACTAGCATTGAGAAAAACTCGATGTCATCTAAGCCGAGACTTTCTGTTCTCTTCTTCCTCACTCCTAGTAATCAAACTAAAGAAATTTGTTCTCTATATATTTGTTTATTTCATATAACTGGGATCATACAATATTGGTCCTTTTGAGATTAATATTTCACTCAATGTTTTCAAGATTTATCCATGTTATAGAAGATATCAGAATCTCATTTCTCTTTATTACTGTTATATTTCATTGTCTAGATATACCATATTTTTATATGCCTTCATCTGTTAATTTACATTCAGATGGGTCTATGTTTTGACTACTGTGCAATGGAAATTGGTATATATGTATCTAAGTTCTGCTTTTGATTCTTTTGAGTATATGCACATAAGTGAAATTGTTGATTCATATTCTGTTTTTAACTTCTTGAGAAATTGCCAAACTGGTTTTCATAATGCTGTACCATTTTGCAATCTCACCAGCAATGGATGAGGGTTCAAATTTTCTCATGTCCTTGCCAACACCTGTTATTTTCACACTTTTTAAAAGATCACAGCTATGCTAGTGAGTGTGAAGCAGAATCCCATCATGGTTTTGGTTTTCTTCTCCCTGATGACTGAGTGCCACCTTGTCTATCATACTGAAGAGATCTATATTTGCCCCCGTTCCAAAGAAAGGTGATCCAAGAGTATGGATATTCTCAAACAATGTCATTAATAACACAAGCAAGTAAAATTTTGCTGAAGGTAATGTGTCAGAGGCAATGCGATTGGCACAGGATAGAGAAGGGTTTAGGGCTGTTGTACATAGGGTCACTATGAGTCGCAAATAACTTGATGGCACATAACAACAACAACAACAACAATTTTTAAAATGGTTACAGGATTTCATCAAGAGGAAACTTCCAGAAATTCAAATCAGATTCCAAAGAGGGAAGAATATGCAGGACATGATTGCTGATGTCAGAGGGATCTGGGCTGAAAACAAAGAGAATGAGAAAGATGTTTACTTGTGTTTTATTGACTATCAACAGTGAGTTACAACAAATGATGGATAATATCTCAAAGAATGAGAATTCAGAACTCTTCACTGTGTTCCTGCAGAACGTGTTCACAGACTAAGAGAGACAGAAGTAAGTTGCCGATAAATGGAATGAACGAAGTAAAGAAAAAGGAAAGTAAAGCTCATTAACGTACTCACTGTTGTTGTTTGGTACCATCTACTCAACTATGACTCATAGCAATGTTATGAATAACAGATCTAAACCTTGCCCTAAAAAACAAAACAAAACAAAACAACCTTGCCCTATCCTGTACCATCCTCATGATTTCTGGCACACTCAAGATCATTGTTGGAGTCACTGTGTCAAATCCATATCGTTGAAGGTATTCCTCTCTTTGTCTAACCTTTCCAAGCATCATCTCTTTTTCCAAGGAATAACCTCTCCTGAGGGAACTCTGATGGCCTAGTCAATAAGGAATTATAGCATTAACCCAAAGCAGGCAGCGTGAATCCACCAATTGCTCCAAGAAAGCAAGATGAGCAATTTCTTCACATGTGATTTACAGCCTCTGAAAACCACCTGGAGGATCAGAGCTATGCGTTGGTTCCAATGCAGTGGCATTAAGTTAAGTCCCTTCTAACAATAAACCCGAAGTATAAAGTGAAATTACACCACCTTTGCCTCTAAGAAGCACCCTAAAAGCTCTTCCAAGACATATTTTTTTGTTCTTTTAATGGACCATGACATATTCAATAGTCTTCATCAATACCACAATTCAACAGCATAATTTCTTCTTCACACTACCTTAGTCATTACTGTTGTTGTTCTTGTGTACCCTAGAGTCGGAACTGACCCATAGCTGACCCTCTGGAAGGTTCCTGCCACCCGCGCCCCGGCAGTTAATCACAGGGGAGGAGATTGCCCACCCTGCTCTTGAAAGCCCTTTGTGGCTACATGTCTTTGGATTTGCAGCGCTGCTTTTTGCCAGTAGGCCACCAGAGCCTTATTTATGATTACATTTTATAAATATTTATATTATGCCTGTGGGCCTTTTTTTCCATTGCTATTTGTTGTCACATTGTGGTCACAAGATGACTGTGAGAGATCTAGGCCTCGTATTTTCATGTATTTATCTCAACAAGAAGACAGAAGCAGGAATAAAACGGTTTCTTTCTTCCCTCAAGATAATGTCTTTTTCATTCAAAAAAAGAAAAATTCCAGAATCTGTGCAGCCAACTTCTTTACATATTTCATTGGTCAAAACTGGGTTCTATGCCCATTCCTAGGCCAATTGCTTGCAAAGTAAAATTCAGTAACCAGTAATGAGTTAGATCAATTGTGATGTATTCTCTAATTTGGGAGACAGTATTTACCTTCAACTCAGAAGATCTTCCTTGTCTATGAACAAAAGTAGAATTCTATTACTAGAGAAGTGCCACAGGAAATGGATTTTGATAAGTGTGTCAAAAAACTGGTTTTATTTTTCCCCCCCTACTAAATCCCTTAGGCCTGCTTTTAATTGTTCTTCTAGGTCATGTAACCCTAGTATGTCCACTTGCTGTACAGAGGTAACTCGTGGTTGCTGTGAAGCCGAACACTGTGACACTGAGTCAAATGCGAGAATGGTTACCCATGGTGGACAGGGTTTGGTGAAGCTCCCCTATTGAAACAAACTTGGAAGCAGGACTGGCATCCACTTCCATAACAGCTTGCCTCTGGAAACCCTATGAACCTGGAGAAAGGACAAAATTAATACAGGTGTCTAGGACCCTTCGTTCATAGGGTAGCTATGAGTTGCCTACCACTCAATGGCACTTAACAACAACAACAACAACAACAACTAAATGCTATTTCTTTTTCTCCTGGGCACACAACTAGATTGAATTTCCTAGCCTCTTTTTTTCAGGTAGGATCACCCACATTGCTGAATTCCTATCAGTATAATGTGTGCAGAAGATATGTATGGGTTTGCTACCTCCAGGCCTGGTATAGAAATTTCTCATGCGATTTTTCATATTTTCTTTCTTTCTTTTTCTATCAGACAGATGCAAAGAATCCAGTTGAGAAATTGGGGCTCCAGGGAATTGTGAAGCCACAAGAATTTAGATGGAAGATACCTGGACACCTGAATAACGTACTGGAGTAGAATAACCCCCTCAGCATGCAAACTTGCCGTACATCAGTGAAATAATAATATGAACATGCAAGAGAAAAAAATTATTTCTGTTAAGTCATTGAGACACAGTTTGTGGATTGACACAGTAACTGTATCAATAGGCTCGAGCATATTAGAGATTGTGAAGATGGCGCAGGATAGAACAATGATCAGGTCTGCTATTCTTAGGTTACCATCAACTCGATGGCACCCAACAATAATAATAACAACAACAAAAACAAGTATGTTAGTTACTTAGCACTGCTATAACAGAAGTACCACAAATGGATGTTGTTGTTGTTATTATTGTTACATGCCAAACTGCAACCCATAAAAAAAAGACATTTCTTATTTCCACTTAGGAGGCTAAAAGTTCAAATTCTCATCTCAAAGAGTGCCGGGTGGTTCCCAGCACAAAGACCTGAGTCTAAAGGACGTACTCTAAAGCCCTGGACCAGATGGTTTTACAAGTGAATTTTACAAAACATTTAAAGAAGAACTGTTACCAATTCTACATAAATTATTTCAGAAAATAGAAGA
>NW_006399924.1:3244982-3245536 GCF_000299155.1 Elephantulus edwardii | reverse complement strand
ATAGAAAAAAAAATAATAAAGGACGTACTCTACTTCTGACTCTTCTTTTTTGGTGGTAGTAGGTCCCCACCTCTCTCTACTTATATAATTCTCTCTCCTTTTATTGTTGGTGAGATAAATGAAGATGAAGACTATGTGTCTGAGGAAAATACCCTTGTATTAGATCAGGATTGTCATTGGATTAAGGGTATTTCATTCAACCTAATCGCCTTATATTTTCAATCAGGGCTGATCATATCAGATCACATCATGGATGACAACTACATTATTACATACCTAACACGTGATATCACTAAACTGCCAACTTTTCTTCCCAGTTATATAATGATATGTGATTCTGAATGCAGAATCACAGGTCATGTTGACTCACATTAGGGGAAGACACAGTTCAATCCACTACATCAATCAGATGACTCAAGCTATTCATTGACTAGGCAATGAGTAGTATCTGCCATATTCCACAACCACTACCACCCCGCACCATCTAAGCTTTCTCTACTTATATAGACAAGCTCGAAGGAGTCTTGAGAAAACAAGCAAAAAAGCAAAAATCC
>NW_006399924.1:3214804-3242947 GCF_000299155.1 Elephantulus edwardii | reverse complement strand
ATCCTCCTTGGTCATTGTCCAACTAGGACTCCTCAAAAAAATGACTGGTTCTACCATGGGTTTGTGCTCATGTGAAACCTATACTTATAAAAAAGACCAGGAAGCAGTCATCAGAATAGAGCAAGGAAACACTGCATGGTTCAAAAGTGGGAAAGGATGCATCTTGTCTTCACATCTTTTCAATCTATATGCAGAACAGACCATTTGGGAACCTTGGCTTTATGAAGAGCATGGCATCAGAATTGGAAGAAGGCTCATCAATAATCTGTGTTATGCAGATAACACAATATTGCTTGCTGAAAATGAGGAGGGTCTGAAGGGTTTGCTTCACAAAGTTAAAGTCTTCAATCTGGATTGAAACTCAGCATCATGAAGACAAAGATTCTAACCACTGGGCCAATTGGGAGCATCATGATAGATGGAAAGAAGAATATTGCTAGAAATTTCAGTTTGCTTGATTCCACAATCAGTACTCTTGTCACTAGTAGTTAGGAGATCAAAAGACTAATTACATTGGGGAAAATCTGCTGTCAGGGACCTCTCCAAAGTGCCAAAGAACAATGATGCCAATCTGGAGACTAAGGTGCACCTGATCCAGGCCATGGTCTTTGCTGGACAAATAACTAAAAGAGCTGGACAATGACTAAAAGTGACAGGAGGAGGATCTATGCCTTTGAGTTGTGGTGTTTGAGAAGAGTGTTGAACTTTCCATGGATTACAAAGACAACAGACAGGAGAAGGACATCATGCTTGGAAGGGTAGAGGAACAGAACAAGAGCCTGAAGACGCTGGATGAGATAGATTGACACAGTAACTTAGAATGGGGTTAGGTGTGTCAGAGAGCGAGATTGGCTCAGGACAGGACAAGGCTAACAACAATAGCAATATAATTGCACAGTCTTAAAGTATCTTTTCACTATTTCTTTGAGAATCTCTAGCAGTGTTCAGTTTGGTGCCTGCTTTTTGGGTTAAAAAGCAGACATGCTTGCCAATTCTGTCTCAATGTTTTCCAAAGCTAGTCAAATTTGGGAGGACTCTAAGCCATCTCTAATTCTCTCTTCCTGTAACTGCAGGAGTGCTCTAGATTAGAGCGCTGTGTTCCTACTGACTTTGTTCTTTAAACAGTGAGAAGGAAGTTCCTATGAAAATAAGTAAACAACATTGCCCCATGAGATTGAACACTTTTGCTGACCCTGGTCCTCTAGGGGAATAAACTTCCTTGTTCCCAATTAAATGGAATTGCTCCCATTGTTTCAAGTCAGGGAGAAACCCAGATGACATCCCTTAAAAGGTAACACAACCTTTGTAGTACATCTTCAAGGAGTCCCGGTGGCATAGTGTGCAATGTGTTGGGCTGCTAATCAAAAGTTGGCAGCTTGAATCCACCAGTTGCTGTGCTTGAGAAAGAAGGGCAGCCTTCAAGCTTTGCAGCCTTGGAAACCAAGGATCATTATGTGTCAAAGCCAACTCTATAGCAGTGAGTTTGGTTTTTGAGAACATTTTCACAAAAATCTTGGCTTCTTTCCCCTCCCCTACTCACTGTTGTTGTTGTTGGCATTTACCATAGAGTTGGAACTGACCCATAGCTGACCCTCTGGTGGGTTTTCAGAGGCAGTTAATCACACAATAGGTGAGTGCCCATCCTTCTCCCACAGAAGCTCGGTTGGTGCTGGTGACCTCAAATCAAGTTCCTTTGGGACTTCGATGCAGCTTCTTACCAGTAGGCCACCAATACTCACTGACCTGTTACCCGTTACTGCAAGGAAATGTGGATCCAAGGACTTTAAGGCTATGGAATGAGTGATAACTGAGGATTAGAGCTTGCTAATAGGATCCTGTTTTAGCCGAGCCTGTCCTCTCAAAGAAGATAAGCATGCTGTTGTAAAATTAGTTCCTAAGGCACAGATCACTGCTGCTTCTGGCCCTTGTGCAATGGAGAAATATGCAAATTATACTATAAACTCATACCCAATCCACTGCTGATCCCAACTCACAGAGATTCCATGTTACAAGGCAGAAACGCTCCATAGGCTTTTCCTGGATGTGATCTTTATGGAAATACATCACCAAGCTTTTCTTCTACTCCATCACTGGGTGGGATCTCACCCTCAGCTTTTAGGTTAATAGTTGAGAATAGGCGATAGAATGACAGAATTTTGCAAGACCAATGCAAAGTTTTCTCAACAGCATAAATGATGGTCATACATATAGACTTCACTAGATGGAATAAAAATTGACATCATCTGTGGAAGGAGATGAACAAGGCTGGGGCCTGTGCTCATATGTGAATTTGATGTGAGCTCTGGTGGCCTAGTGGCAAGAAGCTGTGTTGCAATCCCAAAGGCGCATAATTCGAATCCACCTAATTATCCGCTGGAGAAGGAGAGGTAATCTCCTCCCGTACTGGTCAGATCCAATTTGATAGTACACATATACACACATTGAAGCTGAAGAAAGCAAAAGCAAGTCAATGAGAATGGTCGTACAATAAATTAATATAGTCCTTCCATTCACAGCCTTCCATCTTCCATTTAGTGTATCTAACATCTTTGTCTTGGGAGCTCTTGGCAAGAGGCTGCACTACAATCCCAAAGGCTGGCAGTTAGAAGCCAGCAGCTGTTCCATGGGAGAGGGATGGGCAATCTCTTCCCACGCAATGAACTGCCTCTGAAATCCTGCTGGAGGGTCAGTTATGGGTTAGATCCCACTCAATGGTACACAATAACATTTTTATCTTAAGACCTCATTCAGGGATGAGACATTTATTGCACTTGGAGAAAGGATTAGAGTAAGATACAGGCCCCACCTTACCAGACCCTTGGTTACCTTGGGGGTGTGGTTTATTGCCCTGAGATTTTACATAAACTCACAGAAACTCATTTATTGACCCCTTGGGACACTGCATCTAATCTGATCCAGCTGCACTGATAATCAACAGCAGCTAAAAAGTCATTTCCCGGATGAGGTGTTTTTTTTTTTCTTTTCTCTTTTTAAATAAAATTTTATTTTAACTTTGATTTTAGAGAACATTTACAGAGAATCACTCAATCATTGTTGCACATTTTATCCCTTCCCCTCCCTTCCTACTCCCCCAGTTCACCTTTTATTTTTTTTTTCTTCCCTGATGAGTTTTTATGAGACCTTCCAGTGAATCACAGAACTCACAGACTTAGACAGGAGAGGACGAAAGGAAGGAGGAATAATTATTGTCAAAGATTATTTGGTGATGTTTGTACACTTGTAACACTGTTAATCTTCGTTTTTGAGGAATTAGTCTTGAGCTAATCTTTTCATGCAAGAGGCAAGTATGGCCTTGAGTATACACCATCTGAATTAAGAGACCACCTCAAGAATGGATAACACCCTGAACATTAATGCTCAGACAAGTGGTGAAAGGACATCAAACATGAAAAAAGAAAAAAGTCATTTAAGGGACAGGAAAGAACTCTTCTTCTTAGCAAAACCAACCACACAAGACCAAAAGGACAGCATTTGCTTGTGGAGAAAATGTAGAAGGCAGAAGGAAATACGCAGGAAGGACAAATGGAAATGGGAAACAGGGAAGAAAGAAGGAGAGTGCTATTCTAATATGGAGATGGTAAGCAATGTCACAAACCAAAGCATATTTCACTGTTGAACATAAAACCAAATGACTCCAAATTTGCATTCATATAAAAAAGGTGAAAAAAAAAAGGACAGGAAATAAAGACAACCAACATGGATGCCAGAAGAGACTCTAAACTTGTTCTTGAATGCAGAATAGCTAAAAAGAATGGAAGAAATGGCATAAAAGAGATGAACATGTTCCAAAGGTTGACTCAAAAAGACAAAGTAGAGTACTACAATGAAATAGGCAAAGACATGGAGTTAGAAAACCAAAGCAGAACAACACATTCAGCCTCTCTTCAGCTGAAAGACTTGAAGTAAACAACTCAAACTGCAAGAAGCAATTTCAATGGAATTTTGAAGTAGTTCTCCAAACACATTTGGAGAACACTGCATGGCTTTAAATCAGGAAAGGTATGTATTAGGGTTGTATCTTTCTTCATACCTAGTCAATCTGTATACAGAATAAATAATTTGAGAAGATAGACTATATGAAAAAGAATATGGCATCAGGATTAAAGGAAAATGCCAACAATCTGATTTATGCACATGATACAATCCTGCTTGCAGAAAGTAAAGAGGATTTGAAGCACTTACTGCAGAAGAGTGAAGATTACAGTCTTCAATATTGGTTAAATCTCAACATAAGAAAACAAAGTCTAAAGCAACAGAGATATCGTCTCACCCCAGCAACAACAGCAAAGTTCAAAGGGCAGCACACAATGAAAGCTGATGAGGATGTGAAGAAATCAGAACTCTTATAACACTGCTGAGGAGAATGTAAAAGAGTACAATCACTGTGGAGGACAGTTTGGCTTCTTCAGAAAGTTGGAAATAAAAATACCATTTGACCCATCTATCCTGTTACTGGGAATATACCCTAAAGAAATCAGAGCTGCAACATAAACAGATACACACATACTTGTGTTAATCACAACATTAGTTACAATAGCTGTGGTGTATTTACATAATGGAGTACTATGCTGCATTGAAAAGCAAGGAATTAATGCAGTATTATGCAAAATGGATGACCCTGGAGGACATTATGCTGAGTGAAATATCTCAGTCATAAAGGGACAAATATTGCATAGTGCCACTGTTGTAAAACAGGACTGACATCGGGGTTGGGGGAAGACTGAGAAAGATGGGATAAGTAATGTATACTGCATTGAAACAGATGAGGAAGAAAACTGTTTAAAAGGGATGTGTGATTAGGTAATATTGTCATGATAGGAGTCCAGAACGAAGGCTGCATAGTGAAGTGGATCTGAGGGGAGGGATTGTAAAACAATGTGGGAACTTTTA
Organism: Elephantulus edwardii; assembly: GCF_000299155.1. Taxonomy (NCBI): domain Eukaryota; kingdom Metazoa; phylum Chordata; class Mammalia; order Macroscelidea; family Macroscelididae; genus Elephantulus; species Elephantulus edwardii. The sequence continues at coordinate 3,238,036 of NW_006399924.1, read as the reverse complement.
TTTTACTTTTCAAAGAGAAGAGTGTACTGGCGGGGGGGGGGGGGGGGGGGGGGGGCAGGGAGAAAAGTGCAACAATGAATGAATGGAAATCCAAAATATCTGTACATTTTCATTAAAATTAATAAAATAAATGATACAAAAATTTAAAAAAACCAAAACACAAAAGGCAACTTTATTTGTGGACTTCATGTGGTGGACTGCACAGGGATCAGATTGAATATATCTATAGAAAGAATCATTGGAGAAGCTCAACACCAGCAATCAAAACAAGGCTAAGCATTGACTGTGGAATAGACCATCAATTACTCATGTGTAAATTCAAACTGAAGCTGAAGAATATGAAAATAAATCCACAAGAACCAGAATACAACCTTCGTCTATCCCACCTGACTTTAAAAATCCAGAATAGGTTTGAGGCTTTGAACTCTAATGAACAAACATCAAATGATTTATGGTGTGATATCAGAGATATCATCTATGAAGAGAGCAAAGGTTATCACAAAAAGGAAGGGGGAAAAAAAAGACCAAAGTAGATGATGGGAAAGACTCACAAAACTGCACTAGAGTGTCGAGAAGCCAAAAGAAAGGGGAGAAACACAGAAGTAAAAGAGATGTGCTGCATAATATTCCATTGTGTGAACGTACCATAATTTCTTAATCCATTCCATTGTGGTTGGGCATTTGTGCTGTTTCCATGGTCTTGTGATGGTAAATATGATTTTGTAAATTACTACCTAACATGGGAGGGACTGGAGAGTAATATGGTAAGTGAACTAAGTCTCATAAAGACAAATACATTGTAAGACCATTATTGTAGAACTAGTATGGGGATCCAAAGGGGGGGGTGCTTAATCGTAGGGTCACACAATTTGATGGGTGGAGGGAGGAATGGGTAAATAAAAGGGGAAAGAGTTGGTGTGAAAAATAATGTATAGCAATTTTATGAACTTTGTATGTAAACCAGTATCAAATAAAAAAATTTAAAAAGAGATGAACAGAAGATTTCAAAGGACACCTTGAAATGACAAAGCAAGAAAAGAAAAGTGAAAGAAAAATTCTTTTCATTGTTATACAATCCCTCCCCCAAAGTCCACTCCACTATGCAGCCTTCATTCTGGACTCTTGTCATGACAGTAATGCCTAATCATATATCCCTTTTAAACAGTTCTCTCCCTCATCTGTTTCAATGCAGTATACATAATTTATCCCATCTTGCTCAGTCTCCCCCCAACCCTGATGTCAGACCCATTTTATAACAGTGGCACTGTGGAGTATTTCCTTTTGTGACTGAGATACTTCACTCAGCATAATGTCTTCCAGAGTCACCCATTTTGAATAATATTGCATGAGTTCCTTGTTTTTTAATGCAGCATAGTATTCCATTGTGTGAATATACCACAGCTTCTCTATCCATTCATTTGCTATTGTGAACAAAGCTGAGATAAACATGGGTGTGCAAAAACTGTGATCTTAAAGACTAAGGTGTGTACCTGCTCTGAGCCATGGTATTTTCATTTACTTTCTCTGCATGTGAAAGTTGAACAATGAATAAGGAAGACAAAAGAAGAATAGATTTCTTTAAATTGTGATGTTGGTGAAGAGCACTGAATATCTCATGGACTGCCAAAATAACAAGCAAATATTTTTTTTAATTAAATGCAACCATAGATCTTAGAAGCAAGGATGGTGAAATTTTGTCTCAGTTATATTGTGCATATTTTAAGGAGGAACCAATCCTTGAAGAGACAGATTAAGCTGAAGGGCTCCTTCCATTTTACAATGACGTTATTTGTTGTTTTAAGGAGCTAGGTATAGGGCAGGTCTTTATCAACTCACAGCAGCTCACTCTTCACTCTCACAAAGCAACTAAGCCATGCCAGACAGTGTGCAGGATCCTGACCCACTACTCACTAGTTAGCAACATCGGCCTCTTATCCACAGTCAGGTAAGTAATTTTCCTGATGGATTGTAAGTTTCTGTGAGACCTTCCAGAGAACTAGAGAGCCCAAAAGACAGATGGGAGCAGGGAAACAGAATGGAGGTGGAATAATTAATATCAGAGATGATAGAGTGGTATGATAGTTTGGAAATATGGACCATTGTCAGTCTCTGTTTTATGGTAAATAGTTTTTTTCTAATGACTATACAAGAAATTTTTCATGTGCTGGAAAAGGTAGAGGGTCAGCAAAACAGAGAAAGACCCTGAACTGCATGGGTTGACGCAGTGACTACCTCAATGGGCCTGAGTGTGACAGATGATGAGGATTGCGCAGGATTCTGTGAGGCTTAGATCTGTTCATGGGCTTGCTATGAAGCATGGCTGACACCATGGCACTTAACAAACGACATGGGGAAAATACTGAATGATGCATAGACATCATCAAAAGAAAATAGAAGGAATACATAGAGTCAGTCTACCAAAAACAAATGAGTGATATTGAACTATCAAGAAGTAGGATGTGATCAAGAAACAGGAAGAAGTCTAAGCTATACTGAAGACACTGGTGAAAAGCAAGGTTTCAGGAATTGATGGAATATCAGTTGAGGTGTTTCAACAACACTGGAAATGCTTACTTCTCTAGGCTAAGACACTTGGAAGACACCTGGTCAGTGGGCTAGCAGAGATAATATTTGTAGTAGTAGACAGTAAACAGTCAAAAATTCAAACTGGATTTAGAAGTGTAGTGAGAAAGGGAGATCACTGCTTATGGATGTTGACTGAAAGCAGAGAAAACTACAATGTTTACCTGTGCTTTATTGACTATGCAAAGATATTTATTATGTGGATCAAAGCATAGATAGTATTATGAATAATGAAAATTCCATAACATTTTGTTTCATAGATCAAGAAGAAGTAATTTCTGCAGATCAAGGTGATACTGCCTGGTCTAAAATAGGGAAAAGTGTGTTATAGCTGAGATCTTTGATCCTATTTAGCCAATCTCTATGCTGAGTAAATAATCAAAAAAACCCCTGTGCTGTCTGAAGAATGGATCCTCAGAATTGGAAGAAGACACATTATTTACAATATGTGATATGCAGATGACACAATCTTGCTTGCTGAAAGTAAAGAGTACTTGAAGCATTTATTGATCCAAATATGGATTATTTAGAAACAAAAAATCTTCACAAGTAAGCTAATAAGCGACATTATAATGTTTTTTGTTGTTAGGTGCCATTAAGTAGGACCCTATGAGCACCAGATCTGAACCTTCTCCTATCTTGTGCCACCCTTATCATCTCGGATACACTCTAGCCCATTATTATAGTCACTGTGTCATCCATCTTGTTGAGAGTCTTCCTCTCTTTCGCTGATCCTCCACTTTTCCATAAAAGGTTAAAATCCTGAGGTTGCCAAGGATTTAGTGTTTCCTGTGTTCACAATCCACTATGCAAGATGTTTATGGGTGCCATAGAGCACACTACAAAGGAACGAAAGAGCTGAACCTTGGGGAGCTCTGGTGGCCTAGTGGCAAGAAGCTGCACTGCAATCCCAGAGGAACACGGTTCGAATCCACCAGATGCTCTGCCGGAGAAGGAGGCGCAATATCCTCCTGTACCAGTCAGATCTGATTTGATGGTACACGCACACAAAATAATAAAAAATAATAATAAAAAAAAAAAAGAAAGAGCTGAACCTTGCCCTATCCTGCACTATCTTTGTTATGCTTAAACCCATTGTTACAATCACTATGCTAATCCAACTTATTGGAGGTCAGCAGTGGACAAACCTGCCATGACAAGATTTCTTTAAGGTGTGAAGAAGCTAAAAGTGTGTGTGTGTGGGGGGTGGGGGTGGGGGAACAGGGAGAAAAACACAACAATGAATGAATGGGAATACAAAGTCTCTGTAAAACTTCATTAAAATTAATAATTATAATTTAAAAAGGATTAATAAAAAATAAGGCTTTAAAATGTCACTTTAAGAACTAAGGTACTAAGGTATCCCTTACCCAAACTTTAGTATTTGCAATAACCTCATGCACATGGAAGGTAGAAAATGCTAAGAAAGACTGGTATCTTTTATCATGGAAGGAACAAAAGTGTCTTAGAAGAAGTACAGCCAGGAGGCTCCTTAGTAAATCTAGCTAGTGAGTGAGACATGCTTTCTATCAGGAAGGACTAGTCTTTGAGAAATACATGATACTTAGTAACCAAGAAGTCTTCAAGAACCAGGAAGACCCTCCTCAAGGAGATGGATTGACCCAGTGGATACAACAGACTTAACACAGTAACACTGCGAATATCTCAGAACCTAGAGGAAGGGCACACTGAGTCTAAACTGAATCAAGGCAATACCTACTGCCTGAGTCAATTCTGACTAACAGCGGCCATACAGGACAGGGCAGAACTGTCCCATAGGGTTTCCAAGGCTGTAAATCTTTATGGGGAGCAGATAGTCCCATTTTTCTCAGGAAGAGAAGCTGTTGGGTTGGAATTACCTACCATTTAATGGTCGGCAGGGCAGAGCTGAACCAATCACTAGGCCACCAGAGCTCCCAATTACACTATCTAGTGAAATCTAAATAGTTTACATCACCCAGTCTTCTTAGAAACGTCTGGCACTTTTTACAGCACAAGATACAGCTATAGCCCTACAGAATCTCTTGGTACTGAGACAGCAACTGTGGCCTACTTTTCTGTTCATTTTCCCGGAATTGTGTGTTTTCCATTTTCCTGGAAGAGGTAAGGTAATTCTATCGGCATTCTCTGGCTTTGTTTTGAGTGGCTGGGTTCAGAGCAAGGCTATTCTTTATCTTCTCCTAAGGTAGGTTCCCACGGCGGCAATGGGAGAACTCCCAGGTATCACGTTGAGACTTAACAGATCTCAAACAAGGATGTCACACTGCTAAAAAATCTCGACAAGGCAAAGAAATATTAAAGTCTAAATTCCTCACCAGCAGGGGGACTTCCCAGATAGGCACTGCCTCCCTGCTGCTCAATCTCTGGGGGGGTGTCACACTAGATTGTGGTGATATCACACTGGCTGCGATGACAGTTTACAGCAGGACCTCCTGCCGCCACCATGCACCTTTAAATCATCGCAGAGCCAGGCGGGAGGGGGAGGCGGGAAAGCCGGCTCCCCACCTGGGTCCACGCTGGCTCCCCACAGAGGCCCACCCTCTCCCACAGCCATCAGAACTATGCGGGCGTCCTAGTCAACGAGCTCTTCTGCACTTCCGCCTCAGTAGGTGTCATGGCGCGGGCGGGTGAATGGCTCTGGCGAGGCGGGGCCGGCTGGAAGGGGGCGGCCGCTCGACGCTCGGCTCGTCAGGTCTGGCGACAACGGCGGCTGCGGAGCGAGGGGCCCGGAGGTGGCCCCGGACGACAGCGGGAGGCCGAGGCGGGAGCGCGCAGGGCTGTGGTGGCGGCGGCGGCGGGAAGGGGCCGGAGTGGCGGAGTGGGCGGGAGGCCGAGGAGGCTCCCCCCGCGGGACGAGCGCGGGGGCGGCTCCCGGGGGCCGGGGCCCGAGCTGGCTCGCGCTGGGGGTATGATGACCCGGCGGCGGGGCCCCGGATCTCGTCTCCTCCGCCGCCTTTTCACGGCAGCCCCAGCTCGCGGCTGAGAACCAGACACACCGGCGGTGAGTCCGGGCGGGCGATCGAAGGCCTCCGCCGGGAGCGAGCGCCGCGAGGCGTGGCGGCCCCTGGGCGAGCCCCCAGCCCTGGCCGGGCTCGGGGTCCTGAGGCCGGGCCGCTCCCGGCCGCGCGAGGGGATTGCGTTCCTAAGAAAGTGGGGTAGCTCGGGCTTGTTTTTGCGGGCAACTCCCCCAGTCTCCTGCCACTTCTCTCCTGGGCGTGTTGTTGTCCTTAAATGACAGGGGGCCTCCTTGCCGGCTCACCCGGCCGGTTTTTTTCCTGGGTCGTGGCAGGTTCCCCTTGTGTGCGTGTGCTGGTTAGCACCGTGCTTGGAGGTGGTTTGTGCTGTTTAGGACCAGGAAACGGTGCCTGGAGAGGCTGTTGGTGGGAGGGTGGGTGTGGAAGCTTTGCTCTCTGTTCTCCCCGCTAATGTTCTGGAATGGTTAAGTTTGTAGTTTGTAATGATAGTGGAGACGAGGAGGTGGGACTGACCCACCTAATGTGTATCTGTGTAACGCAGATGTACAGATCATCCTCAAAGGGAAACTTTTTGTTACCTTGTCGCCACTTTAAAAGCTTTCGTTTAAAAAAATTTAAAAAGTGAAGGTGCACCCAAACTCCTGGGTAGAAAGCCCACACTATTCACACAGGTCTGTAGGGGAGAGGCCCTTTTTTGTGCCTAGCAACCAAGACCTGGGGCTCGGTCTCTTGGATCGCTGCTCTAACGTCGCTCCTGCTGTGGTGGCAAACCCGAGAGCGATGGGCTGTGTTAATGCTGGGCGCGCTTTCTTTACTGTTTGGGTAGGGGAAGGGAGAGGGAACCCAACCCCGAGCGCCTGTGTTTTTCTCCACTTCAGCCACTGACTCAGTTATAGACTCATCTTGAGGCGGGTCCTCGATGCTCTTTCTTAACTCTTAGTGTCACTTTGGGAATTCTGAGCAATTGCATTCAAATACTCTTTTCAGCTACACTCTTCTGCCCCTTTCTGTAGCTTATTTGTTTCCAAGTAACTCTGAAGAAAACAGCCCTGTGGCTTCCTGCTCCTGATCAAGTGGGGTTAAATTAAATGGGTGATGCCCTCTGTAAAACCTACAATTTTACTCTTGTTTGTGTAAAGCTATTTTTGATTCCTAGTTTTTACTTTTTTTTATAGATTATAGAGAATGCAAACCATTTTTTTTTCGTGGAAAACTAACACTTTTAGTAAACCATTTTAAGATCTACTGGCAAGTCATTTTAGTGAATAGTTCAGAAGGAGATTTTGAGTCGTTACGTAAAATTATCTCAGGATTCTTGGTGGTAGAATAATAAACAGTGTCATTGACTTTAAGATACTGTTCCTGGTTTGAAGGAGATTTGGCTAAAAGTACTTGTTGCTGGAACTAGAGACAGCCAAGCTAGTAAAAAAATATCTATCCAAACGCTAAAATGTGAATGAGATCTTTTAAATATGCTTGATCCTCTTAGCAGGTAGGACTTTCATGAATATATACTTTACCCTATCTCTGTAAACCCAGCTTATGGATTTTAGAACAAATTGATTGTTAACTAGAGGTTTAAAACCAAGCCAGAACGCCTTCCTAAAAGAAAAGAAAAAAGTATAATCTCAAAGTTCACAATTCTCAGGAAAGTAGAATTCTTTCGTTCTGTGGTATTGTTTTTAAAAAATAAGTACAGCTCAGCAATCAGTGGTGTGTTGGAAGAATCAGTAGGACAAACCTGCCTGGTAAGTTTCTAATACCTAGAATTTGTGCAGTTTGTTGCTAGAGTTACATTGTAACTAGGCCTTTTGTAATTTAAAGAGATTTTGCAAGCATGAGGGTTTTTTGGTTTGTTTTTTAACTTAAAAAACAAGGGGTACTCTCAGTATAGATACCAAAACATTTTAAGTCTTTATATATCAACCTTAGTGACATTAAATTAAATGTATTAATTGAATTGTTGAGCCATCATTATTAACTGTTCCTAAAATTTTCTGTTACCCAGGAAATTTTTGATCTGTCCTTTTGTTTTCATTTTTGTGACCATGTAAGGAAAACTATATATTTTCAGAGATTTTTTAAAAATTGCTGTTGTTTGTTGCTCTTTAGTGTCTTTCTTAGAGTTCATACAATTATGGACACAAATCATTATTATTTTTCCCTTCAAGTACCACTCCAATAATCACTAATTTGGTTATGAATTCTTTTTTGGATTCCTAATCTCCCTTTTTGTTGTTGAAATCCCACTCCTGAGTACCAGTGCATTTTTATACTACATAATTTGGCACTTAAAAAAATACACCTCAAAATCAAAACAAAGAAGCATACTACATCCTGTTTTTGTATTCCCACCCCCCCCACTATATTTTTGTAATGTGTCTTATCACTTAAACAGCATTAAGATAGGAAGAGAAGACTTGGCATTGTGTGTGGGTTTTTTGTTTTGTTTTGTTTTGTTTTTTCTTTTTAAGGGCATCTAAAGGAGCTCTTGTTGGTATAGTGGGTAAGGCCGTGTGCGGCCCATTTAAAAGCATTCTGTTCGGACCCATCAGCTGCTCTTGGGGGATAAAGATGCACAGCCTCCTCTGTGGAATTTATAACATCTAATAAATCAGGGGGTCAGTGATGACTTGATTCAGACTTGATGGCACATACCAGCAACAAAGGCATCTGATGCAGGGCTTTCTCAGAGTGCTTAATGAGGAAGAATGAGAAGGTCTGAATTCTTTTCCAGTATTACTGTTGTTAGGTGCCATCTCCAGCTTACAGCAACTCCAATTCATCATGATCCAGTGAACAACAGATTGAAACCCTGCTGTTCATGAAAGCTCTTTAGACCTCACAGGACAGAGTAGAACTCCATTAGGTTTTTAATGTAAATCTTCACAGAAGCAAAATGCCATCTTTCTACCACAAAGCTGCTGGTGGGTTTAAACTACTAACCTTCTGGTTAATAATAGTCATCCAGAGTACCTCAGCTGCTACTTGTGTTCCTTGAGAACTGACCCATAGCAGGCCCTCCCAAGTTTTCAGAGGCAGTAAATCACAGGGGAGGAGATTGCCTCTCTTTCTCCTGGGGATTCAAACTGCATAGCTTTGTGTTGGCAGAGCAATTTCATACCACAACTTATTAGCTCTTTGTAAAACTTGACCTTTTTGAGAGTTTTCTCTCTCATCTTGAAATTGGGTGCTTTTAGTAAGAATTTTTTAAAGTCTCTTTTAGCTGTGAAAGCCCCTGTACTTTTTCTGCTCTAATCATGTAAATCTCCTTTCTCTAAATTATTTCTTTTTTTCATATCCCCTGACATACTTAAAAAAGTCATCTCATTATTCCACAGGCCATTGTTATTTAAGTCCTGTCTTATTCAGGGCTTTACTAATTGATCTAAACAGGGCTTTCTCAGTGTTGTTTATATTTCATATTGATCTGTGTTTTGTCAAATTAGACCTTATAGCTAGAAACTCCTAGAGGTATAGTTTCATTTGTCAGTTTGTACCTGTACAATTCAGGGACTTGGATTACAACCTTCTTGTGCAAACATTGGTAACATCCTTTTCTGAATTAACAAAGACTCAACTGCCTCCTAAATCAAAAAACATATTGCAATGGGAAAGTCTGCTGTTAGGGAGCTCACCAGGGTACTGAAGAGCAATGGTGTCACTCTGGATACTAAGGTGCATCTGATACAGGCTATGGCCTTTGCAATCACTTGTTATGCATCAGAGAGTTGGACAATGACTAGGGAGGATAGAAGGAGAATTGATGCCTTTGATCAGTGGTGCTGGAGAAGAGTATTGAATATACCATGGACTGCCAAGAAAACAAACAGATTCACCCTGGAGAGGGTTAAATCAGGCTGCTCCTTGGAGGCAAGGATTCTGGGGCTTCATCTGACATACTTTGGGCATGTGGTAAGGAGGGACAGGTCCTTGGAGAGAGACATCATGCTTGGGAGTGTGGAGGGACCGCGCAGGAGGGGAAGACCCTCGATGAGATGGATTGATTCAGTGACTGGTGTAATCGGGATGGGTGTGTCAGAGGCAGTGCCATTGGCACAGGATAGAGCAGGGTTTAGGGCTGTTGTACTTAGGGTCGCTATGAGTCACAAGCAACTAACAACAACAACAACAACAACAACAACAACTGCCTCCTAAGGTTTCTACCTAATCTTTGGTGCTGCTCATCAATAGATTTATCTATTGTTGTTGTTGTTATGTGCCTTCCGGTTGACTCTACCCATAGTGACCCTATTCGGCAGCTCTGAACCCCACACTATCACACTGACTTTAATACACCTACCCCTTACCTCAGTTAATCATATCAATCCATCTCATCTGGGGTCTTCCTCTCCTGCACTTTCCTTCCACCCATCTGAGCATGATGTCCTCCAAGGACCAATTCCTCCTGGCCACATGCCCATGGTATGTGAGACGGAGCTTCAGAGTCCTAGCCTCTAAGGAAAAATTTGGTTTCACCCTTTTCAAGATGTAGTTTCCTTGATGGTCCGTAGACTCAAAGACATTGCTCTTTCTTTCATCCTTATTCCTTGTCCAGCTCTCTGATGCCTAGCAAGTAATTGAGAAGACCATGGCCTGAATCAAACACACCTTAGTCTATAGGCGGGCATTGTTGCTTCTTAGTACTCTGGAGAGGTCTCTGACAGTAGATTTTCCCAGTGTAGTTCTTGGACTTCCTGACTTCTGGTGCCAAGAGTGTTGATTGTGGAGCCAAACAAGCTGTAATCATTAACAACCTCACTATACTGTCTATCATGGTGCTACCATTTGCCTCATTGGTGAGAATCTTTGTCTTCTTAATGATGAGCTTTAAGACATATTGAACACTATAGTCCGTGACCCACTCTAGTAAGTACTTCAGGTCCTCCTTAGTGTCTGCAAGCAAGGTTGTGTCACCCACATCATGTAGGTAGATTGTTGATGGGTCTTCTTCCCATCCTGATGCCACATTCCTCCTCATAGAGCCCAGCCTCTCGAATGATCTTTTCTGTATATAGTTTGAAAATGTATGGAGACAGGATGCATCCCTGATACACTTTTTTCCCTGATTTTGAACCATTCAGCACTCCTTGCTGTCTTCTGAGGACAGCTTCCTGGTCTAAGTTTCACGTGACTATAATCAAGTGTTGTGGGATTCCCATTCTCTTGAAGATTAGCCACCCACAGTTTGTTTTGATCCCCACAGTCAAATGCTTTTGCATGGCTAATGAAACACAGATATACATTCCTCTTGTACGCTTTGCTTTCTGCCAAGATTTGTATGACATTGGTGATAAGGTCTCCAGTGCCACTACCTCTAAATAGATCTATCTAGATATAAAGGGCATCTATCTCTTGTGCTCAAGAGACAGACATTCTTTACTAGTCAAAGCTAAGCTGTTAATTGGTTTTAAGACTTGATGGGGTATTTCTGGTTTAAGATTCAGAGATACAGTTTTTTCCTAAGCTTTATAGACCTTGTAGACTGTCCTGTGTGCATGCTTATTACCTTTTAAACAAACAGAAAACACTTCTGTTGCTATACATTTGTCATTCCAAGTAAATCTGAAAGTTACTGAAATTTAAGAAAATAAAATGTCTTACTTAGAGGGAAAATACCTCTTACCTAGTTTACTACGAGAATATTAGAAAATTGTCATAAAAGGTTGGAAATGATATAGAACTGTGTAGTTACTGCACCAGCAGGTAGCATCTATTCTGCACCCTCATGTTTGCATACTAGTTGGGGAAGTGACTTGTTTCACTTGGTTCTATTTGAAGGAAGTGCCACAGGAAAGGGGTGGGGAACTGTGATTCAAACAGTATCTTTACGGTTTTAAGTTTATTTTTTTTCGTCTATATCGTTATTACTATACTTAGACTATACATGTACATGTAGTTATTATATGCTGTTATGTTGAAATCAACTCATAGTTGACTTGAGAGGCCATAAATTGCATATGAGATTGCCCATCTTTCTCCCTCAGAGCAACTGGATCCAAACCACCTGCATTTAGGTTGGCGTGAACTCCTTAATTACCAGGCTACCAGCGCTCCCCATTTATAGATTTTTTATTTACTTATTTTTTAATTTGTTGCTTTTGTTAGGTGCAGTTGACTATAAATCATGAGCTGATCTGAACCTTGTCCTTTCCTTTGCCATCCTAAAGATCTTTGAGCCCATTGTTGTAGTCACTGTGTCATTCCCTCTCCTTGAAGTCCTTCCTCTTTTTTCTCTCTCACTCTGCCTTTCCCAGCATGATGTTTTTTTACAAGGACTGGCCCTCCCTGACAACATACACAAAGTATGTGAGATGAACCTTGGTTGCACTTCCTCCAAGACAGACTTTTTCTTTTTTCTTCTTTTGTAGTGTCTATTCAGTACTCTTCTCTGACACCACAACTTACAGACACCAGTTCCCTGATACATGTATTTATATATGCATGTAACTGGGGTGATGGTGGTAGGTGTGTTGGAATCAGGGAAGCTGGCTCAGGATAGGGCAGGGTTCAGAGCTATTGTCCATAGGGTCTCTATAAGTCACAGGAGATTTAATGGCACGTAACAACTATGACAACAACAACATTGTTAAATAGAAACCTTATGAACAATAGACCCGAACCTGGCCCTGTCCTGCTCTCTTGTTATCTTCTTCATGTTCAAACCTCTTGTGGTAGTTACTATCTTAATCCATCTTTTTAAACATCTTCCTTTCTTTCTCTGACCGTCCTCCATCCTCCTTTCCTGGCATGATTATTTATGTAGTTATATGCTGTTTTTTTCCTCTGTAAACATGAGACTAATTTGCTTCATCATGAGAGTATTTAATTTAGACAGAACTACTTTTCTGAGTGCCTCTCACATTTATGTAGAGAAAGGCAATGCGGTCTCTTTTTATTCATTCCAACAAACATTTGACACATACTATAAATTGCTCAGGAGGAGATTGTCCATCCTTTTCCTGAGGAGCAGCTGGTGTGCAGCGTTGGTGGTATAGTGGTGAGCATAGCTGCCTTCTAAGCAGTTATCTTGGATTTGATTTCTGGCCAGTACAGTAAGCTGAGATCTGGTATAGGGTAGTCCTAAGAAGGTTTTCCTGAGGATATTTGCCAGCATTAATAATCTGATAGGGAACTCTGGAAACCTAGTGGTAAGAGGCTGTGCTGTAATCCCAAAGGCTTGTGATTTGCATCCACTAGCTGCTCCATGGAATAAAGAAGGGCATTCTCCTTCCATGTGATTAAATGCTTCTAAAAACCCACAAGAGGGTCAGTAACCAGGTTGGTCTGACTTGATGACATAGAACAACAACAATAATATAATAGATTAATATTAATCTTATTAAATTAGTATAATAATCTAGTTAGATTAATAATCCACTTGAAGGAAAATACTTTCTCACATACTTAGTAAACGGTCTGGATTGAAGTGATTGTTTTGGTTTGGCAGATTCTATGTAGTCTGTCTTGTTCTTTTGTCCTTTGGGTGTTGTCTCCTTTTGTAGGTTGAATCTCCTTATGTTCATGCTGGTAGAAATGAAAAGAACACAAAAGGCCTACTACTCACACAGCTCTTTTCTACTGAAGAGGAGGATTGGTAAATAGTATAGCCATGTGCATGGCATGAAAGGGAGACTAAATGTTTATCCAAATATTTCTTGTGATAGTTACTGCCACACTGAAGAAGTGAATTTCAAAAACCAAAGACTAGAAGGATAAATAGGAATTAGGAAAAGAGAAAGCAATGAGAGGAAAATGTAGTTCAGAGGGGAAACAACACTGTGTGAAGGAACATAAACAGGATAAAGTAAGATCTACTTTAGGAAAGTTTGAAAATGATTAAGGATGACTTTAACACTAAGATATGTCTGACCCTGTTTTCAATTAGCTGATATATATTCTTGTGCTGACAAGCATCTCTTTAAAATGCTAAAGAGCAAAGATAGCAGTTTAAAGACTAAGGTGTACTGGACCCAAGCTGTAGTATTGTCCATTGCTTCATATGCATGTGAAAACCGGACAGTGAATAAGAAAGTTGGAAGAAGAATTGATACCTTTGAGCACTGGGGAAGACTATGGAAAATCATATGGACTGCTGAAAGAATTAAAAAAATTCTGCCTTGGTGGAGGCAAAGATGGTCATCTCATGTACTTTGGGCATATTGTGAGGAAGTACCAGTCCTTGGAAAAAGACATCATGACGGAGGGTCAAATAAAAGAGGAAAACCCTCACCAAGAATTGACACAGTGACTCTTAACTATGGACTTCAAAATGCCTGAGAGTGAGGGTGGTGCAGGAAGGGGCAAGATTCAGATCTGTTTATGGGTTGCTATAAATTGTAGTCTACTCACAGACACTTAACAATAACACCTTTAGGAAGTGGGGGAACTCTACTGCAAGAGAGCTCCTGGGGAAAGAATGGAGTGAAAGTGCAAAAGAATGGAGTGAAAGTGCAAAAGAACCAGGGTCCAGATTTTGTAAAATCTTTAGCCTAGGTTTTAAGCAAGAGACAGTAAAGCATTTTGAAATATTCTCTTGTAATATTGAGAATGGATGGGTAAGGAGGGGGGAAGTTTAGAAAAGGGATTTGAGAACATAATTTAAGGAAAACCAGTTAGACTGTTGAAGTAATCCAGGGGTGGAGAAAAATGGGTGGAGTAAAGAAATATTTAGGTGTTCTAGTAAAAGCATTGTCTTCCTTTTATTCCCACTGAAAAACATTTACATTTGTGTCTGTTAGCTGAGGAAAAGTGCCCAAACAAGAAATTAACATGTAATGCTTAGTGTTGTTGTTGTTGTTGTTGTTGTTGTTGTTATTATATGCCGTGAGTCACTTGTGACTCATAGCGACCCTGTCTACAACAGTCCTAAATCCTACTCTATCTTGTGCCAATTGCACTGCCTCTGACACACCCATCCCTATTACACCAGTCACTGAATCAGTCCACCTCATAAAGGCCACCAATTGTTAAAGTGTATCAGAGGCAAAGATCAAGTGAAAACAGCTGAACTTTATTGTTGGTGTATCTTGGAAAAGAAGTAAGCTACTAACAACAAAGGGCAAATTATTGTAGAAAGATTACCTTGTTTGTTATAGCCCACAATTCCATTCTGGGCAGTGCCTATAGTGTGCGACACTAAATGTTAAATGAGACCTTGCCAGGGGGTGGTAAAATTAGAGTTTTGGATGTCTTGGATTCTAGCAAGACTCAATACCATTTTTTTTTAGCAGTAAATAAAAGAACCAATACTTTTTGTCTATCAGTTTTAGTTTATGATTAACATAGTGAGCAAATTTGTCATTATATTTAGATAGCTAAATCCTTGCCAAATCCAGTCTGAAACAGACTTTATTCCCTGATGGAATTGATAGGTGTAACATTTTTGGAAAGTCAGAAATAGTTTTAATTTGTTGATAGTTGAACTCTCATGAATTTAAAATTGTTTGTAATTTACTTAACAGAATCGGATACGTAGTTAGCCTTCCACACATGTAAATTCTGTTCTATAGTTTTGTTTGGGAGAGCACCTTATTTGCCTTTTATGAGTGTTGACTACCTCTTTGTTGCTGTGTGTCCTGGTCGATCCAAAGACACATAACAACAGCTGTTATCATTTAGTACCTTTTTATAAGGTCTAGAAATTGTTTTTAAATTTCAGAGTAGTGTGTAAGTAAGAGTCTGTTGATTTTTCTATCCAGTTTGATTCCCTTTTCATAACTTGTGCTAGGATGAATCTCAGCCTCTTTCTAAGAGCCTTGGCAAGCTGAGATTGAGTAAGTGATGCAGATTCTTATAGGGGGAAGGCCACTGAAACTCTGGGTGTTTCTTCTCTCTTCTTGGGGTGGATTTTAGTTTGTCTTATGGAATAGGAATCATTTATTTATATCCTTAAATATTCTTAATAATTTACTAGAACTTGTGTTTATTGCAGTTTAGAATGGAATCATCAGTTTGTTATTTTGTTTTGTTAATTAGTAAAACATAATATTTTCTTTTTAAAAAATATTATTAATTTCAATGAAAATTTACAGAGATTTTTGGATTTCCATTCATTCTTTGTTGCAGTTTTCTCCCCTCGCAACCCCCTCCCCCCCAGTATACTACTCTCTTGGAAAAGTAAAAGAAAACTTATTTCATTGTTTTACAATCCCTCCCCCCAGGTCCACTCGACTATGCAGCCTTTGCTCTGGACTCCTGTCATGACAAAAATTACATATCCCTTTTAAATAGTTTTCTCCCTCATCTGTTTCAATGCAGTATACATTACTGAACCTATCTTTCTCAGTCTCCCCCCAACCCCGAGGTCAGTCCTGTTTTACAACAGTGGCACCATGCAGTATTTGTCCTTTTGTGATTGAGATACTTCACTCAGCATAATGTCCTTCAGGGTCACCCATTTTGAATAATATTGCATCAGTTCCATTGTATTCCATTTTGTGAATGTACCACAGCTTTTCTATCCATTTGTTTGTGGATGGGCACTTAAGTTGTTTCCAGCTCTTTACTATTGTGAACAAAGCTGCAATAAACATGGGTGTGCAAACCCAAAAGATTTTCAAAAAGTAAAAACAATAACAACAGCCTTTCTACGAAGACGGCGCCGAAAGCGAAGAAGGAAGCCCCTGCCCCTCTCAGAACTGAAGCCAAAGCAAAGGCATTGAAGGCCAAGAAGGCAGTCCTGAAGGGCGTCCACAGCCAAAAAAAAAAAGAAGATCCGCACGTCACCCACGTTCCAGCCTAAGACGCTAAGACTCCGAGGGCAGCCCAAATACCCCCGGAAGAGCACCCCCAGGAGAAACAAGCTTGACCACTATGCCATCATCAAATTTCCCCTGACCATTGAGTCAGCTATGAAGAAGATAGAAGATAACAAAACACTTGTGTTCATTGTGGATGTCAAGGCCAATAAGCACCAAATTAAACAAGCTGTAAAGAAGCTCTATGACATTGATATGGCTAAGGTCAACACTTTGATTAGGCCTGATGGAGAGAAGAAGGCCTATGTTTGACTTGCTCCTGATTATGATGCTTTGGATGTTGCCAACAAAATTGGGATCATCTAAACTGAGTCCAGCGGGCTAATTCTAACTGTAATAAATTTTTCTCACCAAAAAAAAACCCCCCAAAAAACGAAACAACAACAAACAAAACAAAACAAAAAAACCAACAACAACAACAGAGAGAGCTCAGTTGGCCTAGTGGACAGAAAGTGATGCTACCAAGCCAAGGGTGGGTTATTTTATTCTGAAACCCTCAGGCCTGGTTTTAATTGTTTTTGGTTAAATGTTCTTCTAGGTCGTATAGCACTGGTCTGCCATTTTGCTGTACAGAGGTTAACTCATGGTTGCTGTGATGCTGAACACTGTGACACTGATCTGTCCAATGTGATCATGGTTACCCATGGTGGACAGTGTTTGGTAGAGCTCCCTGATTAAAACAAGTTTGGAAGCAGGAGTGACAGCCACTTCCAAAATAGCTTGCTTCTGGAAACCCTAAAAATTTGGAGAAACGATTAAAATTATACAAGTGTTCAGGTCTTTTGTTTCATAGGGTCGCTATGAGTTGTCTATGACTCGATGACACTTAACAACAACAGTGTAATTATAGGTGTTCTTAAAAAGATATTTAAACTTCAGAAGTTCTTAATAGTATTACTTTATGTTCCTTTGCTTCCTTTCATTGTTTAGCAGTTTAGTACAATTAAATTTGTAAAAGAACTTTAAGGTTTTGTTTTATATTTGGTTTTTTTCAGTGATATCAGTTGATTGTGATTTATTTATAAAATAGTAATATTAGTGTTTGGCTTTTATTTTATACTAATTTATACACTAACTTTGGCTTTTAATTTATACCTTGACTCTTCAAGGTGCCTGTGAATTATGAAAATCCTTACTCCAAATATATCCAGACTGCATTTTAGAAATAGAAAGTTGAGGATTTATTCATTTATTCTTCTTTCCAGCTGTCACATTTAGGACAGATGGTTTTTAGTTGCATTCAGCCACAACAAAATGAATACAATTGCTTTTTGATGTTCTGTAACATCCTTTGTCACGCTTCCTTCCTTTCTAGTTGTGTGTGTTTATTCTTTTATTACTAGTAAAATGACAAAATTATACTAGGTGGACTGGAGTGGAAACTTCCATCGTGTTTTGGGAACCACACATATAAAGGGAGGGACATTTGAAAAAAAAAAAAGGAAAGTTCTGAAATTTAAGATGAGGATTTGTAAGTATGAACTGGATAGGCAGTAATCAATCATTTATCCAACAAATACTGAGTATCTGGGTGTTGCTGAGGAGCTCTGTGGTGAGAGGTTAACTGCTCTACTGCTAAACCCACTAGCCACTCCATGGCTATTGAGAAAGACCTGGCCATCTACTCCCTTAGAGATGGAAGCCTCAGAAACACTGTGGACAGTTCCTTGTCAGATGGAGTTGACAGTTGATCTCTTAAGACCTAACAATATCAGCAGCTCTAGCCAAAGCCTCTTTTCAGCCTCCAGTGATAAAAATAAAATGTAGCATTAAATGAATCATTACAGGTTATAGGGGAAGAACAAGGTGCCAGGGGTTGAATTGGTGGGGATGGTGATTTTGGTGTATATTCAGGGTGAAGGGAGGTTGTTAGGAACATTTCCTCAGCATTTGTTAATTTGTTTAGAGGGTTTGGAGACGACAAACCCTCAATTTCCAAGAATTGAAAGCAGAGCAGATGATTAGAATGGTAGAATCAAGTTAAGAAGGTGTTGGAAGACAATTGGCCGAATTTGGAGTTTTAAAGGCTAGTTGAGGGTTATGGACTTTATATCCAAAAAGTAATGAAAAGCCCTTTGGAAGGGAGATGGTTTATAGTGAGCTAGCATGTAAGCATCTATCGTACTTATTAAAATATTTTTTGAGTGGGTTCAGGACGTTAGATTGGATACTGTTGACAGTTTAAACACAAAGAGTGCCAGTATGGACAAAGAAAAATGGTTCGTTTGAAGTATAGGCAGTCCTCAGGCTGCAGACTGCTGATTTATGAACAACTCTTACTTGCCCTTTAATTTCATGTAAATTTGTCTTCAATTTGAAAAGATTGAACCAGTCCTGCTCCTCACAACAAATTCTTCCTCACAGCCATCTTTATTTGCTCAGTGTGCAGCTTTTACATAATTGAAAAGACTTTGATCCTTTTCTTGCTCTCAAATAAGGCCAAACAAAAACTGCATGAACTTGTTCTGACTTACCTACAAACATTTAAAGACGTACTTAGGAGTGGATTACATTTGTAACCCAAGGGCTGTTTGTGTATTTGGGAAGTAGAAGGGTAAGATATAGAAATTAGGTCTATAAGGGTGCATAATGAGTAAGGATAATAATGTGGTTCAGGCACTCAAAACTTTACATGTATTAAGCAATTTAGCAAAGCCAGAATGCTGCTTAGAAGGGAAGATAGTGATATTACATCTCATATACTGGGGTATGTTATTAGGAGAGACCAGTACTTAGAGGAGGACGTTTTGCTTGTTAAAGTAGAAAAGTGGTTATAACAGTGGGTACAAGCATAGCTGTGATTGAGAGAATGGTGAAAGATTGGGCAGTGTTGCATTCTTTTGTAAATAAAGTTAGAGCCAATTCCATGACATCTAATAACCACGACAATAAATTAATTTAATCCTCAGAACAATCCCATGAGATAGATGTTTTGCAATCACTCTTTGATAGATAAGGAATTTGATGGTGCCAATGGTGAAGTCTTAACCACTAATTTAAAGGGTGGCATTTTGAACCAGTTCATTGATAATTTGTAAACATCATAAATGAGGAAATTGAAGCTCATTTCCTTCCTGGTCCTTTGATTTAAGACACTGGTTTGTGTGGTGTGTGTCTTGAATATAGAAAATGGGGGAGATGAGGTGGAAAGGAGTAGAAAGGATCATAAATTCCATTTTGAGTTTATGTTGAAGCTGTTAGAGCACGTTGAAGTTGAGGGGTCATTATGTTGACATCTGAATGGCAATAGCAAGTGAGCATTTGGATGCACCAGTTTAAAGTTAAAGTAAAAGCTTTAGAAAAGTCTGGGTTTGAGATAGAGATCTGATAATCTTTTGCAGATGACATCCTGAGGAGTAGTTACTAAAGAGAAGTGTAGAGCAAAGGGAAAGGGATTAAGATAAAACCTTCAAAGATAGCTGTGAAATTACTTGTATGCTAGGTCAAATGTTTGGATTTAATTATCACCACTGGACCAATTGGCAGCATCAGGATGGATGGTGAAGAGATTGAGATTGTTAACAACTTTAGTCTGCTTGGCTCCACAGTCAACACTCTTGGCACCAGTAGCCAGGAAATAGAAAAACGTACTGTGATGGAAAAGTCGGCTGTTAGGGACCTCTTCAGGTTACTGAAGAACAGTGGTGTGACTCTGGAGACTAAGGTGCTTCTGATACAGGCTATGGTCTTTGCAATCACTTGTTATGCATCAGAGAGCTGGACAATGACTACCTAGGATAGAAGGAGAATTGATGTCTTTGAGCTATGGTGCTGGAGAAGAGTATTGAATGTACCATGAACTGCCAAGAAAACAAATAGATTCACCCTTGAGAGGGTTAAACCAGGCTGCTCCTTGGAGGCAAGGATTCTGGGGCTTCATCTGACATACTTTGGACATGTTGTAAGGACGGATAGGTCCTTGGAGAGGGACATCATGCTTGGGAGGGTGGAGGGACGGTGCAGGAGGGGAAGACCCTCTATGAGGTGGATTGATTCAGGGACTGGGGTAATCAGGATGGGAGTGTCAGAGGCAGAGTGATTGGCACAGGATAGAGTAGGATTTAGGGCTATTGTACAGTAGGGTCGCTATGAATTGCAAGTGACTCGACGGCTCATAACAACAATCCCTTTGAGTTTATTTGGTTTAATGTGCATGTGGGAAATCAGAGACAGAAGCTAGGCTGTTCTTCTATCCCTCTTTGGTTTTCTAAGATAACTTCTATCAGAGTTTTAGATGATACTCTTCAGGTAGGCTTCTCATTATTCTGGTTATTTTCTTCTGGATACTTTATCAGTGATCCTTTAAAATGTAGTGAGAACCAAACACTGTATAATCTGAGCACCATGGGAAGCCTTTACCTTCTCGACTGCGTTATGGACACTTTTTCTTATGGATTTAGTGTCCATTTATGAGAGGAGAGAGAACCTTATTTTTTTTATATTGTATTGTTCTTATCAGCAGAAGGTTGAGCTTTTCCCCTTATATTTGTTGCCTGCTAAGTCTTCTAATTCTTATCATTGGTGCTTTGTGCTATTTATGATTTGGACCCAAGTTTTCATTTCTCTTCAATGTCATATGCTAGACTTGCCTATTTGGATTTTTTTTTAACTTGTTATTTATTGATATTAGGTATAAACTGTGCTTCATCTGTTCTGTCAATATTACAAGCATTCCATCAATGTCCAAATTTAGATAATTGACTAAAAAGCGAGACCAGGGATGAAGACAGCTCTATAATGTGCTCTGGAGCTGGAGAGCATGGGTTCCATTGCTGCCAGTTTAACAGTTGTAATTGTGGACAAATAATTTTACCCTCTTGGTACTTTACATTCTTTGTCTATAAAATGGAAATCATGGTAGTTACAATTTTCTAAGTTTTGTGGTAAGAGTGAGAAGAGTAACCTAGGTGAAGTACTTTGACTACTGCTTGCCATATTGCAATCAGTCATCTACACTGTTATTGTTATGCTTTATTTCATGGACCTCCATAGATGTTCCTACTCTCTAATAATATATATCCAATTATTATTGTGTCTCAAGGAGTGATTAAAGATTGATAAATTAGACAAAAAACTTTAACATATTAGAACAGAAGAATGTTGTAGAAAATGTCTAAAGTAGAATTCAGACCAGATATATGTTTGTTTGTAGTCTTTGACATTTTCTTATCTATTGATTGAGGTGTTTTGTGAAGCCACAGGGTCTAATTCTTCCTGTTTCCCCATACAGGTATGGCATCACAGTTGCAGGTGTTTTCCCCCCCATCAGTGTCGTCGAGTGCCTTCTGTAGTGCGAAGAAACTGAAAATAGAGCCCTCTGGCTGGGATGTGTCAGGACAGAGCAACAACGACAAATACTATACCCACGGCAAAACTATCCCAGCCACACAAGGACAAGCCAGCTCCTCTCACCAGGTAGCAAATTTCAACATCCCTGCTTACGACCAGGGCCTCCTTCTACCAGCTCCGGCAGTGGAGCATATTGTTGTAACTGCCGCGGATAGCTCAGGCAGTGCTGCTACATCGACCTTCCAAAGTAGCCAGGCCCTGACTCACAGAAGCAACGTTTCTTTGCTTGAGCCATATCAAAAATGTGGACTGAAAAGAAAAAGTGAGGAGGTTGACAGCAACGGTAGCGTGCAGATCATAGAAGAACATCCCCCTCTCATGCTGCAAAACAGGACTGTGGTGGGTGCTGCTGCCACAACCACCACTGTGACCACAAAGAGTAGCAGTTCCAGTGGAGAAGGGGATTACCAATTGGTCCAGCATGAGATCCTTTGTTCTATGACCAACAGCTATGAAGTCTTGGAGTTCCTAGGTCGGGGGACATTTGGACAGGTGGCTAAGTGCTGGAAGCGGAGCACCAAGGAAATTGTGGCTATTAAGATCTTGAAAAATCATCCCTCCTATGCCAGACAAGGACAGATTGAAGTGAGCATCCTTTCCCGCCTGAGCAGTGAAAATGCTGATGAGTATAATTTTGTCCGTTCTTATGAGTGCTTTCAGCATAAGAATCACACCTGCCTTGTGTTTGAAATGCTGGAACAGAACCTCTATGATTTTCTAAAGCAGAACAAGTTTAGCCCACTGCCACTCAAGTACATCAGGCCAATCTTACAGCAGGTGGCCACAGCCTTGATGAAACTCAAGAGCCTTGGTCTGATTCACGCTGACCTTAAGCCTGAAAACATAATGCTGGTGGATCCAGTGCGCCAACCCTACCGAGTGAAGGTCATTGACTTTGGTTCTGCTAGCCATGTTTCCAAAGCTGTTTGCTCAACCTACTTACAGTCACGTTATTACCGGTAAGTAACAAATACTTACAAAAGTGTCTTAGAGAAATCTGTCTTTATAGTTAACATAGAACAACATATAGGATTACATATAATAATGGGTTTGTTTACTTATAGATTTCAAGATAGGAATAAAATACTGTTTTCTCTCTCTTCACTTGTGTGAAATCCTCCTTAATTATGTATGTAGCATACCCTTAATTACGAAGTTTTACTTGGTATTAGGAAAATGAACTCAAGCTGATAGTCAAGCTTATTCTGAAGGTTGTTGCTATTTGAATTATACCAGCTTGGTTTTTTTGTTTTCCTTCCTGTCAGGGAATTGAACCCTATACTAACATTAGTTCTTTCTTTAGTAATATTGCCCTGTTTCTCATTTTAAGTATATGAAGATATTTGTTTGAACTGAATCTAATTTTTAGATTGTATTATTTTTTTCCAGGATTCTTTTTGGGGAGGTAAAATGCCTTGTAGATAAATTCAGGTTTAACCCTTAACAGTATGTTATTCTTTGGCATTTTCTTTCTTGTAAAATAGCGAGTCCTAGATTACTTGATTAAGCCCTCTTTCTGTTTTTGGTTTTTTTCTTTCTCTTTCTGTTTTAACATTCTTCAAAAT
>NW_006399924.1:3175929-3214465 GCF_000299155.1 Elephantulus edwardii | reverse complement strand
TCAGATCTGACTGGTACAGGAGGAGATTGTTCCTCCTTTTCCCGGCAGAGCATCTGGTGGATTCGAACCGTGTGCCTGTGGGATTGTAGTTGCAGTTCCTTGCCACTAGGCCACCAGAGCTCCCCATGACTACTTTCTTTTAATCATTATATAATTAAATGTTATATTTGTGGTCCCTAAGCACCATGAATATTGCTGAAGGAAGGGAGAAGGCTTTTTAAAATGAGCTTTTATTTCTTAGTACACACCTCATTTATTCTTAGCTATTCTTTTTCTATGAAATTTTCTACTTGTGTGAGAGGTGGCATAAAAAACTCTTTTGTTTTGAGAATCTCACATTTACTTATTCATGACTTGGATTCTAACTACATTTCCTTCTGATCATCTCCTGTCTTGGAGCATCTCTGCCACTCCACTGCTTCCATGTCTGTACATATAATACAGGACACAAAGGTTGACTCTGCAGCCCTTTTCTGAGTGCGAGGAAGCTAAGAGGCAAATAACACCGAAATGAGATTTGATTAGCTTTCCTCTTTCTAGATCTCTCGAGTCAGTAACTGCAGATATTAATTTTTAACTGTTGGTCCATGTTGTCAGAAACAAAATGCATCCCCTTTTGGTAGCAATGAAGTTTTAGAGGATTTGATAGCCATCAGTTTGGGTTTTGTTTTGGTGGTAGATAAGAATTATTTCATGTAAATATTTTAGTGGATTTTTATTCTAAAAGGGTAAAGGAGATTTAGGGGAAAAATAGTTTTAGCTACTTAGCTTCCTTTAACTTCTAAGTCATTTGACTAATGTTTATTTTTACGTTGCTGATCATTGTACTTTTTTCCTTATTTTTTACCTTGTGCTTTTCTTTTTTTTTTAAATTTATTATTAATTTCAGTAAAAATTTACAGAGACTTTGGATTTCCATTCATTCATGGTTGCACTTTTCCCCCTTTCCAACCCCTCCCCCCAGTACACTATCCTCTTGGAAAAGTAAAAGAAAAATTCTTTCATTGTTTTACAAACCCTCCCCCAGGTCCACTCCACCAAGTAGCCTTCGCTGTAGACTCCTGTCATGACAAAAATACCTAATCACACATCCCTTTTAAACAGTTTTCTCCCTCATCTGTTTCAATGCAGTATATGTTATTGAAACCATCTTTCTCAATATCTCCCCAATCCCAAGGTCAGTCCTGTTTTACAACAGTGGCACCATGCAGTATTTGTCCTTTTGTGACTGAGTACTTCCCTCAGCATAATGTCCTCCAGAGTCACCAATTTTGAATAATATTGCATGAGTTCCTTGTTTTTCAACGCAGCGTAGTATTGCATTGTGTCAATATACCACAGCTTCTCTATCCATTCATTTGTTGATGGGCACTTAAGTTGTTTCCAACTCCTTGCTATTGTGAACAAAGCTGCAAAAACATGAGTGTGCAGTTTTTCCCTATTTTTATAATTTAATTTAAGCTGTGTTTTGCACTATTTTGGTTTGACTTGCTTTATCAACTGAGTTGATTTTCAACAAAATTTTCAATAAATCCATCACATCTTGGTTATTAACTATGGACGTAACTTTTGTGTCCCTTAGTCTATAGTTTCGTGTGATCAGAATGTGTTTAGCTTGACTTTAGGATTTAATGTGAGTGTTCTGTGCTGCCACAGAAATACTTGATAATAAGCCTATGGCAGATGGAACAGCAGCTCAGACATTTCCTTCTTTATCACTACTTTTATCCACAGTGGATAAGCTTCTTTTCTATTGCCTGGTTAGAGTCTGTTAAGTCTTTACCTTCTTGTCTTTCAGAAAACCTCAGTGAAATCCTTTTGGCTGGTAAAGCATTCTGGCTCCAAAGCTAACTAACGTTCCTCCTGTTTTCCTTTTTATTTTACATTACTTCATCTTACTGATAACATGCCAAAATATTATCAGTTGACGTAAACCATCCAGCTGACTCTGTTGGCCATGAACATAGCTGAATGACTTAGGTGGTAGAAATAATATACTTTGTTCTCTGGATCACCATAAATACAGACTGATTTCAGAAAACTTATCCTTGGCCTTTGAATTCTGAGAAGACTTGCCATGTTTAACAAGCTCAATAGTTTTTTTTTTGTTGTTGTTGTTGTTCTGTTCTGAACAAACTAAATCCAAACTAGACTATTACATCAAATCAATTCCAACAAGACCCTGTAGGACGTGATAAAACTGCCCCATATGGTTTCCAAGATTGAAAATCTTTATAGAAATAAACTGCCACATCTTTCTCCCCTGGTGGATTCAAACTACTTACCTTTGGGTGAGCAGCTGAGCTTTTGAATCACTTGTACTGCTAGTCTTCGTTCTGAACTAATTGCTGTTGTTGTGTGCTGTGGAGTTGAAACCATCTTATTGCTGACACACCAATAGATTTACAGAGGCTTAAAATCACATGGTTGTGAACCACGTTCTTTAGGGTTGACACAACAACTTGTTAGGCCACCAAAGCACCCTCTGAACAAACTAGCTGAATTTTGTTTCAGCCTGAGATGACTTTGTTATATATGTGAGGACAAGTTCCAGAGAAGGAAAGTATTTTTTAGTTTATCCTAGATAAATAAACCCATTTCATCTGATGGTGAAACTATAGTTTGACCTAAGTCACAGATAAAGGAGGTTAGACTTTATGTAATATCTCTAACCTGGTAAGTTGTTTTGATGCCTCTGAATTGGGAAAGAAGAAACAAGAATATTCATGAAAATGACCAGAGAATGATTTGTTCTGTGACGCAATCCTAACTTCAGCTTGCTTTGAGCTCGGTAAAGGAAGTGGAATGGCCTTACAGGAGTTTTTCAATTTAAAGAAGCTTGAAGTTGGGAAATCAAAAGAGGAGAAGGTGGTGATTTTCCACCACCTGGCTATACAGTAATTAGAGCCTATTTTGTATTTGTTCTTTAAGGATGGGGTGTATCTTCAAAGGGGAAACCTACCGTGTCCAAATTGCAATTAATACCATTTTCCTCCTGAAGCAAGTGCTGCAAGTTTTGTTTTGTTTTTCTCTTTTCTATGCTTCAATAGGTAGTCTTCTTTTTTTTTCCGCCCCCCTATTGCCCAGTTGTTAGGATATCAGAACCAGAAAGGTACTAGACTAAATTTCTACTAGGCCCTCCTTATTATATAGATGAGTATTATCAAGGTTTTAATGTCTAGGGTTTATATTGGGGCCTGAGAAATAATTGGCAAATGGGAAAGATGACAGGGAAATAAAACTGTTTCTCAAAATTAGAGCCTGAATTCTGAATTTAAAACACTCTGTCTTTAGACACAAGCCCCCTCTACTGATTCCTTCCTGTTTCATGCAAGGGGAAATAAAATAACTCTGTGCTTCCTGGGATGTTAGGTTAAGTCTAACATTTCTGTGCTCTAGTGACAGTAAAAAACCCTTCAGTGGATTAAGCTGCCTTACTGTTATTTGACCATTTTTGTTTACTTAGTTATTTGATGCTTGACTGTTTTTTGTGGTAGAGGTGCTAGGATTGTTGTTTTGAGTTAGCTTTTGCTGAAATCCTTTGCTGCTTTTGCTGTACCCAAAGCAGAGTGAAATCAAGTGGAGAAACATGCTTTCCCAGCTAATCTTTGTTTGCTTGGTTTTTAAACATTTTTTTTTTTTCATTTCACTGAAGCTTTAAGCTTTAAAAAACTAACAGTTATTAATATTGTTTCTACCTTTTTAAAGATAAAAATTATTGCATTTTTTAAAAAAAGGAAACATTAAGGCAAGAAACAAACAAACAAAAAATTATTGCATGACCTGGTCACTTCTGTAGACCTACCTTTGGACTGTTAATATGTCTTCTGAATCTGGTAGGAGTAGTAAAATCAACCTGCCACTCTCCTAGGAATGTTCTAAGCCTAGTTTTTATTTTGGCGCAAAGCCATTTGCATTCTTCCACCCAGCTATTTTTGGCACTGTTATGAACTTGGAAATGAATGATTCTGCTCGCTCAGAGTAGAAAACTTTGTTCTTTTCCATTTTAGAAAAGCTTTTATATTGTTTCTGGGTACTCTTGCCCTCTAGTTTATTAATGGGCCTACATGCTTATACTCTTTTGAAAATCTGCCACACTAGTGGGATTTATTTGAATTCCATTAGTAATAAGTAGCTGTAGCTACCAATTACTTTTGAAAATAGCTTTTTTTTTTACTAACAAAACCACAGTTTATGTAAAATAGTTGAGAAATTGATAAATTAATGATTCTCTCCATAGCCGTCAAATAGTATAAATCTGAACAGGGCTGGATCGTCTGCTGTTACTGTACAAGAATTGTGAAGGCTTTTAGACCCTTTGTTGTTCCCTCATTTAATTTAGCCTGTTTCCTAAGGGAAGTTGTTCATAGTTAATTACTTGGATGTTTTATCATTTGGGCAAATGGTATATATTTTCTCTTCCTCAGTCTTTGTCCCCTTCCTCTCCACCCCAAAAGGCAACAGTAAGTATATATTTTTGATAGTTGGGAAAACCTAGTAGACATTCTGCAAGAAGACACTGCCGTTTGCCTAGCTCTTTCTGGATAGATCTATTTTCCTGTATAATATTTGATAAACGAGAGCTCCCCATTACATGATTTTGGAGTTTCCTAAAATCCTATGTTGTAAGTGGCTTAGTGGTAAGGAGTTGTGCAGTTATTACAAAGGCACATGGTTTGAATTCACCAACTGGATAATCTCTTGTGTGATTTACTGCCTCTGAAAACCCACTAGAATGTCAGCTATGAGTCAGTTCCTATTCTGTCGTAAACAACAGCATTAACAAAGTTGTTAGAAGGGGCTAGTCCTTGGAAAAGGACATTATGCTCAGAAAGGTGGAAGATCAGCAGAGGAGCTAAAGAACCTCAACAAGATGAATTGACACAATGACTGTAATGCTGGCCTCACATATGCCAGAGATGATTAAGATGGTACTGAATAGGACATGGTTCAGATCCATTGTTCATAGGGTTGATATTTGAGTCGTACAGCACTTTATAACAGGAAGAGGAATGTTCTGGTGGCCTAGTTGGTATGGAATTGTGCTGTCATACCAAAGGCAGGTGATTTGAATCCACCACCAGCTGCTTTGAAGGGAAAAGATGTACATTTTCTTGTGTAATATTTATAGTCTCTGAAAACCCGCTGCAAGGTCTGGTGGGAGTCTGTTCGAACAGTACAAAACAGCAGGAAGAAAATAAAAACACTTAGTAAAATTTGCTGTTTTTAAGACTCACCTCAATTTCAGATATGTTAAAATGTGAAAAGTACATTTTAGAATTAATGATATATGTTGTTGTTGTTGTTGTTGTTGTTGTTGTTAAATGCGTCGAGTGGCAGGCAACTCATGGCGACCCTATGAAAGAGAGTCCTCAGCCGTTGTGTGTCTTTGATCCTCTCTCCAGGTTTCCGGAGGCAAGCTATTATGGAAGTGGATACCTCTCCTCCTTCCAAGCTTGTTTTGATTGGGGAAGCTCAACCCCACTTTCTGTCCACATTGGGTAACCAACCATTAATGCATTTGACACATCTGTGTCACAGTGTTCAGCCTCACAGCAACCCCAAGTTACAGCTGTACGGCAAGTGGACACACCAGAGTTATACGACCTAGAGCAATGTTTGAACAAAAACAATGAAAGGCAGGCCTGAGGGCTGTGGATTAGGTCACCCACCTTTGGCTTTGTAGCATCGCTTTCTGTCCACTGGGCCAGCTGATCTCTCTCTAATGATATATAGCAATAGTATTAATATGTAGTACAGGGTGGTTCTAAAGATTAAATGGCTTGACATTTATAAACAATTTAGGAGTATGTGGCACATGTTGAGCACTATGTAAATGTCATCTTTTTTAAAGTTTTTATTGTGTTTTGGTGGAAGTTTATAGATGAAATTGGCTTTCCATTCAACTTATAAATGTTTAGTGACATTGCAATATGCACAGTGTATGTAATAGCATTCTTTCCACTGCTTTTCTCTGTTGACTCTTTCTGTTTGGCCTTCTTTCCTATCCCTTCCTGCCTTCCTGCTCTTTATTCCTGAGTAAAAGCTGCCTTTTTGACCTTGTGTGATTGAATGTCCTAAGGAGTACATGCCTCCATGGTGTTATTGTTTACTTTATGTGCCTGTGGTTTGGCTGCAAGCACAGGCAGGGGTGCACATTCAGTTCCAGGCTTGAAGGATGTCTAGAAACTATATTCCTGGGATTCCCACCAATTTCTATCAGAGATTTTACTATCTAGTAAGATATAATATAATATAAATTATAAAATAATATAATAATATTATAAATATAAATATAATTGGCTTTCCATTCAACTTATAAATGTTTAGTGACATTGCAATATGCACAGTGTATGTAATAGCATTCTTTCCACTGCTTTTCTCTGTTGACTCTTTCTGTTTGGCCTTCTTTCCCATCTCCTTCTGAATCCATTTATTAATTTTAGTAAAATTTGAAAAATATTTATTAACCTTGTGACCCCTGTGGTAGAGTTAACCCAGTGGTTAAGTGCTCTGCTGCTAACCAAAAGATTGATGGTGGGAAAACTTGAAGCAGAACCCACTTTTTTAAAACCTTGGAGATCCTGTGCAGCAGTCCTGTGCATTTGAATTAGTAGTAATAGATCTGGTATACTATCATGACAAGTACACATTTATATATGGATATGTACCTATGTTTAAACTTAATGAGAGACAATGTAATGTGCTCCAGAACCAGATTGTTACAATTCTCTCTCTCTCTCTCTTTTTTTTTAAGATTGTTATACAATTCTCATCCTAGCTCTGCCATTTACCCACTGTGTAATATGGACAAAATGAATCTTTTCTCTAAAAATTCGTTTCCTCCTCTCTAAATGAGGAAGACCCTTGATGAGATGGGTTGATTCCATCACTGGGGTAATGGGGATGGGCATGGTGGAGACAATAAGATTGGCAAGGGATAGAGCAGCATTTAGTCCTGTTGTACATCGGGTCTGTACTATGAGTTGTAAGCGACTCAATGGCACATAACAACAACAACAAATGTGGTTGTGTACTGTCAAATCAGAACAGACTTGTAGCTCATCCTCCACTGGATTTTCAGAGGCTTTAAATCACACTGGGGGAGCCTGTTCTTCTCTGTCCCTCAGGGCAGCTGGTGGACTTGAACCATGTGTTTAGGATTGGCAGTGCAACTTCTTACCACTAGATTACCAGGGTTTCTTCCTCTGTAAATTAAAATAATAATTGTACCCTAAAGATGCTTCAGTGTATAAAGCTTTTCGTTGATGATATTGCCATAGATTGTCTTTTAAGGTTTTGTCTCCTTGTTGTTATGGGCTCTTGAGTTGGAACCAACTCCTAGCTAATTTTCCAGAGGATTTGCCTGTTTTCTCTCTTGGAACAGCTGGTGGAGTTGAACCATTTGCCTTTGGAAGTTAGCAGTGCAACTCTTTACCAGTAGGCCACCAGAGCTCTCTTAGGGTTTCTTAGGGCTCTTAAAAACAAAAAAACCAGAACAACAATAACAATAACAAAAGATTAAAAACCACCTACCAACAAAAATCCCATAAAAGAACAAAAACCCCCAAACAATGCCCAAATTCGTTGCCGTTTTGTTGGAACCAACTTATAGCTGACCCTCCAGAAACTGTAAATCACACAAGAGGAAAGAGTGCCCATCTTTCCTCAGAGAGATACAGTCTTTGCCTTAGCAGGGAAGCTTTGTACAAACTCTGCCACTGGAACGTCCTTCCTTTGGGCTGTGTTTCTTAATTGAAATATTAATGGGGGAGATACTTGCAAAAGCACACAGAGTGCAAAGTTAATAACACTAATTCATGATAAAGAGTTCTGCTGCCAACTCAGAGTCAGAACGTTTGACTCCACCAGTTTTTCCATGAGAGAAAATGAGCAATCTTCTCCTCTGCAATTGATTGCCTCTGATGACCCATTGGAGGGTCACCTCTGAGTCACATCTACTGCTTATTTGGGCTTACTGTGTGTAAGATACTCTTCTAAAAACTTTGACGTTGTTGTTGTTAAGTGACGTTGAGTCGCAGGCGACTCATAGCAGCCCTATGAAGAGAGTCCTCGACGGTTGGGTGCCTTTCATCTTCTCTCCAGGTTCATAGGGTTTCCAGAGGCAAGCTATAACGGAATTGGATGCCATTCCTGTTTCCAAGCTTGTTTTAATCAGGGAGCTCCACCCCACTCTCTGACCGCATTGGGTAACCAGCCATTAACACATTTAAATAGTATTATTTAAATGACATCAGTGTCACAGTGTTCAGCCTCACAGCAACCACAAGTGACCTCTGTATGGCAACTTGTACACCAGGGCTATACGACCTAGAGGAATGTCTGAACAAAAACAATGAAAGACAGACCCGAGGGCCGTGGATTAAAAGTCACCCACCTTTGGCTTGGTAGCATCGGTTTCTGTCCACTGGGCCAGCTGATCTTTCTCTCTCTCTCTGTTGATGTTATAAAAACGTTGATACATTTATTTAAACTTAAGAGATAGATTCTCTTACTGTGTGTACAGATGAGGAACCTGAGACAGAGAGGTAAGTAACTTGCCTGTAGTTATGATGTCAATGATAGGATTGAGATTCATATCTTGACAGACTGGTTCTTATCATCTGTACTGTCAGTCACAAATCTTCACAAGGTGTTTTTGTCACAAAGGTGTATTTATTGAGTAGGTCCTTTGATATATATTTTTTTGCAGCCTGTAATTCCAAAATTCAAAAGGTCTCAAAACTTTTCCCAAATTTGATAAAATCTTATTTAGTGGTAAGACCTGACTTCAACTAATATAAGGCTATTTAAAGTATTTTACTCAACCAGCTTACTGTTTAGGATTTTTTTTTCCATTTGCATCCAATTTATTGTGACTGTTCATATGTGCTTTCAGAAATATTAATGTGTTTGATTATGGGATGATAGTCCAAATTCCACTGAGATAAATCTATGGTTTATGCACTACATCATGTTTTTGAAATTAGAACTGGTCTAAATCCTATACACATCTAGCCCAAAGAATTTTAAATAACAGATTGTATACAAGAGATTGTTTTCAGTGTCATGAAAGTAATGTACCTTTAGCTGGTACTCACACAGGACTTGGTCAGCAAAGTTAATTTTCCAAAATGTTTTTCTTTTTTTTAAAAAATCATAATTTTCTTCTTGCTAGAGCTCCTGAAATCATTCTTGGATTGCCATTTTGCGAAGCTATTGATATGTGGTCCCTGGGTTGTGTGATAGCCGAGCTGTTTCTGGGATGGCCTCTTTATCCTGGTGCTTCAGAGTATGATCAGGTAAGAGTGTGCGTTTGAATGAAAGCAGAAGGCATGCAGTTATTAGTGAGAGATTCTAGAGGAAAGGAAATACTAGTGAAGTAGTTAGATTCCAGGGAAAAGAGTTCAGTTACAAAGATTTGAACTCTTTGTAATTGAATACAAAGAATATTAGAATTTGCTTTACCTGCTTCTTCCCTGAGTTATCTTTGCAAGTCTACATTTCGTTTATTTTTCATATTTTTTATTAAATGCCTACTTTGTGCCAGGTAGCATAGTGTATAACATGTTGGACAATTAAACTAAAAGTTCAATGGTTTGAGTCCACCAGCTGCTCGAAGGAAGAAATAATCAATCTCCCTAACAATTCTGACCACAAGTCAGAATCAACTTGACAGTAAGGGGTTTGGGTGGGTTATGCTAAATAGGAACCCTGGTAACACTGTAGTTAAGGCATTTGGCTGCCAGCTGAAGCAGGAGTTTGAAACCTTCAGCCTCCCATAGGAGAATGATGAAGCAATCTTTTTCTGTAAAGATTTACAACCTGGGAAAACCAGTTGACAGTTTTTTTTTGCCTTATAGATTTGCTTGGTTGGAATTGACTCACAGTGGATTGAGTAAAGAAAACATACTTCTGTCTGTGTACATGTATCTTCTGTTTATGTTCTAATTGCCTCTTGGTTAAACACATTTTCCCTGATTGTTACTACCATAGTCAACTGGACAGTCTCCCTTTATCAACTGGTCTCTTTCCAGTCATCTTTTCAAAACAAATTTGAACATGCTAACTTCAGTGGTTACCTGTTGTTTTTATTTTAATACAGTAATCTTTAATATGGCCTCTGTGTCCCTACTGTTTCTATGTTCTGTCTTAGGTTTTCCTCTTTCCCTCTCTGGTTGATCGTATACAATTTTGTCTTGCATTCTGATCCCATTGATATAATTTCAGCACTGGTAAAAGAGATGCTTCCTTTTAGTACAGACCCTTCCTTTCACATATTGCTTACATGGTCAAGAATTTTTTTTCTCTATCACCTACTCCGTTCCTACTTTTATCAGCTCAAGTGTCATTTTCTCTGGGAGCTTTTCCTCACCAGCTGTAGTCTAGGTCAGGTATAAGTTATTATCTCATTATAGTCTAGTCGGACTGACTCACAGCTGACCCTCCAGCAGGTTTCTAGAGTCTATAAAATCACACAGAAGGAGATTGTCCATCTTTCTCTCATGGAGCAGCTGATGGAGTACACTGCCTTTGGGTTGGTAGCACAACTCTACCCACTATGCTGCAAGAGCTCTCTCAGGTATAGGTGGTCCCTGACTTACGATGACTCCATTATAAATTAGTTTAGATGGGAGTCATTTTTTTTTCCAGTTTATTGTCTTTGTCAATTAGATCTTTATCTATCTTTGGGTATTGTCCGGAAAGTTATAATATCAGCATATTGCTGCAGGATTATATGTAATATATTGTATGTAATAACTAATGATAAGATGTACAGAAAAATTAAAAAACAGATGATCATAAAGGAAATTTGTTGTAATTCCCATACACTGTAAAACATGACTGCCTCGCTTTTTTTTTTTCACATGAATAGAATTTTATTGCAAGACTCAGATGTATCTTAGGACCCATCCAGCTTCATTTCTGTAGCTTGAAAACTCCTAGCTATTACTCATAAGCCTGCTGAACAGTTCCTTTTTTGGAGACATAGATAACATCCAAAAATTTTCAGATATCCTTGTTGTTTTTAACTGTTGTAGCTTGCTGAATCAAAGCAGCTGAATTTGATATAAGTTCAATGTCATTTCCTTCAAGAATTAACTCATTTTTCTGGGCTTCAGACACTGAACAAGCAACACCTCGTCTCATTCGAACTCTCCAAATGTATTTTTCACCCAAGAAGTTTCTAATTTCAAGCAGAGATCCATTCTCCTGAATCACAACATTAATTGGGAAATAAGCATACACAGACCTCGTCTTGTGATGAAAGCCCAGTGTAACACCCTTGATCATGTTCTGTCATTTCCTTCCTATTTTCCCACCATTTGTCACACGAAGCCTCTTCTTTTTCTTTCCAAGGAGACTGAGCTCTATGATGATGTAGTTGAAGTCCCTGTGCAAGGTTCCCTGCGGCCCTTTCATGGTAACTATGCAGCCCTTCAGAGTAATGTCGACATTATCTGGAATGTTGACAATCTGGTTGCTGAGAATGGTCTTCATTCTCGCAGTAAATGTGTCAAAGAGGAGGACTGCCTCTGTTTTTATAAACCCATGGCTGTGAGTCAAGTCCAGTGATGGCGCTGTAGGATAGCATAGAACTGCCCATGGGATTGCCAAGGCTGTAAATCATTACAGAAGCTGACCGCCACAGTCATCTCTTATGGAGTGAAGTGGCTGTTGGATTTAAACCACTGATATTTTGTTTAGCATCCAGGTATTGACCACCACACCATCAGGACTCCTTTATGTATTTATATAAGCCTATTCGATTTTTACCCCCCAAGTCCCAACTTGTTTGAACTGTGCATTCAGTGTCTGTCTTCCACATTAGACAGACAGCTCAGTAAGTGCAGGAACCATTTCTGTTATTAAGATTATTACTGCCTAGCTCAAACTTATTAAAAGAATGAATAAATTTGTACTACATAAAGCCATGTTCTATGTAAGCATGTGGATATAGAGAAGTATATATGCTTTATTTTATCAACCTAAGACACCTTATAAAAGTGCACAACTTCTTCATACTTCTAAGAAAGAATGAATACTGCCAATTAACTAAGATAAGGTATTAACTCTAAGTCATATCCTGATTTAAAAAGTTGTTAATGTGAAAAAAATGACACTTATTTGACAAGCACTGTGGCAATTGGACAATTAAAACAGACATGGGGGGGGAAAGAAGAACGAACTGGGGATGAGGGTGGAGAAAACAGTGCAACAATGAATGAATGAAACCCAAAATCTCTGTAAATGTTCATTAAAACTAATAAAATTTAATAAAAAAAATAAAAACAATACAAACCCCCCCCCCCAAAAAAAAGAAAAAAATGACACTTAGAATAAATGACCTCTTATATTCTTCAGCCCATTGTTAGAATCACTGTGTCAGTTGATCTTGTTGAGGGCCTTCTCTTTCTTTGAACCTCTCCCTTTCCTAGCAGGATGTGTTTTCCCAAGGACTAGACCCTCCTGCCCCCTGATAACATGCCCAAAATATGTGAAAGGAAATGTCACCATCTTTGCCTTTAAGGAGCACCTTGGTTGTACTCCCTTTAGGACAGACTTGTTTGTTCTTTTGGTGGTTCCTGGGATATCGAAACTCTTCACTACCATAACTCAAAAACATACATTCTTCTTCCGTCATCCTTATTTGTTGTGCAACTTTCAGATGTATAAGAAGCAATTGATATTAAAGACAAAGCTGTGCATTTGTCAGGCACACCATAGTCTTTAATATTGTTGCTTTGTAGCACTCTGGGAGATATTATTGTTTTATAGTACTCTGGAAATTGACAGCAGATTTTTCTTTTCCCAGTGTAACTGTCATTTGATGACTGCAAGGGTATTAATTGTATAGATTCAAGTACAATGAAATCATTGACAACTTCAGTCTTCTCCATCTATCACAATGCTGCCTGCCTATTGATCCAGTGGTGTGAGAATTTTTGTTTTGCACGATGAGATGTAATTCACTGTAGACTAAGAAAACCCACAGGAGGGTCAACTATAATTTGATTCTGGCTCTGTGGCAATGAGTTTGAGTAGTTTACAGATTTTACCTTGGATTTTAAAAAATATTTTATACCTTTTTGTATGCAAAAGAAGTTCATGTTTAAAAATGTCATTTTGACCTTTTTGAATTGCCTATTTCCTGTTGCTTTATTTTAGGGGGAGCTCTTGTGGCCTCGTGACAAGAAACTGTGCTGCAATTCCAGCTCTGTAGGGAGAAGGATGGACAATTCCTTACCACTAAACCACCAGAGCTCTCCCTCTTTTAATATCATAGATTCCCTGAACGTAAGAGCCTCCAGGGATTCTTAAACGATACTTACTAAATTGATGTTTTATTGCATAGTAGGTTTTCAGTGAATGTTGACTGAATTAACATGATACCATCCCCTACTGATGGGAGTGGGATAGGGAACTAGAAAATTTAAGCAGTTTAGTGAAGGTGAAATTGATAGGAATTAGGGTACCAAAGAAGAACCATTTGGAGGAAATTATTTCCTAATATTTTATAATTTGGTAAACAAGCAAGGAAAATATTTTAGTGGTCAATAAAAATATTTTATTGTAAAGTATTCTGTTCTATATTGGAAATCTTCA
This sequence comes from Elephantulus edwardii, assembly GCF_000299155.1. Lineage (NCBI taxonomy): Eukaryota > Metazoa > Chordata > Mammalia > Macroscelidea > Macroscelididae > Elephantulus > Elephantulus edwardii. The sequence goes on along the minus strand of NW_006399924.1, from coordinate 3,200,857 downwards.
GTTTTTTGAACTTTGTACCAGAAGTCTACAAAGAAGCAAAAAGTCCCTGCAAAATCCTCTAAAATGACTATCTGCTATGTCCTTGTAAATAGCAGATAAAATAAGAAGGAAGCTACTGCATAGCTATTTGAGAATTACTTATGGGTAGGTTAGCATATTTGTATATATATTTACAGATGACTTTCAGTTGTATTGCTTAAATAATTTCTTTACAGTACTTTAATCCTTTTTATCTAGAGGTAATAATGTTTTAATATAAGTCTTTAATGATTTCCCTTCAAACTGATGTGTTGATGGTTTTGATGTTTCAGATTCGTTACATTTCACAAACTCAAGGCCTGCCAGCTGAATATCTTCTCAGTGCTGGGACAAAAACGACCAGGTTTTTCAATAGAGATCCTAATTTGGGATACCCGCTGTGGAGACTAAAGGTTTGTTTATAAATATACTATCCATTCTTGCAATCACCCATTTCCCCTTTGTGTTCAAAGTTTGGTTATTTAACTCTTGGGAAGGGTAAGGGAAGAGGACAGAGGAGGGACATTTATATGTGGGAGAAAATGCTTTCTAAATTATCTCATCCTGTTGGACTTTATTCTTAATTTTTTAAAAACAAAGCATTAGGTGCCACTTGACTCTAGTATTTTTGTGTGTTTCTTTTGTTGAGCAACTTGAGGAGGAGGTGTAGAGAATAGAACCATTAAATGTGATAAAGGGCTAAAGTAATTTAGTAATGACTACTTTTTGAGAATTCTCAATAACATGACAAAACTTAACATGTTTTCCTAACAGCCCACTTTAATGCTTTATAGGTTTTCTTGCATTGAGTATTTGCTTTTTTATTTCTGATCTTGCTCCTCTAACTTGAGAAATCTCAGGGTAATTTGATAACCCTGTGGCCCTCTACCTTCTGAGCCTTTGAACAATTAGCATTTTAAATAGCAGCTCATTTGAAAATAGTTTAAGAGGAAAATGGTAATGTTGCTTCTGCAGGAACAATACTATATCATTTTGTTGCATGCTTATCACTTAAAAGGGTGGCCAGATTATCAAGGCCATGTTTCTCTATTAGAGGTTTTTCTGGTTGTAAATTAAATTTGCTTGCCTATAGTTGACAGGGTGACAAGACTTGTTTCTTTGCATTCTGATTTTAATTTAAAGTCAAATGTGAAAATAATATACAGACAGAATTTTTAAAAATTATGTTTTATAGACACCCGAAGAACATGAATTGGAGACTGGAATAAAATCCAAAGAAGCTCGGAAGTACATTTTTAACTGTTTAGATGACATGGCTCAGGTGAGCACAGAAAGTTTCTGAAATCCAGACATGTCTCTGTTTAATCCATGATATACTTCCATTGGCTATACTAACCGAAAATTTAATCTGCTATCTTTGATTAAATAATTTCTTTATTTATATTCCCCTATTTTTTGCAGGAAAAACCTCAAAACATAAATATCCTGCATGTATTAAAAGCATGTACTCTGGTGGCCTAGTGGTGGGGACTTGTGCTGCAAACCCAGAGGCAGGTGGTTCAAATCTACCAGCTGTTCCACAGGAGAAAGATGGGCAATCTCCTGTGTCATTTATAGCCTCTGAAAACCCTCTAGAGGGTCAGCTATCAGTAGAGTCTGCCTTGATCACTTTGAGTTTAAGTATAAAAAGAACATTTTAAATGCTAACAAAACTACTTTTCAACTTGCTATTTTTTGCTTACCTGATCTTCTTTGTGTCGGTATGAATATTTTGAAATCTTTTTTATGTAAGATTCTTCTTTCTCATTTTTTTCTTACTAAATAAGTACTTAAAATAAGACCTAATATTTCACCAAAGAAGACATTCAGATGGCCAGCAAACACATGAAAAAATGTTCAAAATCCCTAGCTCTAAGAGAGATGCAAATCAAAACAACTATTAGATATCATTTCACCCCAGTAAGAATAGCAAAATTCAACAGAGCAGCAAGCAACAAATGTTGTCGAGGTTGTAGAGAAACTGGAACCCTTATTCACTGTTGGTGGAAGTGTAAAATGGTGCAACCACTATGGAAGGCAGTATGGCACTTTCTTAAAAAGTTGAAAATAGAAATACTATTTGATCCAGCAATTCCACTACTGGGAATCTACCCTAAAGAAACCAGAACTGCCACCCAGTCAGCATACGCACATGCATGTTTATTGTGGCTTTGTTCACAATAGCAAAAGAGTTGGAAACAACCTTAGTGCCTATTAACAAATGAATGGCTAGAGAAGCTCTGGTATATTCACACAATGTAATACTCTGCTGCATTGAAAAACAAAAACCTCATGATATTTATACAAAATGCGTGATACTGGAGGACATTATGCTGAGTGAAATATCTCAGTCACAAAAGGACAAATACTGCATAGTGCCACTGTTGTAAAATGGGACTGACATTGAGGTTGAGGGGAACCTAAGAAGAGAGGGGGTAAATAATGTATACTGCCTTGAAACAGTGAGGGAGATAACGGTTTAAAAGAAATAGGAGTGGCGTCCACTTCGGTAATAGCTTGCCTCTGGAAACCCTATGAATCTGGAAAAAGGATGAAAGTTATACAGGTGTCCAGGTCTTTTGTTTATAGGGTCGCTATGAGTCACCTATGGCTCGATGGCCCTTAACAAACAACAACAACAACAACATATGATTAGGTATTATTTTCATGACAGGAATCCAGAATAAGAGCTGCATAGCAAAGTGGACTTGGGGGAGGGGATTGTATAACAATGAAAGAGTTTTTTCTTTTCAAAGAGAAAAGTGAACTGGGAGAGGGGTGGGTAGGGAGGAAAATGTGCAACAATGTATGAATGGAAGTCCAAAGTCTCTGTAAAGTTTTGTTTTTAAAAAAACAACATAAGATTGAGTTTTTTTAAGGGCTTAGTATATTTATAAACACCTTAAATTTACTGTCATTTAATCTTTTACTTTAATATTTAAGTACTAATAGTTTTGTTTAATTTACTTGCTTCCAGATATTGAATGGAAAAGAATGTATTTGGCTTTATTCTGCATTTTGGGTAAAAAGTTTAATTATGCAGAATAGGAACACTAAAAATTAATATACTTTAGTAAAAAGTATTTCCTTAGGTTTCTCTTAATCACTGTATAGAGAGGAAGACAGTCATTTTATGTCAGCATTGAAATTTAAGGAATATTTCTCAATTTTTTTTGGAAAGGTGAACATGTCTACAGACTTGGAAGGAACAGACATGTTGGCAGAGAAGGCAGATCGAAGAGAATACATTGATCTTTTAAAAAAAATGCTGACAATTGATGCAGATAAGAGAATTACTCCACTGAAAACTCTTAACCATCAGTTTGTGACAATGACTCACCTTCTGGATTTTCCACATAGCAATCAGTGAGTATAATATTTTATCATGGCATATAGTCGTGATGTGGTTCTCAGTTGGGATAGGATTTTCTTGGGAAATGCAGTGTTTGTATATTTGGCTCATTGATGCTTTTCCTTCTTGTGAAGGGATGAGGATGTGCAGGGGGAGTGGGACATTAACCATGGAGTTGTACAACTTGATGGGTGGAAGGGGTGAGGGAAATTCGAAGAATCTATTCTGAAAAACCGATAAACTAGTATTTTTAAAAAGTAATCCTTATTGAAAAAATTCTTTTTTTTCCTCTTTGTGATTATATAAAAATTCTTAATTTTAAAAAAAAAATTTTTTTCTTAAGTACTTTTATCTCAGAAGTACTTAGGAAACAAAAAAATACTTTGATGGATGTATATCATGAATTATTTGTCAAATTTTCAGAAATCTAGCCTTCATTTCAGTGTCTTTTTAATTTCCTTTTCAGTGTTAAATCTTGTTTCCAAAACATGGAGATCTGCAAGCGGAGGGTTCACATGTATGATACAGTGAGTCAGATCAAGAGTCCTTTCACTACACATGTTGCCCCCAATACAAGCACAAATCTAACCATGAGCTTCAGCAATCAGCTCAATACAGTGCACAATCAGGTATTCATTGAATAAATGTTTTTGGTCATTTGAAGCTAAGTGGGTTAGCATGAAAAAAGCTAACAGAGTACAGTATGAGATAAGCCAATGTTTTGCTTTGGTGTTTTTGTTGCTTCTGAAGAGTTTTCTATTTGTAAAAGTAATGGAAAGCCAGGGTAGACTATGATAGATGTTATGAGAGCTCATTAGTACCTGCCACTCAGAAGCTGATAAAGAGAAGTAGAGAAGCCAGCTATGTCCTCATAGTCTTAACAGTAAATGAATGGAACCTGACTATTGTACTGCTGTTAGTTGTACTGTCTTTAGACAGATGGTACTCTTTTCTCTTTGTTAAGAGAAAGATTTTCTGTTATATTACATGTGTTGGAAGAATGTTTCCAGTAATTAATTATAAGAGTAATTTTACATTTGTTTACTAATCAGAGATATTTACAGTTTGTTTCTGAAAATGTAAACGTCTCAGTTTTGTACTTCAGTCTTTAAAAATGATAAATATATGAGATTTGATGAGATCTAACATTCAGTAACTTTTATTCACAGAAAAAAGAGGTTGGGATTTATACAATCTAACTAATCCAGGCTAATTTCTTGTTCTTTGCTTGCTTTTTTGATCTTACAATATGTCTTTAGTTTAGAGTTTGGCAAGTCTTAAATTTCTTAACTGGAGAATTAGTTCAGAGAGAGCTAACATACTTTTAAACTGTTTTAAGATTTACTGGATAGCATATTTATGTGACAATATTGTTATTTCCAATGTAGACCAGTATACAAGTATAAGCTTTTTGTTTTCAGGCCAGCGTTTTAGCTTCCAGTTCTACTGCAGCAGCTGCCACACTTTCCTTGGCCAATTCAGATGTCTCCCTGCTCAACTACCAGTCTACTTTGTATCCATCGTCTGCAGCACCAGTTCCTGGAGTTGCCCAGCAAGGTGTTTCCTTGCAGCCTGGAACGACCCAGATTTGCACTCAGACAGATCCATTCCAACAAACTTTCATAGTTTGTCCCCCTGCTTTTCAAAGTAAGTAGGGGAAATGCCTGTATTATGTAATATTTTATCCGATTTACCTACTTTAGGCAGATCCTTATTGTATGTAGCTATGATGCTCATTAGAGGAAAAGATGGTAAAACTTCATCTCACAAACTTTAGGCATGTTGTTAGGAAGGGCCAGTCCTTGGAGGAAGACATCATCTTTGGAAGAATGGAGGGTTGGTGGAAGAGGGTAAGACTTCAACGAGATGGAGTGACATAATGACTGACACAATGGGCTTTCATGTGGCAGAGATGATGAGGATGCCACAGGATAGGGCAAGGTTATGATCTGATCTGATATTTGTAGGATCCTTATGAGTCATGCTTGACTTGACCACACCTAACAACGTTTTAGTCTTTATCTTTGTCAAATTGAAATTCCATCTCTAATAATGAAAGTAACTGAGATCTCCCTATTTCACAATTGATTACCTAACTAATTATAAGGGAGCTCTGCTGGTCTAGTGGCAGAAAGCTGCCCTGCAATCCCAAAGGCACATGGTTCAAGGCCACCAGCTACTCTGTGGGAGAAGAAGGGGCAGTATTCTCTCCTGCGATGAACTGCCTCTGAAAACCTACCAGTGGGTCAGCTATAGATCAATTCTGACTCTGCAATACACAACTACAACAATATCTAAGTATAATGCCCTCTAATTAATACTCCCTTAACTAAACTGCCTAATAAAAATTTTCTTGCTCATTAAGGCCTTGTTGTACCAATGTCATATATCTTCTGTCTGTCAGGATATCATGTCATATATCCTGAAAAAAATTAGATTTAAGTAAAATTTAGAAGTTAAATTATATATGGAATATTTTCTCTTATTATTCTGTTTAAAATAAGAATTTGTGTTTTAAATAAAAGACTTTATCCTAAAATATAAATATCATACTTAAGGATATAGAAATCTCTTAAATCACATTCAGAGAAATAAAGTTCATTCCACCAGTTAAAATGTTTGTAAGGGGAAGGCATTAGGATTATCTGCTTCAGTTTATGAAACATACTGTTTCTGCAAATTAGAATCAGCAGAGGAACAAAATAGCTGGGAAGGACAGTTCCATCTTGAGGTGTTAGAATAAGGTTTTAATTTTCACATTTCTATCATTCCTTATTTTCTCTTTGTTATACTATAAGCCAGCCTCTCCTTTTCCCTTTTTTAAATGCAGTATGGGAAATCTGTATTTATTGATCTGGTGAACCATTAAAAAGGTAAAATTTTGTTAAAGAAAATTCCTAAAGACACACTTTACTTCTGCAATAGAAAGTCAGTGTCAGAGGCGCTCTCTGGTGGCCTAGTGGCAAGAAGCTGCACTGCGATGCCAGAAGTACACGGTTTGAATCCACCAGATTCTCTGCTGGAGAAGGAGGAGCAATCTCCTCCTGTACCAGTCAAATCTGATTTGACGGTACACACACACACACACACACACACACAAAATTTAAAAAAAAAGAGAGAGAGAAAGTCGGTGTCAGTACCTACCTGTAGGACTAAACCAGGATTCAGGCTTCTCATAGATAGTACTTTATATGGGAGCTCTAGTGGCTGAGTGGCAAGGAATTATGCTGGGAGAGTGAAAGGTACATGGTTAGAATCCATCACCTGCTCCATGGGAGAAAGATGGGCATTCTCCTACCGTGTGATTAACTGCCTCTGAAAACCCACCTGAGGGTCAGCTATGGTTCTGACTCGACGGTATACAGCAACTATAGTGTAGTAGTTTATGAAGAAGTGGAGTATCATTTTTAGAATTTTTTTTACTTCAGTTACTTATTGTGACTCTTCTCTTTGTTTGGTTTCTGACAGACTTGGAGCAAGCAGAAGGAAAAGAGGGGCTAGGGGAAACGGAAAGATTACCGGGAGGACAGGACAGCAATAGCGATGTAAACCAGGGAGAAACCCCGGGGAGAGCGGAGGAGCAGATTCAAAACCTGTAAATGCAAATTTAGCCTAACTTAAGAAGTTATTTTCTGCATAGTTCATAATAGTAAATTCTATACTTTCGTTTATTGTGTATTGACTTATGTGTCTGTTAAACTTAGTAAACAAGTTTTTTTTTCATACCCTTTCCCAAAATATTTCACTGGGAGTTTCACTGTGACAATTTTCAGATGTAGAACTCTGAAGTTTTCTGCTTCTTCTTAGATAATACTTAGAAATGGAGCAGAAGAGCTTTTGAGTTCATTTAACAAAACAGGAAATAAACTGAAGAAGGTAGGGAGTAGGATATTCCTTTTTTGTTATAATTAGGTAAATATAAACTCCAGAAAAAGCTTTTCCTAGCTAGGTTGTCTAAATAACTGAGGAACTATATCAAGGAACATTTAAAATTTCTGATTATAAAGGGTTTTAAAATTAACACCATGATGCTTCCCCACATGCGTTACCCTACACCACACACTGTTCTAAGAGCTTTACATGCATTAACACATGTTAGAAACCCTAAGGGGTAAACAAGACTATCCAATTTATGAATGAGAAAATTGTATGCATTGCTTTCATCTGTCCAGAATGAGAGGAGTAAGTGGCAGAATCACAATTTTAACCCAGGCACGGAGTCTACCGTTTCTGTGGTTTTTCTTTTTGTTCTTAATGAACATCACAGTAACTATTTACTCTTGAGTCAATTCTGACTCATGGTGATCCGTTATGTACAACTGTGCTACATAGGATTTTATTTATTTATTACTGATCGTTTATTGTGATTTGAATGAAAGATTACAGAACATATTAATTTTCAGTTCAACAGTTTATCTTTTACATTTTATTCTGTAGTCTCTTACTGTTCAGTCTCCAGTGACTACAAAGAGTTTTTCAGGAGCTTTGCCAGCCACAACCATATGCTGGTTTCTACCCCAGCGTCCTTTATTCTGGGTTGCTCACTTTTCCTTGACCATCTGCTCTTTTATAAAATGTCTGTATACTTAGAAGAGGATAAGCTTTCCTCAGTGAGACTTTTTAATTTCTTTTCATACTTCCAAAGTTTTTTCTTTTTAAATTGTAATAAAATATACACAACAAAACATTTTCTGTTTCAACCATTCTTAAGTATACAATTCAGTAACTTGAATTACATTCACCATATGTCTTGGCAAATAAAACCCCCAAACCAAAACTAATTCTTAGTGCAGAGTAATGGGGAAACCTTCCAAAATTATTACCTTTTGTTAATTGTCTATTTCAACATGTTCCGTGAAGATGCTAGTTTTTTAAACGGGTTTGATTTCTGTGATTTAGCCCAAATTATAGCTATTTAATCCTTGCTAAAGGATATATTTGTTGGTCAGTACTGTGAATATTCCGGAGACCTTATAGTGTTGTGGTCAAGTGCTTAGCTGCTAACTAGTAAGTAGGTCAGCAGTTTGGACCCACCGGCCACTCAATGGGAGAAAACGGAGGCAGTCTGCTTTTGTAAAGATTCACAGCCTTAGAAACCTTATGGAACACTTAGTTCTGCTTTGCCCTGAGGGGTTGCTGTGAGTCAGAATCAACCTGAGAGCAATGAGTTTACTATGAATACTCCTTTCCAAGTGATTGAGGGGAGGAGGATGAGAAGGAGAGGAGCAATATAGAGTTAGCAGTATAATCCATGGGTTGGAGTTGGAAGAGAAACAGAGATGAAAGTTGGGAAATGGGCACTTTCCTGAAATGGATCTATGACAGAACAGTTGCAGGAGAGTGGTAATGTTGGCATAAAAAAGGCAGTGCCCCAAACTTAAAATGTTCTTGCCTAAGTCTGCCAGAGTGCTCTGTGACAGCTGAGTAGGTTAGACATTAATTCATGTTTGCCTCATTTTACAAAGACAGAACATTGGATTGATCCTTAAGTGACTCTAGGTAAAGATGAGCTTTTCACTGAACATTTTTTAACACTTGTCAACATTTTTGAAATATCGGTGTTTGCTGCATACATATTCACCAAAAAGTTCAGAAAATAAAAATACTACTTCACTATTTCCGTTGACTGGAATAAATACACATTTTATTTCATGGGAATGATTTATAATTTTATGTCTTTAGTTCATCATTCTCAAATCCATTAATGAGATTCCATAGTGATCATTACATTGCTTCCTCCAATTTCTTATTTCAAGACTGACATTGTCTTGTAGTTAGCCATGTGTCCTGGGAATATAAATTAAAATTTTGATGTTATTTAGTTTTCTTATTAGATAATAGAGTATATATTAGAATGGCAATCTTGATATACCCACCTTTAAATACAAGAAGCCTATTTTTAAAAGTTATCTTTAGAATGTTTCAGTTTGGAGCTCAATAGTTCTAATTTTGTACATTTTTGGGTTATGTTTTCCTTTATGACAACTTGTAAATGACTGAAGTGGAAAATTGGAAGACTGGAAGAAAAAGAAATAACTTAAATTTACATGTCACTTCCATAACAATATTAGATAAATTAGTTGATGATAGACTAGGAAATGCCATTTGGAATCATATATTTAAAATGATCATGTCCTCACTTAATGAAATTGTAGAGGTTAGTGAATTGGAGGCATAATAGAAACTTGAAATTCTCTGTGTTGAGAGCCTGAGCCCTACTTTTTCCAGGATGAGATATTCTTACTTGTAGGAAACATTTATTCAGCATTTGTGCCCAGAACATAATGGCTGAAATGACAAAACATAAGTCATGGACGAGTGACCCTGACATCACAAGTATTTTATGAAAACATTTTTATTAAAAATTTGGTTTTGCCGTGGCAGCAAAGAGTTCCTGATAGCTATGCAGTAGCCACAAAGGAACGTTATTAGAAACCTGGTGATGGCAAGAATTGATTTTGAAAATAGAAAGTGTTAAAAAAAAAAATAGAAAGTGTTTGTTGTTTTGGTGGTTTGTTTTTTTAAAAGTATTACATTTTTAATTACTTTTGGCAGATTTTTTTTTTCAGTTTGTGTACTGGTTAAAATGAAAATAACTATTTTGAGCTGAGATATGTTATGAGAAGTAGGGAAAAATATCCATAAAACATTTTAAACAAAAGAATAAGTTAGATTATAGATTATTGAGCTTTTTATGGTCTTATCTAGTTAACCAAAAGTTATATTTAAGATTTTGCTTCTAATAGTTTACAGTTTAAAAAACACTTTTACCCTCCCCTCAAACTCCCCTTACCTCCCATAGATTTTGTAAATGTAGTTTAGTAAGTGGGTTTTTTGTTTTATTTTCTTGGGATGAGTGTTATATTTTAAGTTTGACTGGATTAAAAATTTTTTTTAAAAACCAGCCTACCACCCTTCCACCCCATACCATATCACACATCTATAAGGGAATCTCTCTTTTCTTAACGTCTAAGACTTTTATGAGACTTTCTGTTTTGAGGCATAGGACTAAAAACCTCAGTAGATTATTAGAGCAGAAAAGCTACAAATAAGCATAAACCTACATAAACAGTAGCTACAGATACAGCAGAGTAGTTTATCTCTGATGTTGTTTTCAGCAGCTGGACTACAAGCAACAACAAAGCACTCTGGATTCCCTGTGAGGATGGATAATGCTGTGCCACTTGTGCCCCAGGCGCCGGCAGCTCAGCCGCTGCAGATTCAGTCAGGAGTCCTCACACAGGTAAAAGCCAGAGCAGTTGGGATACTCAGTACTGTTGTGAATCAGATATTTTGTCCTAGCAAATGCTGTTTGCTTTAACTAAAAGATCTTTCTTGGTCATGATTCAGAGGGCTCAGAAAATGAAACATCTATATGGATCAATATGCTTATTCCAAAAACTGGCAGCTCTGCCAATGTCTTCATTAGACTTGATGGGACATTAAGAATTTGTCATCTGAATAAGTTCACTCCAGTTTTGAGGGTTGAAATGAATGTTTTACCTTGGAACTCTAAAAGGTATAACATACACATATAAGCTATTTGATTTCAAAATTGGAAAGTTCCCCTCTTGTTCATTGAGAGGCCCTGTTGCTTACTTGGAGCATTTGTTCATTGTTGAGAGGCCGGATCACATCAGGATGCCTCTTCAAGTATTGCATGCTTTCACTCTGTGTAATCAGGCTCCAGACAGCTTCAAAATGTTGTTCTTTATGTGGAATACAAAACAAAGATGATCAAGAAAATCATAAACTTTTTAGAAGTGATAAACCATTTTATTTTAAGTTCTATGTGTAAATATTGCTTATGACACACAGAAATCTCAAAAAAATTATTAACTTACTGAGGAAGAGGAATGCTTTTTGATTGATGCCTTTGTTAACTGACTTTTGTAGAATGAATCTTTTGAATCTGGCCAGGAAAGATTTCTGTATTTGCTCTAGGTTATTGACATTTGACCTAGTGGGTGAATGCTGTGCAGATTGAATGGGAAGGCTGTTTTAGGTACATACATTTAGGTGATATGAAATTACTGTTTATGTCGATGATAACTTGGGGGGAATGAGAACCCTTCTGAATCCAGATAACGTGCCTCCGTGTTTGTTTCACTCACCTGCCTAATCTACGTTTCAGGGAAGCTGTACACCACTAATGGTAGCAACTCTCCACCCTCAAGTAGCCACCATCACACCGCAGTATGCGGTGCCCTTTACTCTGAGCTGCGCAGCCGGCCGGCCGGCGCTGGTTGAACAGACTGCCGCTGTACTGGTAATTCCCCTCACTTGATTGTGTTACTAACGGAGTTTCTTTGGTTTCTTTCTTTTTTTTTTTTCCTGTTTGTTTTTGTTCTGTTTTCTTCTGGTTTTTCTCATTATTAAAAAGAAAAAAAATTTTTTTAACTTAGACTTTGCAGAGGGCATGGAAGCATGTGCCATCTTGTGGCTGTGTTCTCGCTACATCTTTAATGTTTCATTGTTTCCTCCCCAACGTTTGCTGAAGCACTATTTGACTCTGATGTTCAGTGTAAAGAGCCAGATCCCTTGATTCTTCTTTGCCAGCTTAGTATGGTAAAAGCTCTTGATGTAACCTCAGAAGAGCTTCAACACTTATCTGCTTTCTGCCTTATCTTTCCCCCTCTGATCTTGAGAATGAAGAAAATAGCCTTTAAGCTTGGCTCTGCTACAGGTCCCTGGGTGGCCAAAATTTCTGACTCCTTGGCAAATTAGCTTCCTTCTTTATTTTGGTCCTTTAAGCTTTTAAAACTTCAGTGCATGTAGAAATGCTTAGAATGCTCTTAATTTATGGCTTTATTAGTTGATACTAACTTTCCTTCTCTGAACACATGAAGATAGCTCTTTTTGTCCGTCATGATTATTGGCGGCTTATAGACATTGAAAAATATCCCCTTTGGAATATCTTAAGATCATAATTCATTTTTTAGTTGTCATTAAAAGTGAGTTAGTGTTGAGGGTTCTATGGAGAAGTTATTTTACAAATAGATCTTTGTACAAATGTGAAAATATGACCAACATACTTTATGCAATTATTATACTTTTGTTATTAAAAACCATGGGGAAAAATTACTGACTACAGTGACAAATATAATTATATGAGTCTTGAAGATAGGAAAACAAATAAGCAGGGCTTTGAGTTGTATTATAGGATTAGTCACCTTAATAGTGATTTTTAGATGTCTTTTGGTATATTTGGGGGCGTTAGAATTGCTTATTGGAGATCTAGTATTTCATTACTTGAAATTTCAAAAATTAGGTGAGCATTGTTTGAATCCTGTTATTCTTACATCTTTAAAGGTAACTTTAAATATGTCTCTGATTGTTTCCAACAACTCATGTGAGTGAAAACACTTCCAGAAACATACTTGGGCTGTTGGGATTTGCTCTGTTTTCAGTTGAAAGTTTCTAGTACTTCCCAATTAATTATAAACATAAAACATGAGTGCAAGGGAGTCAGATATATTTCCCAGCGTTGATTGACCCGGGCCTTACTCACCTGTTGGCTTCAAGGTTGGGAATGTTAGTTGACACTTCTCTTTTTGCTGCTTCTCCTAAGTTTGCATTAGCCATTTGCTAAGCTTTGCATATTTTTGTCCTTTCCTCTGTCAAAACAGTTCGTCGCTTGGAACGCCAGATTTCTGCCTCACGTTGGAATGTTATTTCTTGCTCTGTATTAAACTACATGCTTTGTCTTGTGCAGGTGTTGGCTTATGGAAAGACGCATGGTGTGACTTAACATATTTCTCTTATTTTTTGTTTTGTTTTGTTTTGTTTTAAATTCTGCTTATGGTAGCAGACGTGTTTGCAGTTTCTCTGCTTTGAAGGCTTCTTGTTTGGAACCGGTATTTGTAACAAGTGGATCTGTTACTTGCAGAAATATTTTTAAAACAGTGTGTGTTGGTGGTTTTGCAGTTCAAAATTCAAGAAACAGAACCATATGCACTCAAGCATTGTAGGTATTTGTATTGCAGAGATTCAAGTTTAAAAAGGAAATTTTCAAATCTGTTCCCATTTTCTCTGAAAATGCCAGAATTTCTGAGTAGGAAGTACAGAAAATACATTTTTGCTCGGTCTATTCTGAGTGATATGACTTATTAAAAATAAAAAATTATGCCTTTTGCTTATCATGTGCTTTTATGGTTAAGTCTGTTTTTAGAACTTAGAACAAATATATCTCAGGTAAATATTAAAAACAAAATAGGACACACTTTAAATCTATTATTTAAATATTATACTAATTGCCTTATTTTAAAATTCTGCCGTATGGCTGTAATTGATGAAGTTAGCTTTTTCTTGCTAGCATAAATTTGCCTGCCAAAGTATTTTGGCCTTTGGTCATCCACATCTGGCTCCACTTTCTACATACTACGGTTTTAAAAATGTGGACAATTCTACCCTTTGTTATATGGATGAATTGACCTGACATCTTATCTGATTGGGACTCAAATTTTAAAATTCTTGTTTTTTAATCTCAAGGAAGTTCTCTACACTCTTTCTAGGAGTATGTATTAAAATCTTTGTTAAAATGGTCCTCCAGTTTAACCATAGTCTGCTTCTGAACTTTCAGATTCTTTTCCTCTGTAGTATATATAATAGAAACTCTTACCACAGGGGTCTTCTTTCCTTTAATCCCCTGATGGTCAGGTTATGGGAGGTGGCCAAGAGAAAGCAGTGTATGTATTCCTTTCCTATTGACAAGATTTGTAGCCTTGAGCCCCTCTGACCTTTCTTTTTTAATCTCTGCAAGTTAACAATCTACAAGCAACTTCTCTTAAGATAAAAATTTTTCTTTCATCTAAAAAACAAAAGAAAAAGCCAAAAGTGAGTCAAGTGTTGGGTGTCTTTGTTTGTGTTTTCTTACAGCAAGCTTGGCCTGGAGGAACTCAGCAAATTCTCCTGCCTTCAACTTGGCAACAGTTGCCCGGGGTAGCTCTCCACAACTCTGTCCAGCCCACAGCAGTGATTCCAGAGGCCATGGGGAGTGGCCAGCAGCTAGCTGACTGGAGGCAAGTCCTTTGTGTTCTTCTATGGGATACCTGTAAGGGCATGTCCCTCGAGGTGGGAACATGGGGTGATACATTGGGAAGGAAGGAAAAAGGAAAGGATAAATTGATCTCTGCTTGAAATCCCTGAAGAAAATCACTAATCAGGAGATATAGTGATAAGGAAACTTTAAATAAAGGAAAATAGAAACAGGTTCCAAGATTTAGAATCCTTTATTCCAGGTTTCAAGATAATCTTAAGCACTTAGAAAACAGAGCCTAAAGCTTTGTAATCCAGGTCCTCAACTTTCAGTAGTAGTAGCTGTATTTGGCCATTTCAGCTGCTTTTAATACACATGTTAATCTTGATTCTCCTGTGTTTTGGGGTTCACTCTTCTCTGTTTCTTTCTGGTGCCACAGGAATGCCCACTCTCATGGCAACCAGTACAGCACGATCATGCAGCAGCCGTCCTTGCTGACTAACCATGTGACGTTGGCCACTGCTCAGCCCCTGAATGTTGGTGTTGCCCATGTTGTTAGGCAACAACAGTCTGGTTCCCTTCCTTCAAAGAAGAATAAGCAGTCTGCTCCAGTCTCATCTAAGTAAGTCTGTCTTACAGTGATAGTTAAAACTATGCACTTGGAAGGGAGCTCTGGTGGCCTACTAGCAAGAAGCTACACTACAATCCCAAAGACGCGTGGTTTGAATCCACCAAAGAGGGGCAATCTCCTCCTTGCCAGTTGGATCCGATTTCACAGTACACAACAAGGGAAAAAAAAAAGAAATAAAACTCTATCACTTGGAAAGTTTTGCTGCCTGATATATATTTAGAGGATTGTGTGCTGTGGAGTTGGACCATCCCCATAGCAGACCCTCCAGTGGATTCTCAGAGGCTGTAAATCACACAAAAGTAGACGGTCCAGCCCTCCTGTAGAGCATCTGGTGTATTTCAACTGCCTGCCTTTGAGTTGGCAGTGCAACTCCTTAATCACTAGGTCATCATACATTTTTGGTATGAGGCAGCAAGAAATTGACAAATTAAGAGAGCTAATTTTTTTTCCATCAGGGCATGCAAGCACGTGTGTCCTGGATGACCATAATCTTCCTATCCTTTTGATGCTGTTTTTATTTTTCTACTTCCTTTACACAGTGAAATTTGATACTGACTGCATGTAGAAATAAAATTTATTTTGTATATTTGTGCTTATGTGCTATAGAAACCCTAACCAGGATGGTTAGTTTAATTTTCACTGGAATTTTTACAGTTAGATACATTAATTTGATGAGAAAATTAGAAAAGGAAAAAAGGAAAGCATTCTGGGGAAGGGAAGCACAGTTTTGGAGAGAGCAAACACTTAGCAGTCTGTCTTGGTGACCCTTTCCTCCAGGCCTTCTTTGGATGTTCTGCCTTCTCAAGTCTATTCTCTGGTTGGAAGCAGTCCCCTTCGCACCACATCTTCGTACAATTCTCTAGTTCCTGTTCAAGATCAGCATCAGCCGATCATCATTCCAGATACTCCCAGCCCTCCTGTGAGTGTCATCACTATCCGCAGTGACACTGATGAAGAAGAGGACAATAAGTACAAGCCCAATAGGTAAGACAAGAGGACTAGCTCCCCAGCTCTGAAGCTTGTACCCTTGGTTTTACACCGCTAACTTCAGGCCCCTGGCCCAGTTTTGACTATTAAGGTTAAAAGGTCATATTTTAAAAGAAGAGGTATTTTGAGTTTGGGTGAGTGTCTTTAATGGATCATCCAACAGTTTATTATTATAATAATAATAACAACAACAATAGTAACAGCAATAATAATTAATAATAAATATATTTATCAATTAAATCAATCTTACTGAAGCATTAAATAACAGGTTAGGTTAACTTGACAGGCTAATTTTGCTTGGAATGCACATTATGCTAAGACACAATTTCTGCTTTCAAGAAATACAATCTGAAAACAGATGCCACAACAGAAGCAAATAAGCAATAGTTAATTAGAATGAGTATATAGGAAAAACAGATTATTTGAAACTCCTAAGTTCCAGAATGCAATTGCTTAATCTGAGAAGGCCTCTTTGGAAGAAGTTGAACTTCAACAGGCTAGCTTCATTCTTCTCCTCTGTTGTATGATCTGAAATGCTTGAGAAATACAGTGCTAGATTACTAGTGTATTAAAAAATTAAAAAAACAACAACAATAAACTATTAGGAGAGTGGAATCTTCATTAATGAAAGCTTTTTTAAAGAGGGAGAAGTTTGATCTGGTAAGGAACTGTATAGTCTTAAAACAATATTTCAGTATGATACACCGCCAGCTTAAATAATATAATCAGTGCCGCTTGACTGTACATGTAGAGACGTGAATTGGTAGTGTTTTGGTGTGTATTTTTATCTGTAACAAAAGTAAAACATAAAAATGGTAATAATTGTGCATGAGAATAGCTCAGAGGCAGCATAGAGCCGTGGACTCTGGAGCCATTGAGAAAATTCCTTAACCTTCCTAGGCCTCAGTTTGCTCATCTGCAAAATGGGCATAGTAGAAACTGTTTTATAGGATTGTTGCAAGGATTCAGTGAGATGCACCTAGAATGAAAGAGGGGCTGATCTGTAATAAGCACTTGGAATTTTGCTGCTGCTGTTATTGTAGTTACTGTCAGCATCATTTTCATCATTATCACAGAAGAGTGGAGATTATCTAAGAAATATTACTGAATGAAAGTTGAATTTTCTTCTTCTTAGCTCTGCCCTGAAGCCGAGGTCCAATGTCATCAGTTACGTCACTGTCAATGATTCTCCAGACTCTGACTCTTCTTTGAGCAGCCCATATTCCACTGATACCCTGAATGTACTCCGGGGCAATAGTGGACCTCTCCTGGAGGGGCCTGGCAGAGTCGTGGCAGATGGCACAGGCACCCGCACCATCATTGTGCCTCCTCTGAAAGCCCAGCTTGGTGACTGCACTGTAGCATCGCAGGCCTCAGGTGAGTTTATCTTCTTCCTAAGGAGATGTAATTCGTCTTTGAGTGTTTATGCTTAATATGCTACAGTCTGATTTAAATTGTTATACCAGTCGTGTTGAGACTAGTGGAATAGTCTTAAAAAATACTTAACTTAAAAATCAGTCCTGGGCAGTATGAAATTATTTTTTGGCCATCAGTTTGTCATTTTACTTTTTATTTACTTGGATTAATAAAAAAATGAGCTTGTGGTTACAGCAATGCAGTCATTGTTGGTGGTGGAAGGTTTACAAGACTATTCTTTATGGCCTTTAGATTTATGATTACTAGGCAATGAGATTTGCCACAAGTAATTTGAGAACACAGACTTTGGACAGGAATAAGTAATATTCAAAATAACTGCAAACATTTTCTGGCAAATAATATATACTTCAGACGTTTTCTCATTGAATGACAGCTGGAGGGTCTGTTGACTTTATTATAAAGTTGATTACATAATTTTTTTTTCCTTTTGGATGCTGGGCTTATGTTCCCTAGGTCAGTTAGTGTATTGCTGAATAATACTTGCTGCAGTAGTACAACTTTGCTCTCACTCACATCAGTGGACATGCTTCTGGTTGGGAGGCCTGTGGTGAGTTAAGGATCATCTTGTGCCTTAGTCATATCCTGAAGCCTTGGGATTCTCTGTATTCAATCAGAAGGAGAAAAGTCAGAAAGTTCAGAAAAGGCATATAATACATACTTCTTAACCTCTTTAGCGAAAACTACTCATGTATCTTATTTGTGTTTGTGTTCTCAGTACAACCTTTACCCACAAGAGATTAGATAGTATTTACTAAATGAATTTTTTGAAGTGCCCCTTTGGAGTTTAAGGAACCCTAATGGTACAGTGGTTAAAGAGCACAGCTGCTAACCAGAAGATCAGCAGTTCAACCCTATGAGCCACACCATGGGAAAAGGATGTGGCAGCCTACCCCTCATAACTTTCTGGGCACTTGTACTCTGACCTAGAGAGTTATTTTGAGTCGGGATATCCTCGACAGCAGTGGGTTTTATAAAGCTTTATAATTTTATAAGTTAGTAATGAAATAAATGATAGAGCCTCTACCGGTACAGATGTAATTGAGGAAATAAGATACATATGAGATGCCTTGCAGAGCATATACAGATGTGACCAAATGTGCCATCCAAGGTTTGGCTTGGTGCTTGTGAGCAGATAACGACTTGTAACTTCTCATGACTTACTCTTTTTTAGGTCTTCTGAGCAGTAAGACCAAGCCAGTGGCCTCAGTGAGTGGGCAGTCGTCAGGATGCTCTGTCACTCCCACAGGGTACCGAGCTCAGCGCGGGGGCACCAGCGCAGCACAGCCACTCAACCTTAGCCAGGTAAGCGTGAGGGGCTGCCGCCTTCTGTTTAGGGTTCCCTCTGTGGTTACTCTCTGGAGAAACCCTGCTCTGGATGGACTCCTGAATAAAGCCAACTGAAGCCCTTTTTGTGTCAGTTTGGTATTGTGTGACCTCTATTGTATGTGTACATGCTGTGTCCTTGTTTCCTCTATAAGTGGGTTTGGGGTGTGTACTCCAGGTTTTCCATTAGACCTGCCTAGTCAGTCTTGGAAGGTGAGAGAAATGTCTGGAATTTAGAAGAGCTTAGGATGTTTAGTCAGTGCCTGGCTCTGCCCCACCACTTGCTTTACTACATTGAGACCAGATTCTTATGTTTTATCTCCCAGGTCATGAAAGGCCTGAACCTCCCACTGTTTACCTGAGTCAAGAAATAGTGAAAACTGTTGTGGCCATTTAATCAACTGGTCTAGTTGATGACCTGCTGTTGCTAGAAGCTGGGCTTTGTAATGTCCCCCCCAACCCCCGCTCCGCTTTATTCTCTGATGGTAGTGTAAGTGAGGGCCATTCCCTTCTATTGGTGTTGATTTCTTCCTCAATTAAAATGGTGGTGATTATATGATCTACTAGTAGTATGAAAGGGTAGATACCTAGATGTGACTGTGTGTGTGACGAGAGAGAGCAAGAAAAGTTAGAAAAAAATTTCACTGATGCCAGAATAGACTGCATTGAATCAATAGTTATAAACTTGAAAGACTGAGTAACCCAGTGAACTCTTGATTTCTCCTTTGCCTGTCATATTTAAGAGTAAACTGCTGTTTGGGTTGGATCTGTTCAGCCAAGAGGCAGAAGGATGGGTAAGCCTGCTGACTTTTGACAGCTCTGCCAGGTGGGGAATTACTGTGCTGTAGCAGCCCAGAAAGAGGGAAGTTCAGAAACTCAGTTCTCAACACTATCTTCCATGCCCTGAACTCAAATGACCTCAAGATTCCTCACTCCCTTCTTCTTCTTCTAGAACCAGAACCAGAACCAGCAGTCTTCGTCAGCTCCAACCTCACAAGAGAGAAGCAGCAATCCTGCTCCCCGCAGGCAGCAGGCGTTTGTGGCCCCGCTCTCCCAAGCTCCCTACGCCTTCCAGCATGGCAGCCCATTACACTCAACGGGGCACCCACACCTGGCCCCGGCCCCTGCTCACCTGCCAAGCCAGCCTCACCTGTATACGTATGCCGCTCCCACCTCTGCAGCCGCATTGGGCTCCACCAGCTCTATTGCTCATCTTTTCTCCCCTCAAGGTTCTTCAAGGCATGCTGCAGCCTATACCACTCACCCTAGCACTCTGGTACACCAGGTGCCTGTCAGTGTTGGGCCCAGTCTCCTCACTTCTGCCAGCGTGGCCCCTGCTCAATACCAACACCAGTTTGCCACTCAGTCTTACATTGGATCTTCCCGAGGCTCAACAATTTACACTGGATACCCGCTGAGTCCTACCAAAATCAGCCAGTATTCCTACTTGTAGTTGATGAGCTTGAGGGAGGAGGGCCGTGGCTGCCTGTACCTGGCCCTGAGCTCCTAATAATGCTCTCTGGTGAGCTCCTTCCTTACACTCTCAGCCAGCATCTTGTTCTGCAGGGGCCCACTGAAGCAGAAGGTTTTTCTCTGGGAAACCTGTCTCAGTGTTGGCTGCATTGTTGTAGTCTCTCGTCTGCCCTGTTTTTTAATTCTTTCCTTTTGTGACAGCGTTCTTGGTGTTCGGAGGAGTTCACATGCCCATCTTCTGCCTAGTCACCACTGGAGAGAGATCTTTCTGAAGTACCCTTTGAAAAATATTTTCCTCTCCAGCTTGATTTTTATAAATGCTTTAAAAAAAATAAAAAAGAGTGAAACCCTTCTTTATTTGACTTTGTTCTATTGCAATTGCTAGGCAGAAGCAAGAAGCTGACAGAAAGACTTGGAACATGGTAACAAGTGAGAAAAGAAAAATCATTACTTTTTTGTTTTTGAAAAAACAGACTTCTTTTCCTATTTAATTTCCAAAGCACTGGTACATGCCAGCTATTTTGCCATCAGACATTCTCCTTAAAATTTTATGGGGCTCTTTGTGGGACATTTAAACTTAGGGTATCTTAGGTTTTGTTTTTTTTTTACATCTCATTATATTTAATGGATTTTTTTCTTCTTCTTACCCACAACTGGTTACATGTTACTTTGGGTTGCAGTGGATTTCTCTCATTTGCGCCTGTGTTAATAGTCTCATGTTCAGGCAGCTCACCATTTGGTGACAACTTAGTGTGAGATAGTCTGTGTGTTAAAAGTACCATGTATTGTTTTTAAGTGTTTGCTCTCCCTCATGCAGCTTAAATTTTGTTATTAGAAAAGCCATTAAATTAAGATAGTTATTATATGCAAAGTCTCTTGGTATTATGATCTATTGGCATTGAAAAGCTTTGCCTAAAGATTGTTGGCATTGGTGAGCTTTGCCTAAATATTAGTGTGGATTTTTAGTAATACACCTTTGCCTCATCTCTCCATTCTGTTTTATGTGATTTATTTAGGAAAAAGCTAAAGACTCTGAAACTCAATAAGAACATTGTTATGTGTATAGCTTTTATACTTTAAAGTAGCTTCCTTTGTATGCCAGCAGCAAACTGAATGCTCTCTTATTATGACTTATACAATAAGTGCATGTAGGAATTGCAAAAAATATTTTAAAAATTTATTACTGAATTTAAAAATATTTTAGAAGTTTTGTAATGGTGGTGTTTTAATATTTTGCATAATTAAATATGTACATATTGATTAGAATATATAACAAGCAATTTTTCCTGCTAACCCCAAATGTTCTTTGTAATCAAAATGTGTAGTGATTACACTTGAATTGTGTAGTTAGTGTGTATCTGATCCTCCAGTGTTACCCTGGAGATAGAATTGATATCTCCATTGTATTTAAACCAAAATGAACTGATACTTGTTGGAATGTATGTGAACTAATTGCAATTATATTAGAACATATTACTGTAGTGCTGAATGAGCAGGGCCATTGCCTGCAAGGAGAGGAGACCCTTGGAACTGTTTTGCACAGGTGTGTCTGGTGAGGAGTTTGTTCAGTGTGTGTCTCTTTCTTCCCCCTCTCCCTCCTTCCTTATTGTAGTGCCTTATATGATAATGTAGTGGTTAATAGAGTTTACAGTGAGCTTGCCTTAGGATGGACCAGCAAGCCCCCGTGGACCCTAAGCCGTTCACTGGGATTTATATCAGAACAGAATTAGTAGCTGTGTTGTGTAAATGCATTGTTCTCAGTTTCCCTGCCAACAATGAAAAATTAAAACACAACTTTTCTTCTTTACGGCCGCTTCTACCCTTCCCATTTTGGAATCTCAGCTGAGTTCTTTCAGAAGCGTTTCCCCCAAATGGCTCTCTCACTATGTACCTTGCTTCTGTGGGGATTCAGGAAGCAGGTGAGAGAACAGTCAGGCCAATAATAAATAAGCATTTTTTTTTCCAAGCATGTGCAATCACTTTTAGAGTGGCATTTTATTTTTCTTTTCTTATCCATGTGGCAGTCCTTCCTGCAAATAGTTGACATTCCTAGTAAAATATTATTGTGGAAATAACATGTAACAGATGTGTTGATACCAAAGAGCCTGTTGTATTGCCTACTGTGTCCCCATCCTATGAGGAGGAGTTTGTGATGCCGCTGGTAGCAAGGAACTCACAGGAAGGTTTCTTAGTGAGTGAAGAATATAGGAAGAAACCAAAGCCTGTTGAGTCATTGGGGCTTTTAAGGGTTTCTTTTTAACAACTTGCATTCTTGGGGCCCTTCAAGCTGTGAAATTGCCCTTGTACTCTCAGCTCCTGCATGGATCTGGATTAAGGAGAGAGTACTGAGGGCAGAAACATTCCTGCCTGTTAAAAGATTTTTGGAAAGAAGGTTAACCCTGAGATACAAATGTGTTCCATCTGAATTGAAGATGTGATATTTGGGGGATAATTTCAGGACTGGTTCTGTGTAGAGATGGTGTCAAGGAGGTGCAGGATGGAGATGGGAGTTTTCATGAAGCCCAGTCAGCAAGCTTGGACTGGGTCAAACACCGAGGAGCTGTCAAGGTATTGGGAGTTTCTTCATTGTAAGAAGTAAGGGCTTCCAAGATGGGACAGGTAGTCAGTACAGCCTACCAGGAACATGTCGGTGTTTTCTGCATCTTTAGTCATCATACTTGTGTTTCCAGCCCTTTATGGGTCAGGATAGCTAAGCAGTTTGTATAGTTTCTGTCACTAGTGTTAAACAGTTTTCTGGACACTGTATGATCTTTGTGTCTCCTTTTTTTTTGCCAAGCACATTCTCATTTTCTTGCTCAAACACAGGTCAAGTTTCTGATGGAAACTTTTCTTATTTTCTTCTCTAAGGGACAAAGATCTGTTGTTTTTGTAAGAAAAGCAATGTAGGGGACCTGCGAGGGAACAGTGTCTCCTTGGGCCCCAGTCCAATACATAGATAACCATTTTAAAGTAGGACTCTTAACTCTCTAGAAAAGACAATATACCAAGAGCGTATATTGTTATTGTTACCATAATCACATTACTAGCAGTGTGTGGCTTCAAGAATTTTAGAGATTTTTTTTGGTCTTATTCTGCAAATTGGCATTTTAGATTTACCAAGATAAAAAAAACAAAAACAAAAAAACCACAACAACTCTGCTGAAGGTGTTTATGTGTTTGGTGTGACTTTAGATTTTGACCCTGGGGCCTGACATTGGCAGCCTAATCCTGGTGAGTGAAGCCCTGTGAATTTAGTGAGCAGCTGGCCAGGGTCACGGTAGCCTGACCTCCAACTAGCTTAAGGAGGTTTTAGGCTTTAAGTCCTCTCTAAGAACTTAAATTTCCAGGTTCTCCCTTCAGCGTAAGAGAGGAAGCAGGGAAGGGTTCAGTGTAGCTTTGGTAGGCTCATCAATACACATATTCACTCCAGACTTTCTAATAATTCCCAGGAGATACTACTACCCCAGGACTATGAATTCCAACAGCTCTGGCCATTCTGAGCTGGCTAATCTGAGCTTGCTCATCTATTGTCCTCTGCTAGAGGGGCTAATATTGGCTGCCCTTAGCCAGTGAACACAGCCATGTATGTTTTATTCAGCATTATTATGCAAAAACCTACTGGTTAGCATAGTTTGTTTTCGGACAGGAAATGCAGTTGCCTCTCATTGACAGAAATGGCCTGAGCCTGCTTCCTATTTTTTTTTTTAACTGATGGATGGTGCAGCATGTCTACATGGTTGTTTGTTGTTAAACTTTATATAATATGTGGTTTCAATTCAGCTCGAAAAATAATCTCACTACATGTAGCAGTACATTATATGTACATTATATGTAATGTTAGTAATTCTGCTTTGAATCCTTGATATTGCAATGGAATTCCTACTTTACTAAATGTATTTGATATGCTAGTTATTGTGTGCGATTTAAACTCCCCCTCCCTCCTTTTTTTTTCTTTCTCCCTTTCCTGGTTGTATGCTTTTACAGCAAGCCTCTAGAAACAGATAGTTTCTGAGAATTATTGAGCTATGTTTGTAATGCAGATGTACTTAGGGAGTATGTAAAATAATCATTTTAACAAAAGAAATAGATATTTAAAATTTAATACTAACTATGGGAAAAGGGTCCATTGTGTAAAACATAGTTTATCTTTGGATTCAATGTTTGTCTTTGGTTTTACAAAGTAGCTTGTATTTTCAGTATTTTCTACATAATATGGTAAAATGTAGAGCAATTGCAATGCATCAATAAAATGGGTAAATTTTCTGATTTGCATGGGCTTTTTTTTTTGAACTTACGTGGTAGGGGAATAAAGGGAATCAACATGACATCTTTGGAAATGGCAAAATGTATTGCATCTGAAGATCAATAGAGTATTAAGACAAATTCATTCTTTATATAAATCTCTCCAGTGAAAATGAATGGGAGTTGGTAGGGGACACATTCCAAGAATGGAGTTTCCAGTGATCTGGTTATGGCCCTAGAAGGAGGCAGAAGACTTCTGAAAAAGTTAATTACACATTATTTCCAAAAGAAAAATGTCAGCAGTCAGACGTTTTTGGAATCACAGAAGCCAAGAAAGCTTAAGATACAAGCTGTCAGATCATGGGCTGGACAATGGAAGATATTTTCTGAAGAGACTTGGCAGATGGGAAGGGTTATCCTGGTTGAGGGTGGAACTGGGAAGTAAGTGGGTCAAGGCTCTGGGCTAAGGGTGGGGTCAACACTGTAA
>NW_006399924.1:3165571-3173053 GCF_000299155.1 Elephantulus edwardii | reverse complement strand
CAGGAGGGGAAGACCCTCTATGAGATGGATTGATTCGGTGACTGGGTAATAGGGATGGGTGTTTCAGAGGGGGTGCGGTTAGCGCAGGATAGAGAAGGGTCTAGGGCTGTTGTGCATAGGGTCGCTATGAGTCGGAAACGACTCGACGGCACATAACAACAACAACAACAACATCAACAACATGTTTCACTAAGTGTTTAAAGTTACAAAATGGGGGTGGGAGTGATGGGCGGGGAGAGAAGTGCAGCAATGAATGAATGGAAATCCAAAATCTCTAAATGCTCATTAAAATCATTAAAAAATAAAGTTGCAAAATGAAAGTAAAAAGGACCACAAGAAGATGCCATTTCTCCCTCCTTTCAAGCAACACTGTGGAAAGCATGGCCCTTTTTCAAGAAGAAACTGACCAAATTGTTCTTGATTCTGAAGTGAATAAAATTTTTAAAAAGATTTGTCAGTAAAAACATCATATTTATTTTATTTAAAACACCAGTTTCGGATAATTCTGTCTTACCAAAGCCCAAAGTCATTGCCATTGGGTGAGTTCTAATTTATGAGAACCCTTCATCAGCTTTCTAGGACTAAATCTTTATGGGAGGAGACCATCCATCCAGCTTTTCATCTAGAGCAACTGGTAGGTTTGAACTGCCAACCTTCTGGGCCATTAATTCTTGGACTCCCATGTCTTAGTTGGGATGTATAAACAAGCAACATCATTTTAGACCACAACTGAGAGAAATTATTCAGTTGTCTGATTATGTGCTCTGTAGTAGAGAGGTCAGAAGACTGCAACATGTGGGGATATTTTTTGTTTTGTTTTTTTTTTTACATATTTCATCTAAATAACTGGATCTGAATTTGATTTGAATATGAACATCAGTTTTGGTAGCAAATGCATCTCGTAGCTTTCAGGCAAAGCTAATGTAGACAATCATTTCATGACCTCTCGGCTGTTTTTCTCAGGCACATTAAGAGATGAGATAACCCCATAAAGTAACCAGATAATCTGCTGGAGATACTTGTGTAGTCAGGATGCAGAACATTTACCTGACTGGCTTGGTGAGAAATTATCCACTTGGGATGAAAGCTAAACCTTGGTTTCCTTATTAATCAAGCAGTGATATTAAGTGCTTAGCACAAGATGGCGCCAATGAGCTAGAGAAGCCAGAACCATCTTGCCCACTCTGGGTTTTTCCTGAGCTTCCTGTCCTTAAACATTATCTCCCCTGCTTCCAACTTCCACAGAACATAGCACCACAGTCCACTCCATTATTGCCGGAAAAAGGATTAATGAAGGAGGTCAATTTCTTAAGTCACCTCAGAAAGCACTTCTAAAATAACAGTTTGCTAAACTTTCTCTGGGGCCTATTTACCTTGCCCCCCTACTGCCACCCCCTTTCCCTGGGTGACTGCCCAGAGAGAGGTTCTGCCCTGGGGTCTTTCTTTCCCTCTCTCTCAGGGAACCTACATTTTAGGCGGGAGGTGGTTAAACCTTCTGGCTCCTCTGCAATGGGGCCATCTGTATTTGATCAATTCCAGGCGGAAAGGAGGGAGTAGTAGGGCTGTAAAAAGCCTAGGAAAGCATTCCAGAGTAGTGAGAGAGCCCCAGAGATCCAGAAAGAGCAGGCACCGCCCCCAACCCGCCTCCAAAGCGAACCCTCGGGCTTGAGCCGAAGAGACAGAAGGCGCACCATTCTGGCCCCACTCTCCCTGCTGCCATGGGGCCCAGCGCTCCGTTCCTCGTCCTGCTTCTTGTGTCATGGTTGGCACCTCTTCATGGACAGCAGCACCACCTTGTGGAGTACATGGAACGCCGACTAGCTGCCTTAGAGGTGAGGGACTCTACAGTCCAGCCTGGAAAAATCCCCATCTCCTCTTGGCTTGCCCACTTTATCAGGGTGATGAGGAGTTAGGGCTCTCGAGAGGATTCTGTCCCTTGCTAAGATCCTCAAAAGTACAAAGCCTCACCTTTCCCCACCTAAGACAATTGCAAAGTGAAAGTACCTTCACGGTTTATACCTGGGAGTATGAGAGTTTTGTGGGGAAGCATCTTCCTGCCTTTTTGAAATTTGAAATTTGTAATGTCTTGATTCCTGAGAGGAGAATTGTGTGCTAGTGCAGAGACCCCTCCCACCCTTTTGTGCTAGGACCACCCTAGAGGCTCACATGATTGGGTGGCACTGCTCTTAGAAACCCAGGCTGGAGGATGTGGAGATCTGGAGGACAGGCTGGGGGTGAGGGCCTAGGTGAGTCTGAGGGGCCTTTTGCACCTTTAGTGTCACTGACTGATTTCCCTTTCTGTGGGGCTTGAAGGAGTTGTTGAAAGCTGACAGTTTGTGCTCCTTTCTCCACTCTTCTTGACTCCTGGTTGAGCCTCTCCAGGCCTGAGAACTATAACCCTCTGCCCCCCAACCCCCATCCCCTTAGGAACGGCTGGCCCAGTGCCAGGACCAGAGTAGTCGCCATGCAGCTGAGCTGCGGGACTTCAAGAACAAGATGCTGCCACTGCTGGAGGTGGCCGAGAAAGAGCGGGAGGCGCTCAGAACAGAGGCCGACTCCATTTCTGGAAGAGTGGATCGCCTGGAGCGGGAGGTGGACTATCTGGAGACCCAGAACCCAGCCCTGCCCTGTGTGGAGATTGATGAGAAGATGACTGGAGGCCCTGGCACCAAAGGCAAGGGCAGAAGAAATGAGAAGTATGATATGCTGACAGGTAAGTGACCTGAAGGTAGGCTCCTAACATTTCTAGAACTTGCATTCTTCCTTGGTTCTTCCTCCTGTGGTTCTGTTTTTTGGAATCTGTTTTAGGGAGACCTATAATGGCAGGTCCATTAAAGGAGAGCTTCGGGGACTCAGGCCTCTGTGGGGCGCTTTTTCCTGGTCATCTAGAAAAACAGAGGCTGCCATGGGGCCAATGCCTCCCTTTCAGTGACTAGCCCACCTGTGGGGTTCTTGCTGTAGCCCCCTTCTCACCTGTCTTGTGCTCTTCTCCCCACCAGACTGTAGCTACACAATCTCACAAGTGAGATCTATGAAGATCCTGAAGCGTTTTGGCAGCTCAGCTGGCTTATGGACCAAAGATCCATTAGGACCAACAGAGAAGATCTATGTGCTAGACGGGACTCAGAATGACACAGCGTTTGTCTTCCCGAGGCTGCGGGATTTCTCCCTTTCCATGGCTGCCCGCAAGGCTTCCCGGGTCCGAGTGCCCTTCCCCTGGGTGGGCACAGGGCAGCTGGTCTATGGTGGCTTTCTCTATTATGCCCGGAGGCCCCCTGGAGGACTTGGAGGGAGCAGCCAGTTGGAGAACACTCTGCAGCTCATCAAATTCCACCTGGCCAACCGAACAGTGGTGGACAGTTCAGTGTTCCCTGCAGAAGGACTGATTCCTCCCTATGGTCTGACAGCAGACACCTACATTGACCTGGCAGCTGATGAGGAGGGCCTTTGGGCGGTCTACGCAACTCAGGAGGATGACAGACATCTGTGTCTGGCCAAGTTAGACCCACAGACACTGGACACGGAGCAGCAGTGGGACACCCCGTGCCCGAGAGAGAATGCTGAAGCGGCCTTTGTCATCTGTGGGACCCTATATGTTGTCTATAACACTCGCCCTGCCAGCCGGGCCCGCATCCAGTGCTCCTTCGATGCCAGCGGTACACTTACCCCCGACCGGGCGGCCCTCCCTTATTTCCCCCGCAGATATGGAGCTCACGCCAGCCTCCGTTATAACCCCCGAGAGCGCCAGCTCTATGCCTGGGACGATGGCTACCAGATTGTCTACAAGCTGGAGATGAGGAAGAAAGAGGAGGAAGTTTGAGGTGCTAGCTTGGGTTTTTGGTATCTCACACTCTTAGAAGTTCTTTATTGTTGAGTGCCATCGAAACCCATAAAAATCTACTGCACATTCTTTAACTGTGGGCAAGTAATGGTTCAAATTTTGTACTTTTGGCCAACAGAAGCCAAGTTTTTATTGCCCTTTGGTTCCATACAGAACTCTAGTTATTGAGTAATCTTCTTAGGGCTAAAAGAGTAAAAATCCCATGTGTTCACCTCCAGCCTTCCTGCCTTGTGTCAACAAGTTTCGCAGAGACAACCCAGAAGCAGACAGCTCAAGCCTCTTACGGGGCAGCCCCAGGGTGCGAAGAAAGTGACTTGGGAAAGAGGGACTTAACTCTGCCCTATTTCTTCAGAGCCTTGAAGAATGAGACTATTTCAATATTGTTTTGTATTTCAACATTTTGTATTAAAAAGAAAATCCACTGCTCCTTTCCTGTGTTTGTTTGGGGTAGTGCTCAGATCAAATTTCTCCCTATGTCCCTCCATTTCCCTCCTCCCATCCCATTCCCACTTCTTGAGCCACGCTGAAGACTTGGCTGGGCTCCCTTTGCTGAGAGGGGGAGGGACTTCTCTAGTTACAGATTGTCCTGTGAGGCCACTTTAGGAGGCCAGCAGGGGCCTTCCTCCAACCCCACTGCCATCCAGGGCTGCCTTCCCAGAACCACTGGCCATGAGAGACTGGGGCCTGGGGGCAGAGCTTCTAATTCTCAGGAGTTTTTGAACCAGAAAATGGACTTTAATTGCTTGTAGTCCTGTGTGGAATCTGAGAATCCTGCATGTCTGTTCTTAATAGGAACTTTGAGCTTCACCTCTGAACCAGGCTATATCCCCAGCAACAGACCTGGTTGCACAATTGTTCTTGGTCTGAGCCGCTAGATTTTCCTGCTGCCACAGCGTCTGCGGTTTGGTTTGGGTTGGGAGGAAGAAAGTGACCACCTCCCAGAAGTTGCTCTTACAAGTTTCCCAGCTTTCCCTTCCTCCACCCTTATCATCCCCTCATCCTCTACCCCCAGGCTCAGAATTTGGCTGAAGTCTGTTCCTGGGCTTCTAGAAACTGAAAACATTTTTAGTCTAGTACACTGGCCTCTACCTCTTGTCCCAGATTGCAGGAGGCAGTCTGGAGAAGAGAAGAGATGAGAGTGATGATACAGGCTTGCACTCCAGTCTCCAGGAATCTGCTGGTCTCTGTACTCATCCCCCGTGGAACCCAGCCTCATCCCTTCCTCGGCTCAGCAACAGGAGGATGGCTGCTGACATAGTGCATTGCATATTTTGCTGCTAACTACAGCGGTTTGAATCCACTAACTGCTCTTCTGGAGAAAGACAGACAAGTCACCAGGAAAGATTTACATACAGCCTTGAAACTAAACGGAGGGTTGCCATGGATCCAAAGTGCTCCAAAGCAGCAGGCTTGGTTTGGTGACGTTTACCTCAGACAGCCCTGCAGTACTCTTGGTTGTATATCCTAATTGGAGGAGGAGGGAAATAGGAACACAGTCTTCTCCCCACAAGTGTGGCCCTCCCGCCTGCTCCAGGGTTGGGTGGATCAGACGAGGCCCTGTGATCCTCCTTTTGTCTTCTTCTTAGGCAGCACTGCTCCTGACGTAGGCTGGTATGGAAAGGAAAAAGAAAGACAGCGAAGCAACCTCACAAAGGCACTATTGTGGGGAGTCAAGGAAGGTGGGGGCTCTCTTCCATTCAATTCTCTCCTAATGTGGGGCTGGCAACAGTAATCACTGCCTGTCAGCCCACAGAGGGGTCTGCCCACGGAACATCTGGCTTCAGCTCAGGGTGTGCCAGGAGGGCGGAGGAGGACGGGAGTCTCAGTGGAGGCCTGGAGAGGGGTCCAGGCGGTGAGGACGGGTGTCTGCCGGGCACCGTGTATGTGAGTGGTTGTGTGCGTGTGTGCGCACAGGTGGGTAAAGGGTGTTTGTCTCCTTCCTGGTGAGACTGTGTGTCTACATCTGAGTGTAAGCGACTAGAGGGTGGAGCTGTGTCTGTGGAATCATCCTGTTACTGCACCAAGCATTGGAAGCCACTTCTTGGTGACCTGAGGAGACTACCTCTGAGACTGTGTATGCAAATGGCATCACTATGAACAGCTTAAAAAGCCTATCAAATCCACAAAAACTGGGTCCTTCCACCTCATACATATGTGCTTGTATTTGTGGCCTTTTTCTTTGTTTGGTTCTTCGGCAAGAAAAGAAATAGCAGTCTTTTTCATTTTGGACTTAAAATTTCTCTGGAAAAGTTTACGCAGACTTTTTCTGAAAGGGCAGAAATCTCTAGGGCCTTGCCCTTTATTACTTTTAGCCCTTTTTATCTCTCACTTCTTTTCTGCTCCTGTACAATTGCTAGTGCTGTGTTGGAAGCATTCTGGAAGGTGAGCGGAACTGTGTGGGTGGATCCAGTGAGCTAGCCAAACTCATTAAACGAAATTGTTTACTAATCTAGGAGATAGGGCCCTGATAGCTGGATCCCACCATCAAAATCCAGCCTCACACTCCTGCTTGGACCCTCCACACTTGTCCCTTGACAAGAGCAAGCCTCTGATTTGAGTTGAACAAAAAACAGAAGGCAAAGACACTAACTGGGGTGAGGGATTGTTCAGAGCCCAGAGGAAGTTCTGCAACTGCCCTCAATACCCGGCCTTAAAAAAGGGCAGCTAGGTGCTGGGAGAACACCAGAGTCAAGAAGGACTGCTGCTGTGGAGACAGCTGTTCACCAGGTCGGCCCATGGAGCTTCAGCAGGGTGAGAGGGCTCCTGCTGCCCAAACGTCCAAGTTCTCAATGCCACGTTCCTCCTGATTGTGGTCTTGGAGCCCACCTGCCTGAGAAGTGAACCTCATTAATTTTTTTAAAAATTTTATTATTTTTGTGTGTGTACCATCAAATTGGATCTGACTGGTAAAGGAGGAGATTGCCCCTCCTTGTCCAGCAGAGCACCTGGTGGATTCCAACTGTGTACCTCTGGGATTGCAGTGCAGCTTCTTGCCACTAGGCCACATGAGCTCCCTGAACCTCATTCATTTTCATTAAGGAACCTGAGTGAGTGCCCTCAAAGCCCTACTTACCAGGGAGAGGGCGGGAAGAGACGCCAAAAATGAAGCTGTTAGTTCAACCGGCAGCTCTTCCTCTGTGATGGGACTCAGTGCAAAGCAGGAACCAGAACCTATCCTCCTCCTCCTCCTCCTCCTCCTCCCCTTTCTGACATCCTAGATTTTTTGTCAATCTCTTTTCTTGCACAGATGCCTCTCCCTGGAAACCCCTTGCACTGCTTCCTATTTCTCTAGCTGACTGAGGGCAAAGCATGCTCCTGTGGAGATCTGCTGAACTGTCCTGGTATTTCTCAGCATCTTCAGCTCTCTTTGGGGCCTGCTGTCCTGTCTCTCTGTGACACCAGAAGTGAAAGCCGAATTCCTTGATGGCAGAGCAGATTCAAACTACCAACCTTTGGGTTAGTAGCTAAATACAAACTGCACCATGCAGGGACTTCCCTAGCACATGAAGACTTTTTTTAAAAAAATTAAATTTTATTAATTTTAATGAACATTTACAGAGATTTGGGGTTTCCATTCTTTCATTGTTGCACTATTTTCTCTACCCTCCACCCCAGTTCGTTCTTCTTTTTTTCCCCCCTTT
>NW_006399924.1:3160814-3163900 GCF_000299155.1 Elephantulus edwardii | reverse complement strand
CTAATAACATATCTCTTTTAAACAGTTTTCTCCCTCCTCTGTTTCAGTGCAGTATACATTATTGAACCCATCTTACTCAGTCTCTCCCCAACCCCAAGGTCAGTCCTCTTTTACAACAGTGGCACCATGCAATATTTGTCCTTTTGTGACTGGGATCACTCAGCATAATGTTCTCCACAGTCACCCATTTTGAATAATATTGCATGAGTTCCTTGTTTTTCAATGCAGCATAGTATTCCATTGTGTGAATATACCAGAGCTTCTCTATTTGTTGATGGGCATTTAGGTTGTTTCCAACTCCTTGCTATTGTGAACAAAGCTGCAATAAACATGGGTGTGTGAAGACTTTTCTAATTCCTTCATCTGAGAGCAGAGACTGTTCCCAGTGGCTTTGGTATACCTGTCAGCAGCTTCAGCTTCTGTGGGCTCTCCTTTCCCCACAGCCTCAGGGTGGGGTACTGCCTCTTTTGCTCCTTTGGGCATCAAGGCTGCTAAGGTCTTCTCTGCCTGCTCTTTAGCTTCTGTTTTCACAATGCAGAGTTTTAAAGACTAAATATTTATGGATTTAATAATGCCACAGAATAGTAAATGTGGAAGCCAATATATTCCTTTAAGGCGCAGGGTGATAACATTAAAACAAAAGACTCTTGGCGTCCTCTCACTGTAACTTGGGTTCAGATGGCACCCAGCATTGGAGACCTCTTGGGATACGCTGGCCTGGCTTAGGATGAGTCAGCCTCTGGGGTCTACTCAGCCCAGACTCCACCTTCTCCAAGAATGGACTTCTTCCTCCCTGGTCATAGCTAACTGTGTGGCCAGTTCTCCGTCCTGGGGGTTTAGGATTGCAGAAGGGAGCAGGCAGTTCTGAGGATGTGGCATCCTCTGGCCCGCCCCAGAGAGGCAATATGAGCCAGAAGGGAGAGGGTGAGGTGAACTCCTGCAGAGAAACTGGAGCAGATGTGAGAGAACAGCTGGTTCTGACAGTTGCTTACTTCTGTTCTGGCCTGCCCTGCTGAGGTCACCCTACACCTCTGACTCTACTTGGTTATTTGCTTTTTTTTTGATGGTTGCTTTTTTTGCTGCAACCCAGAGAGTAGTTGGAATGATTCCTCCTCATGTTCTCATTGCTCATCTTCTTATTTTGCCCATAGCACCTCTCAATTTTACAACTTGAGGCTTGATAAGGTTTTATAAGTGTTGTATTTTATATAATTAATTACTGTTGATCTAGGCCTATTATCAGGGAGCTCTGGTGGCTTAGTGGTAAGGAATTGTGCTGCCAATTCATAGGTGTGTGGTTAAAATCCACCAGCTGCTCCATAGGGGAAAGATAGGCAATCTCCTCCAGTGAGATTTCCTGCCCCTGAAAACCGGCTGGAGGGTCAGCTATCTGTTGGTTCTGACTCAGCGATATAAAACAATAACAATGCCTGTTATCACCCTGAATTTTCAAGTTCCCATTGAATCTTCCATATTCCTTCATCCCTCCTCTGCCCACTAACCTCTGCTGTCCTAGTGATCTTTCTCCTTCCACTATTCCTTCCCCCACTTTCCCACCTATTCATTCTGGAAGTTTCTACATATTTTGCTCCGTTGTCCTTCTGTTTTCACAGTAGTCGTCTTACCCAGTGTTTGTCCTTGTGTGACTGAGTTATTAGCACAGTGCTCTCTAGACTCTGTCATGTTGTATAGTGTTTTATGTATTTGTTGGTCCTCACTGCTGCATAGTATACCTGTCCATTGTTGTTATGTGTTGTTGAGTCAGAATTGACTCATAGCTGACCCTTCTGTGGATTTTAAGAGACTGTGAATCAATCGCATGGGAGGAAACGGCTTATCTTTCTCCCTTGAAGGAGCTGGTGGATTTGGATGCCCTTCCTCTGGGTTGGCAGTGCAACTCCACTTGAGCTCCTTCAATAAATACTACCATTATTAATATTATGGCACTGATAAGTCTTTTCAGAGAGCAAAGCATTCTCATAGGTTTTATCTCCTTACAATAATGCCATAATATAGGTAACATGATGGTTAAAGTGTATGCTGACTTGGCTATGATTCTATTTGACAGTTACAATGTAGTCATACTTTCTTTTTTAAATTTTATTATTATATTTGTGTGTGTACCGTCAAATCAGATCTGACTGGTACAGGAGGAGATTGTTCCCCCTTCTCCAGCAGAGCATCTGGTGGATTTGAACCGTGAATCTCTGGGATTGCAGTGTATCTTCTTGCCACTAGGCCACCAGAGCTCGCTGTAGCCATCTTTTCTTGATGGTATCTTATATACTATAATAATTCCACAGATGAGATCAGATCCAATGTAGTACTTTCTTTGATGGGACTTTGCATAATGAAATCATTTCCATGATGAGATCTGTGTTGAGCAGCCAACTGATTGGAAAGGAGTTTCAGTGAAAATTGCTTGCTAGGTGTCATCAAGTCATTTACAGCTTGTGGCCACGCTAGGAACAACAGATTGAAACTTTGCCTTATTTTGTGCCATCTTCACAATGTCACCATGCTGAACCTCACTGTGGCAGTCACTGTGTCAATCCCTCTTCTTGAGAGTCTTTCACCGACCTTTGACTTTTCTAAGCATAGTTTCTTTTTCCAAAGACTGGTGCTTCCCTACCTCACAGCTTGATTCCATTTCTTCTAAGATACATTTGTTTTTATTTTTGTGACAGTCTATTATATTTTCAATATATTTCTCACACACCACAGTTCAAAGGCACCAAGCCTTTGATCTTTCTCATTCATCATCCAACTTTCATAGGTATATGAAGCAGTGGGAAATACCATGGCTTGGGTCAGGTACACCTTAGTCTTTGAAGAGACATCCTTGCTTTTTAGCACTTTAAAGAGGTCCTTGACAACGTGTTTGCCCAATATATCTTTCTTTTGTTGACTACTGCTTCTATAGGTGTCGACTGTGGATCCAAGTAAAATGAAATCTTTGAAGATTTTTTTTTTTCAAATTTTATTTTATTATTTTTGTGTGCGTGTACCGTCAAATCAGATCTGACTGGTACAGGAGGAGATTGCCCCTCCTTCCCTGGAAGAGCATCTGGTGGATTCGAACTGTG
>NW_006399924.1:3158059-3160594 GCF_000299155.1 Elephantulus edwardii | reverse complement strand
TTCTCCAGCAGAGCATCTGGTGGATTCAAACTGCGTACCTCTGGGATTACAGTGCAGCTTCTTGCCACTAGGTCACCAGAGCTCCCTGGTTTTTGTTTTCTTTATATTGAGATATAAGCCTGTATTTAAAGCTATAGTCTTTGAGCTTCACCGGTAAACAGTTCAAATCTTCTTTGTTTTCTGCAAGGCTGTATTATTTACATGTTGCAGGTTGTTGGTAAATCTTCCCTCAATCCTGATGTGATATTCTTCTTCATATAGTACAACTTCTTGAATTATTTACTCAGCATAGAGATTGAATAAGGATAGTGAAATGATACAACACTGATGCACACTTTTCCCAATTTAAAAACATGCAATATTACTTTGTTCTGTGAGGGAAGCTGGATATCAAATTTACTAATAGTAGACCAAATGCTATATCAGGAAATGAGGGAGGCCTAATACAAGCTGAAGTTCACCTTGTGGCACTAAGGTGTTCCCTAAGAGTCAACATTGTTCTTAGTTTGTATCAACTGAATCCCTTCCTCCTGAGATTAGCATAAAGAGGAACTTGGCCTTATCTGTAAAAGACTTCACCATTATCCTTTGTTTTTGTTTTGTACTTCCTTATGATTTTACTTTGTTTACCTTCCTTATGATTCTAAATAAATACTCAGAGAAGCATGGCTTGGGGCCTTCAGTCATGGGAACTGTTGGCCCCCTGTTTTTCATGCTCTCTGTTCTATATCATTCCTGGTAGTCTGTCTCATTATTAATAATTATAAAAATACTTTACCCTTGGTCTGCAACAGTTCTGTTTGAACAACCATTTCTTGGTTCATGGAGAGATTCTGCCAAATCAAATTAAGTGTTCTGGAATTCTTAGTCATCTTAATATTATGAATAATTTGTTATGATCCACATAGTCAAATACTTTTGCAGTCAATAAAACAGAAGTGAACCTATTTCTGGTGTTCTCTGCTTTCAGTTAAGATCTATCTGACATCAGCAATGATAGCCCTCATTTCCACAGCTTCTTTTGAATTCAGCTTGAATAGGATTCCTTGATTTTTTATGTATAAGTTTCATTGGTTTTGCTTCTCTAGAGAACCCAGCCTAAGACAGACAAACTACATATAATCATTCCTATCTCCAATTCAAGATTCTGAGGATTATCTTGTTTCCTATTGACATCAAATCAATTCTAACTCATAAAAAATGTAGAGGGCTGAGTAGAACTGCCTCATAGGATTTCCAAGGCTGTGAATGTTTAAAGAGGCAGACTTCCACATCTTTCTCTTGCAAAACAACTGCTGGGTTCAAACCTTGAACCTTTCAGTTAGCAACTTAGTGCTTGGTCACTGTTGTTCTCAGGGCTCCCCTCATGATTACAGAGGTATATGTCATTTGTCTAAGCCCATATAGCTAATAAGTGTTGGAATATGTTTTTGTAGGTTGTGTGGAGGAGTGGAAAGAGAGCTCTGAACTTAAGAGGCTGAGTTAAAATGCATCCTCTATTCATGTAATCCTGGACAAGGATTCATTTCTTTCAGTGAGAAATGGATGAGCTAGCATTTAGAAAATGCCTGTAGCACATCTACTATATAATGTTGTTGTTGATAAGTGTCGTAGAGTCACAGGCGACTCATAGCGACCCTATGAAGGAGAGTCCTCAATGCTTGGATGTCTTTCATCCTCTCTCCAGGTTCATAGGGTTTCTGGAGGCAAGCTATTACGGAAGTGGATGCCACTCCTCTTTCCAAGCTTGTTTTCATCGGGGAGCTATACCCTACTCTCTATCCACATTGAGTAACCAACCATTAACACATTTGACACATCAGTGTCACAGTGTTCAGCCTCACAGCAACCAAAAGTGACTGCTGTATGGCAACTTGTACACCAGGGCTATATGACCTAGAGGAATGTCTGAACAGAAACAATGAAAGGCAGGCCCGAGGCCCACAGATTAAAAGTCACCCATCTTCCGCTTGAGCTCAAAATGGTCATTCTTAGTGCTATGACTCTTGTTGTTTTGATACGGAACAGGATGCTGGTGGCCATATCTATTTTATACTAAAAACATCTACCTTGAACCAATCACTGCTTCCCTCTTGACTTGTTACTTTGTTCTGTAGGAAAACACTGTACATGTTTTTCTACCACATTTTTGTCAAGCGACTACTGTGAAAACAATGCAGGCAGCAGGCAGTCATCTTAACTTTACTAATTCCACAAGCACAATTCTTCAACAACACAATTTTGATTTATATAAGGCCAGAAACGCCTTCAAGCCCCTGCACCTATGTATGGCAATTCTAACACCCATTGTTCCTCAGCTGGCTCTCACTACTCTGCAACTGGGTCTGCCAATCTGTTACAATGGCCACACAGAACTCACAGATGAGCTGTTCTGCAAGCTCAGTGTCACACAGTTCAAATCCACCAGTTTCTCCTCCTATAAAAGTCAGTGGCTCTTGAGACTGGAATCCTTATTCACTGTTGGTGGGAGTGTAAAATGGTGCAACCACTGTGGAAAGCATTGTGGCGCTTTCT
>NW_006399924.1:3149172-3156769 GCF_000299155.1 Elephantulus edwardii | reverse complement strand
GTGGGTGGGGGATTGTGTACCAATGAAGGAGTTTTTCTTTTGCTTTTCAAGGAGAGGAGTGAACTGGGGGTGAGGGTGGGGGTGAGTGGGTGGGGAGAAAAGGGCAACAATGAATGAATGGAATTCCAAAATCTCTGTAGATGTTCATTGAAATTAATAATAAGAAGAAGAAGAAAAGAAAAAAAAAATGTCAGTGGCTAGGAAAGCCCCTTGAACAATCAAACTACTGTATCAAAACCTCAAAGGATAGCTGCCATTGTGTGCACAGTAGAACCTCTCCATTAGGTTTTTAAGGCTCTGGCTTTTGCATTCCAAAGTATTACTGAATCAGTTCAAAACAGTCCACTTTTCCATGTTCCAAGTACTTAATAGTTTATGTCACGTAAGGCACTCCTTTTCCCAGTATGTATCTCTGCTACCAGTAAAAGCATAGTTGACAGGTAGCCTGCACCAGCCATCAGGGAAGAAAGTAAGGACTGTGGAAGCTCCCCCTCTCGCTCTGCCAGCAACGGTGCATCCACGCTGTTCCTTGCTTTATGCCGCATTTTGTCTCAAAGATATTTTAGTTGTTTAGCATGTGCTGCCAGTAACTGTCAATGTCGATTTCCCCCTGACAACTTATCTGCCATTGATTTTGACAGATCCTTCAATGCCATTTTGGTTGTATTTGGTCTTCTAGACATCTATCATTGTCCTTTTATGCATGAGTTTTGTTCTGTAGCTGCCAAGTTTTGGATTGCAGATCTTTAAATCCATGTCGTTGGTTCTCCATCTATTCTGATTGCCTTTTTTTGGAAGAAAAGAAATGGTGTGGAAAGAGCCTAGAGAGATGAGCATAATCACCTTTATCTTTCTATGGGATTGCTCCATGGGGCTCTGCTATATATTAAGGTGTGACCTTGAGCAAGCAGCTAACTCGTCTGAGCCTCTGGTTGCTCATTTGCTCAATCAAGAATTAGATCGCTTGGGTCACTATCTCACAAGACTGACAAATTCATGCCTTAATGCTTGTTATAGATTGAATTGTGTTCCCCAAAATTGTGTGTTGTAAGTTCTGTGATTATAACCCCATTTGGGAATGGGTTTTATTTATTATGTTAATAAGGTAGTATTAGGATGTGTTATAAGTAAATTCCTCTTGAGACACAAAATAGCTGATTAAGCAGGCAAGGGGTGGAGGGAAGAACATACTGATGGGAGACAGTATGTATTATGTCACATGAAGTTTCCAAGATACAGAGATTGAAAAGAGATTAGGACCTCTCCCTGAAGCTGATAGACAGAAAGTCTTCTCCTCAAACCAGCACCCTGCATTCAGATTTCTAGGCTCTTAAACTGTGAGAAAATAAATTTCTGTTTGTCAAAGCCACCCACTAATGGTATTTCTGTTATAGCAGCTCTAGATAAAATAAGCTCTGGTGGCATAGTCTGTAGGGAGTTGCACTGCTAACCCAAAGGCTACGTCTTTCTGGAGGTTTGAATCAACTATTAGCTTCAGGGGAGAAAGATGGGCAATCTAATCACATGCTAGTTTTTTTGTTGTTGTTGTTGGGTTTTTTTTTTTTTTAGATTTTTTATATAAGTAAAACAGTGCATGGAGCTTTTGGAACTTTCAGGAAGGAATCTTAAGAATGATTCCGTTTGGCTATCTCCTTTTACCATTGTATTGTTGTTATGTGCTCATAGTGACCCTATACACAATAGCTGTGAACCTTGCCCTGTCCTGAGCCAGTCTCACTGTCTCTGATACACCTGCCCACATTGCCCCAGTCACTGTGTCAATCCATCTCATCTGGGGTCTTCCTTTCCTTTGTCATCCCTCCATACTTGCAAGCATGATGTCTTTCACCAAGGAACGGTCCCTCTGGGTAACATGCCCACAGTATGTATGACAGAGCTTCAACATCCTGCTTTCCAAAGAGCAACTTGGTTTCACCCTCTCCAGGATGAACTTGTTTGTAATTTTGGCAGTCCATGGAATGTTCAAGAATTCTTCTCCAGCACCACAACTCAAAGACATTGATTTTTCTTCTGTCATCCTTAGTCATTGTTCAGCTCTCTGATGCAAGCAAGTAGTTGCAAAGACCGTGGTCTAGATCAGGCATGCCTTCAATTTATCATTGGAAGAAACTTGTCCAGTGAGCCTTGTGAGGGAAGGGGCCACGGACCTTCTCCTCCTTTCATCTACAGAGCTCAGACCGAATCGGGCACACACTCAGTGCCCAAGAACTACTTTGTAAATGAGTTTGAGTGACCAGCTCTTGTGATGTTACTCTGATTTAGCCTCTCTCGATGATGCAGAGTTGTGATCAACATCAATTATTGTACTGTGCTGCCATGCCATGGTGCCTTCAGAACCAATTATGCTTTATATTGTGTGACAATTATGCTTTTCTATTTGCTGTCTCCTCTTTCTCCTCTCTTCCTGTCATTTCTCCCTGGAGCCTTCGGATCCACTTGGCTCAATCACCATCACTGTTTCTAATCAGCTGTCTACTCCAGACTTGAGGCAGAACAGGAGTGAACTGGCTTGGAAAGACTTAGAGCTGATGCCTAGACCTGACCTTTCTGAGGGTCACAAGGAGTGTGGCAGGTTATTCCTCAGACTAGAAGCGCAGCCCATTTTACAACGGATGAGAGTCATCTGGCCTAGCCTCCTCCAGTTATGGCAGCATTTTCCAGTTTATGGTTCCCTGCCCAGTGCTTTCTGTGCATAGTGCTATCTGTTTGCTCAGTGGCCTGTAAAGCAGCTGCTTGTTTTATGCTGCCAAAGGCTGAAAAAACAGTGCTTTCTAGCCCCTGGAATCTCTACTCAGTGACCTGGATTCCTAAACATTTCCCTCTTATCAGCACAAAGGAAAGAGATACATTATAGACATGGATTTGGTCTCTCATTTCCTGATTGTGATTTCTTAAATCCCTTCTCTTCCCCTCTCTGTCCTTTCTAACTTTCCTGAGTCCTGATGGAGGTGAGATAGTTTTTACAGTCACATGTTGCTTATATATCCAAGGCAAGCTTAAAAAAAAGTAAGCTAGAAACACTTAAGGA
Organism: Elephantulus edwardii; assembly: GCF_000299155.1. NCBI lineage: Eukaryota > Metazoa > Chordata > Mammalia > Macroscelidea > Macroscelididae > Elephantulus > Elephantulus edwardii. The sequence goes on along the minus strand of NW_006399924.1, from coordinate 3,153,720 downwards.
TAATTAAGTAGATAAGAGAAGACATAGGGGAAACGTTAATTGCACCACTGCATTTGAAATGGAGATAGAAGGCATCTCATTTAAGGCAACGCTCAGCACTCATACGAAAGTCTACAAATTGCAGACAAATTATCAGGCATAAATGGTGATTTATGTTCTTGGAGATTTTAATGAGGACAAGTGAGGGCAGCAAAATGCTTGTTGGTTCATGTCCTGGAAAGGATCAGGTTGGTTTACTCTCCTACTTAGGGCCATGGAGTGGAAGGACATGGAACAGACGTCCAAGGTTCACGCTGGAGTTCAGCTGTTTTCTGCCCCAGTGAGTTCCGTTTCCTCATCCCAGTATTAATAAAAAACCCAACAAAACCAAACCCCACAACACACAGCCAGAGCTCCCCAGTCACCTAATACTCATACCCCCGTGGATTTTCAGGAGGCTGTAAATGACATTGGCTGCCCATCTTTCTCTTTGAGGAGCTGCTGGTGGACTCGCATTGTCAGAGAGGCGCCCCCTTTGAGTTAGCACCTCAACTCCTTTGGGGTTACTCTACCACGGCTCCTCTCATTGAACGACTGGAATGGCACTGATATGTGCCTCCTAATGTAATTTGATGATGAGATAATGTATGTGAAAATGTTTTGTAAGCGATAAAGCCTCACAAAGGCTAGCATTCCTTTTTCTGTATTTAGCATAGACGGCTTGTCTCTGTGCTGGACTTGGGGCAGCTAACGAGAGAAGCCAACAGCCCCTCTGGTAAAGAGGAGCAAAAGGATGCTGTGCAAGTGGAAAGTCATGCTTAGAGGAGTCTTGGAGGGAGTGCAATGAGGCTGCTGATTAAAGGCAACAATGGTGAAACTTGGCCGTGAATGGTTTGAGGAGGGCCTAGTTTTTGGGAAAAGACATCATGTTGGGAAAGGTGGAGAGTCAGTGAAAGAGAGGAAGACCCTCACAAGATGGTTTGACACAGTGACTATAACAGTGGACATGTTGGAGATTATGAGGATGAGACAGGGTAATAGGGTGAAGTTGAGAACTGTTGTTTGTAGGGTCGCTATGAATCATAGTGGACTCAATGCACCGAACAATAATAATAATTATTTAAAAAGAAATACAGCCTGTAGAGCTCCCAGACTCAACAGGGACTATGAACTCTGTCTTTCCTGGGCCACTTTATGGGACTGAGCTGCTGTGAGTGGTTATCTGTAGGTATGAACTACAAAGCTGAGAGATGGTGTTCAGGCTGCAACGGCAAAGGTCAGGACAAAGTAGTTCAAGATTCAAAGCTGAGTACACATTGGTATTGTTGTTGTTAGGTCCTGTTGAGTTAAGTACAACTCAGAGCAACCCTATGAACAACAGATCTGAACGCTGTCCTATCCTGTACCAGCCTCATCATCTCTGACACACTGGAGCCCATTGCTGCCGTCCCTGTGTCAATCCACCTCATCAAGGGTTTTCCTGGAAACAAAATCAGGTGAGAAGACAAGGGTCAGAGTTAGAGAAGGCAGCCGAGAGGTATGCAAGTGTGAATGGAGTCGTATGAGGAGGATCCGTGGAAACAGTTCGATGTCACAGCCAACTGGGACAGATAAGGGAACAACTAAAAATTTAATGAGAGTGCAGATTTACTTATTGTAACTATGTCCTTAGTCAGCAGCTCTGGTGGCACAGTGTTTAGGCACTCTACTGTTAATCCAAAGATGGGCAGTTCAAATGCACCTGTTGACCTGACAAAGCAGTCTGCTTCATTCATGATCACCACTGAGGAAACCCTACAAGGAGATTCTACTCTGTCCTGTACTCAACAGTAGTGGGCTCTATGCTTGTTCATAGCACTGAGTAAGTCAGACATAGATTGGTCTTCACTGCTCTCTGACTAGCAGGATAACTAGTACCCATTGCTGTCAAGTTGATCCCAACTCGTGGTGACTCCAGGCTTGTTGGAATAAACTGTGCTTCACAGGATCTTCAGTGCTGGTTTTCATCAAGTTGAGCCCTAGGCCTTTTTTTCTGCAGTGCCTCTTGGTAGACTCAAACCTCCAACCTCTTAGTAGCTGAGTGTAGTTACAGTTGGCCTAGTGGTAAGAAATTGCACTGCCAACTGGTGCAGTTAGAATCCATCAGCTATTCTGAGGGTGAAGGATGGGCAATTTCTTCTTGTGAGATTTACAGCCTCTGAAAACCTGCTGGAGGGTCAGCTAGGAGTTGGTGCCAACTTGACTGTGCACAACACCACCACCACTTTATATATACTCCAAAAGCCTCATTGCAGTTGCCTTGAAACCATGCCACTTTTTTTTTGTAAGAGAAAGAAACTGAGGTTTATTAGATGTTTATAACAGACGATGAATGGGTCAGGACAGACTGACCCATCTTTATCTTACAGAAGGGTTTATATAACCTTTGTTTGGGGAGTGGGGTTTAAACAGCTGATGGTGCATTTCTTCTAATGGATATGGTGACTTTGGCCATCTTGTCTTTTCCTTGAGTCTGTTGTTTTGCCACATTCCTTGAGAGTCTTGTTTTTATTGTCGGGTCATTTTTTCTATTGTTTTATTGCCTCAGTCTTTGTCAAAACCAGTTCTGATTGATCTCCTTTATCAGCGTGTCCTTTGCCATTCCCTGTCAAATACTAGCAGTTAAACAGAAGTTTATTACTTTTTTTTAAAAATATTTTTTTTTTTTTTTTTTTTTACAGAGGTTTTGGATTTCCATTCATTCATTGCCGCAATTTTCTCCCTTTCCACCCCTCCCCACCAGCTCCCTTCCCAATCCGAAGAGAGAAAAAAAAAAGAAAAAAAATTCCTTCATTAGTATACAATTCCCACATCCCTTCCCCCCACCCCACCCCTACTTTGAAAGCTCTGCTGCTTGGCGTTTAAAGTGTTGTTATGTGCTGTCGAGCTGCACTGACTCATAACTGACTCTGCAGTGGGTTTTCAGAGGAGGCAGCTGCCCAGCTTTCTCTCTTAGAGTAGTGGCTGAGAGATTCAAATAGCCTGCCTTTGGGTTATTAGGGCAACTCCTTATCCACTGTTGTTGTTTGATGCTGTCGAGTGTGACACATAGTGACCCTATGAGCAACTGATCTGAACACTGTCCTATCCGGTGCTATCCTCAACCTCTGACACCTTCAAGCCCATTGTCACAGTCACTGTGTCAACTCACCTGATTGAAGGTCTTCCTCTCCTTCCCTGCCCTTCCACATTCCCAAACATTATGTCCTCCTCCAAAGAATAACCTCTCCTAGCAACATGCCCAAAATACGTAAGATGAAACTTCACCATCTTTGCTTCCAAGGAACACTCTTTTCCAAGACATATCTGTTTGTTCTTTTGGAAGTCCATGGGATGGACATCACTCTTATGCAACACTATAGTTCAAAAGCTTCAATTCTTCTTCTGTCATCCTCTCATTGCCGAGCTCTCAGATGCATAGCAAGTGACCAGAACTCTCTTACAGTGTGGCAGGGGCTATGATTATGGCTGTGGAAGCCCATAGTAGCAGCTTTGCTAGGATGGATGGTAGGCTCACTTCCAGCGATTACTCAGGCTTGAGCTGGAAAACACCTGTGTGGGCTCCTTTCGACCCGAGCCACCCCTGCCATGCTGGGTCAGCTGAGCTCTGGCAGGCTGCTCCCAAAGATCTCGTTGCTGAAGAGTCTTTCCTGGATGCATCAGGTTGTACAGGACACTGCTCTCAGCTCCCTGAATGTTGCTATTTGTTAATGGACTCATTTCCCCAGAATAGACTGTGAATCAGTTCATCGTGAGTCTGCCTACAACTTCCCCTTTATAGCATGTCATAGAGCATCATGGAATCTGCTGAAAGAAAAGTGAATTAAGTTTATTGAAGGATAAAGATGATCCAGGCTGGAAAACATCCATTGTCACAGATAGAAAACGGTAGCTCTGCCACCACAAAGCAGAATGCAATCTTGTATTGTTGGATCAGGAACTTTAGTTAAGGAGACAAAATTAATAATTGGCTGAAACACTAATGGGATGTTTGTGTTAAAAGCTGAATACCTAGAATTGATAATTGGCCAGTGATAGGCCCACAACACAGAAATGAGATTATATGGCTGGTTAAAGATATACTCTATTGTTCCGTTTATTAGACGATAATCTCAGATCAATTACAAGACAGATTTTTCTGGTAACTTATTCTTCCTCAACCATCTGCATTTTTAGGAAGATCCATTGAAAAGATTGAGTGCTCTTTAGAGGCAAGGAAGGAGAAACTTCCTCTTACACACTTGGGGTATGTTGTTAGGAATGACCAGTCCTTGGAAAAAGACATTGTGCTTGGAAAGGTGGAGGTGGGAGAGGGCTGGCTCAGTGGAGATAATATGAGGAGGAAGCAGGTGGAGGAGGTTGGGAGCCCCCCTCACACCTTCTGCTGGCAGCTTAGGGGTCTCCATGAGCTTACAAGGGCTAGCAAAAGACAGGAATATCCACAATAAGATAGTTTAACATGTTGTTGTTGTTGTTATGTGCCATCGAGTCGTTTCCGACTCATAGCGACCCTATGCACAACAGCTCTAA
>NW_006399924.1:3146169-3147017 GCF_000299155.1 Elephantulus edwardii | reverse complement strand
GCATACCATCAGGTGAAGTCCATGTGTATAACCTGCGTTTGTGTCTCTTATAAAATGTATTTGCAATGAATAAGTCATTGATTTTACAAAATTAGTGATGATAAAAATGAGTGTGAGTATACAAAAAATGGCACAAGATTGTTCATCGGGTTGATATCAATTGTAGTAAACTCAATGGCACCTAACAACAACATCTCAGACCATTCCCATCTTACATCTATTTACTGATAATGACAAAGACGTTTTAGAAATAGATTATATATTCTGCATCGGCCACACCTCAAAGAAAAGGACTGTTGACCTTGAATATGTAGCCCAAGTCAGCAGCAAGGTTAAAGGGACTGCCATTTGAAAAGGCAACTTTTGAAAATCCAACATGGATTCCAGACTCGTGTCAAGACTTTAAAGTGGAGGTAAAACTCCACTTTTGGACTGCCCTATTTGGACACAAAGTGTTTGTGATTTTAGACTCTCACACAAGCACAATGTGTGTTTGAAGAACATAGAAGAAAAAGCACATATTGTGCTGTGTTGCTGGTGAACGAGGAGGACATAGTGATGATCACTATTTACAACTCATTGGGGAGGGGACACCAGGAAGGTGATTGAGGGTAGGTGACAAAACAGTTATACCATTGACTCTACTATCAAGGAGTACTTAAACAGTTAAAGAGCTATGACTTAAAAGAGAGACAACCTTTAGTGAGAATTCCAAAAAGGAAAAGGTTATACTCAGATAAGAGAGATTTAAAGAGGCTCCATAGAAGTGGTGGTATTTGAGGTGGATCTTAGAGGAAGCATTGGATTGAAAGAGTGTTCTTGACTTCACCGAAGACGACATTCAGATG
>NW_006399924.1:3136408-3144884 GCF_000299155.1 Elephantulus edwardii | reverse complement strand
AGAGTGTTCTTGGAGGAACCAACCATGAGCAAAGAGGTAGAAGTGGCTAGGTGTGGTGCACAGTCCATATTGCTCAGGGGTCTCATTAGAGCGGAGGTTGGTGCAAATGGCTAATGTAATCAGCTGTTAACTGAAAGATTGGAAGTTCAAGTTCACTCAGTGGTAACACAGAAGAAAGGTCTAGTAATAGACTTAAAAGGAAATCAGCTCTTGGAACCTCTGTGGAGCACAGTTCTACTCTGACACACATGGGGTTACAATGAAATGTGACAAACTCAAGGGCAACTGGTTTACTTATGGTTCTGTTTTTAAATGGGTTGAAGCTGTGTAAATGCCACCATTTATTAAATGAAAAGGAAATGAATTATTTCACTTAATTCTCACAACCACCCTACAGAGTATGATAATCATTTTCCTCATGAGGGGATGAAGGTTTCAACATATCATTTCTCCAAGATTCCACATCTAGAGTGTTGACAGAGTCAGTAAGTTGTACTAAGGCCCAGCTTCTCCTGTCTTCTTCATTGCAGTGTGACTGCATGGGAATGGGTGGAGTTGACAAAGGTGATAGCATAGACTTGAAAAGAGACTCAAGGTTCAAGGGACAATCTATTTACAGGTCAGGGGTCCAGGGTATGAAGTGAAGCTTTCGAAACTTTGTAGAACTAGAAATAGTTGTCAACTCTACAGCATAGGAAAGAAAGAGGTCTTGTTTTCAAGGAGATTGAAAGGGAAATTATAAAGTTTAATAAAGTTTATTTAGAGACGCAACAGACCCCAAATTAGCAAAACACTTCAGAGAAACAAAAATGTGGTTGGAGGCATAACACTCCTTGAACTCAAAACCTACTACACAGCAGTAGAGAAAACAGCATGGTACTGGAACAATAACAGGAACATAGATGAATGGAGCAGAATTGAGAACCCAGGAATGGATGCAGCTATCTATGATCAACTGATATTCGATAAAGAAATGAAAGCTATCAAATGGGGAAATGATAACCTCTTCAACAAATGGTGCTGGCAGGATCCACATCTCACACTATACATAAAAATCAACTCAAGGTGGATCAAAACCATAACATTCATGAGACAAACTGGGATCAAGCGTAGAAGCGCTAGTCCAAGGTATAAAGAGACTGCCAAATACAACCAGAAATGAACAATCTGAAGAGGATAAAATTGATGCATGGGACTTTGTAAAGATTAAATCCCTGTGCACATAAAAAACTTTTCCAACAGGGTAAAAAGAAAACCTACAGATTGGGAACAAACGTTTGGTAATACCATCTCAGACAAGAGTCTTATAACAAAAGTTTACAGAATACTCCTGGGTCTCCACAAGAAAAAGACTCACAACTCAATTACAAAAAAGGGAAAGACACAAAATTTTCATAGAAGAAGATATTCAAATGGCAAATAGACACATGAAGAAATGCTCCAAATCACTGGCAAGGAGAGAGATGCAAATCAAAACCACATGAGGTACCATCTCACTCTAGTAACAGTGATGGAGTTTAACAAGTAATAAATGTTGGAGAGGATGTGGCAAGAAAGGAACTCTTACACATTGTTGGTGGGATTGTAAAATGGCACAACTATTTTGAAGGCAGTTTGGTGCTTCCTCAAAAAGCTGAACATAGAAATACCATATGACCCAGGTATATTGAAATATACCCTGAGAAAATGAGACCTGAGGCACAAATGGAGATTTGTATACCAATGTTCATGACAGCATTATTCACCATCCCAAGAACATGGAAACAGCCCAGATGTCTAACCACAAACAAATGGATTGAGAAACTATGGGAAATTCACACTATGCAGCACGCAGGAGCAATGATTTTGTAAATTATTACCTAACTTGTGAGGGACTGGAGAACATTACGCTGTATGAATAACTCAGTCCCACAAGCATAAATATTGTATAAAATCATTATTGTAGAATGAGTATAAGGATCCAAGAGGGGTGGGAGAGGTTTGTGCAGGGGGAGGGGGGATTAATCATTCAGTTGTACAGTTTGTTGGGTAGAGGGATGAGGGAAATTGAAAACATTTGTTCTTGAAAACAATGTATTTGAATTTTGTAAATTAACTAGTAGGAAAAACAAAGAAGTCTGAGAAGGAGGGGCAGCCTCAACATTCAGAGAATTTGGGCAGGATGAAGGCTGAGAGCTTTGGAACGGCCAGAGGGAGCTGGTTATTGAAAAGTGAAGACGTGTGAGGGTAGAAGCCAGCTATCCATCCAGTCCACTCACTGAAGATGCCTGACGATTAAATGGAGAACAGGAACAGCAGAGGAGGGGCAAAGAGAGAGAAGCCAGGGAGAGTTGGTGGGTTTTTTTTGGTAGCAAATAATGTTTTAATTGGGTGAACTTTTTTGTTACAAATACATTAGAGAATCATGCGATGCTGCCAGCATTGGATGCAATCCTGGGCCACAGGTCTGCACATTCCTTTGCAACTGGTCCAGTGATGGCAGAACCTTTCATCTCGCTTTTATTGTTTACTGTGACTCCTGCATTATCTTCAAAATAAAGAAACACTCCATCTTTTCTCAGGTATGATTTTCGTTGTCATATCACCACTGCTGGATGTACCTTCTTTCTGAGCTCTGGTTTTCCTTTCTTGACAGTGGCCATCACCATGTCACCCATACCAGCAGCAGGAAGTCTGTTATGTCGTCCCTTGGTCCCCTTCACAGAGATGATATATAGATTTTTGGCTCCTTGTTACACCACCGATTGAAGCAAGACAACACAAGATGTTGCTGCTTCACCCAAAAGTAGTGTTCTTATTCTGCCCTTTCTTGACGGCTCAGTGGGTCACTGACAAAAGGCCCAGTGAGTGCTTTTAAAAAGGGGAGTGCAGAAGCTATGTCCAGAGCCTCACCTGTCAAGAGTTGGTTTTTAATGCACTCTTAATGAGAAAAGATTTAAAATACAGGTGCAGAAAACAATATAACAGGCAACTATGAACCCCCACTCACACTTAAACGTTAACATTTAAGATGCTTGCTGGTAAGCTTTCTCTTAAAGAGTTCTGACTGCATAGTCCATACTCTGTGGTGTAGTCCATAGTGTTTTGTGCTGCTAATCAAAGGTCTGGGCCTCTGTGGTGGTTCTAACCCACCAGGAGCTCCAAGGAACAAAGACAGGCAGTCTCTCCCTGGTGGAGAATCCTTGTGTGTTACAATTGAATTATGGCAGTGAGTTATGTGAATGTACACATATACTTACAGCTAACCCCCCACTGCGCTTCTACAATTTTCACTTTTCTTTCCTACAGGGAACTATCATTCTTAAAGTTAGTGCATATCTTAGTTTGTGTTAAAATTTCACTTATTACCTATACTTAACTCTGGTGGCTTAGTGGTTAAGGAACTGCACTGCAATCCCAAAGGCCTGTAATTCAAATCCAAGAGCTGCTCTGTGGGACAAAGATGGGCTATCTCCTCCAGTGCAATTAAACTACCTCTGAAAACTTACTGGAGGGGCAGCTATGCCTTGATTCTGACTCAGCAGTACACAAAAACCTTATATCTGCAGGGAACTCTGGTGGTATAGTCTGTAGGGAGCCATGCTGCTAACACAAACTCTGTGCCTGTCTGGGGGTTTGAATCTACCAAGAGCTCTGAGGAGAGAAACAGAATCTCTTTCTATAGAAGCCCAGTGCTGGTGGTGCGGTCAGCTGAGTCGGTTCCATCTCCAATGCAATGAGTTTTTGAGTTTCTCTGTACCACTCTTATAGTTTATTGTGTTTTGTACAGTTTTAAAACACATGTAAAAAGTATCTTTTGTGACTCTGTTTCTGAAACTTGCCCATGATGACACTTAGAGCAGCTCTATCATTTTGACTGGTTTTTTTTTTTAATTTGCATTTGGAGTCCCTAGCGTGATTCAAATAGTTAACTCACTCAGCTTCTAAGTAAAAGATCACAAATTCAAGGTTGTCCCCAGATGCGTCAGAAGAAATGCTTGGTGATCTATTTAGCAAAGAGTCAGTTGTTGAAAAAACCCCTATAGGAGCACTCCTGGTGGCGTTGTACTCCAGCTCACATGGGGTCACTATGAATCGGGGGTCTATTCAGTGACAGGTAGTGATGGTCGTAGATTATGGTATCAATAAGTGAGATCCTTTTCTTTACCGTCAGATATTTTGATTGTTTTCTGTTTCTCACTATTTGGTAGCTTTTGTTTTTACTATACATACTCTGGCCATGTTATCAGGAAGGATCAGTCCTTGGAAAAAGGCTGCTGGAAAAGGTAAAGGGTCAGAAAAAGAGAGGAAGATCCTCAACAAGATAGGCTGACACAATGACTGTAACAATGTCCTTGTGCATACTGGAGATCATGAGCACCTGGGTAGGACATAAAAAGAGCAGCGATATCGTGGGGAGCAAGGAGAATGTGAGGAAAGTCAAGTCCAAGCTTTATTAGCTCTACAAACTATCCCATCAATAATTTCCACAGTACCAAAATAATAGCTACAATGTCAGACATAGCCCCTACTTAGCTGAATCTACTTGCCATAATCACTGGGTGTGAAAATCATTGCAAAAGTTGTGGTGTTTTAGAACAGTGGCACTATGCAGTATTTGTCCTTTTGTGACTAAGATATTTTCCTCAACATATTGTCCTCCAGGGTCACCCATTTTGTAGAATTTTTTTTTCTTTCCATTTTGTAGAATATTTTATGAGTTCCTTGATTTTCAGTGCTGGAAACTAAGAAAAGAGGAAATAAATAGGGAACACTGCATTGAAACAGATGAGGAAAAGAACTGTTTAAAAGGATTAGGTATTATTTGCATGGGAACAGTCCAGAATAAGAAGTGCATAACAAAATGGACTGGGGCAGGGGAGGAAATTGTGGAACAATGAAAGAATTTTTTTAAAGAGAAAAGGGAACTGGGGAGGGGGTGGTGGGGTAAGGAGCAAAATATGCAATAATGAATGAATGGAAATCCAAGTTTTTTGTAAACTTTGGTTAAAATATCAATAAAAAATAAAATAAAAAAAGTTGTGGTATTTATTAGGGAAACAGGCTGTGGGGTGTGGAGGAAGGCAAAGGACATCAGAGTGATAGTCCAGGTTCAATCCAGGAACACAAATGCAAGAATTTTCCTCAATTGCCCAGCAAGACATGTCTCATAGCAGTCCCAAGTCAGCTCCTCTGGCTTCATCTCCAGGGCTCTGTCAGGCTATGACTTACTGCAGTCTCTCCAGTTTGGCCAGATTTCTGTCTTGCGTTGTCTCCACAGCTGTTAATGATGTGGGAGACTAATCAACGATGAATCAATTGTGTGTCTGCAATTGAGACAGCTGGAGACCACACCCTCAGAGAGGGTTGAGGCATAACATCACAAAGGCAAAATTCAGATCTGTTGTTTTTAGGGTCACTGTGAGTTGATGGGCTTGTTCCTGACCTCTCCTGTGCACACGTGAGAGAGCCACTCTATGGACACTCAGGAACTGAATGGTGAGTCCTGGGATCATTCATCCTTACTTCCACTGGTTGTTGTTAAAGCGCTTCTCAAAGTGAGTGCTCCTCTCTGCAGAGTTTTGTGTGTTTTTTGGTTTTTTTAAAAAATTCCCCCTAGATAAACTGTTTGTTCTTTTGGCAGACAGTGGGATATCCTTCACCAATACCATAACTCAAACATTATTTCTTCTTCAGTGTTCCTTATTCATTCTCTAATTTTCACATGCATGTGAAGCAAATAAAAACATCATGATTTGGGTCAGGCCTACTTTAGTCTTAAACTGACATCTTTGCTCTTTAACATGTTAAAGAGGTCCTTGGCAGTAAATTTTCCTAGCGAAACACAAGTTTTGATTTCTTGACTGTTGCTTCTATGGGCTTTGGTTGTGAATCCAAGTAAAATTAATTTATTTACAACATCAATATTTTTTCTGTCTAACGATGTTCCAGTGGTGAGGGTTTTATTTTCTTTTTTTAATTCATTTTTGTGCACTTTCTATGCCTCCCCATTGCCAGTCTACTCCACAATGCAACCCTTGTTCCAGACTGTTCTCATACATATAATGCAAAATCATATATTCCTCTTGTATAGTTCTTCCCCTCATCTGTTCTACTACAGTGCTCATTATTCATTCTTTCCCCATTCCCTCCTCAACTTCCTCTTCATGTCTATCCTATTTTATAACAGTCGTGTTATGCAGTATGTACCTTTTTGTGACAGATATTTCGCTCAGCCTAATGTCCTCAAAGCTCCCCCATGTTGTGTAATATTTTACTGTTTCATTGTTTTTCAATGCTGTGCAGTATTCCATTGTGTGAATGTACCATAATTTTTCCTAACTATTCATCTGTTATCAGGCACTTGAGTTGCTTCTATCCCTTTGCTATTGTGAATAACATAGCAATAAACATGGTTGTGCATACATCTGTTTGAATCATGACTCTGGTTTGTTTAGGGTATATTCCCAGTAGTGGAATTGCTGGGTCAAATGGTATTTCTATTTTCAACTTTCTGAGAAAGTGCCAGACCGTCTTCCATAGTGGTTGTACCATTTTACATTCCCACCAGCAGTGAATTAGAGTGCCAGTCTCACCACAACCTTGCCAGCATTTGTTGTTTTCTGCCCTGTTGAACTTTTCTATTGTTGCTGGAGTCTCTCTGGCGTTCTGATGCCAATTTCCCACTGACCTGCAGTGCTGACAACATGTTGATTTCTGCCCCCTGTTGGATGGGGATGAAGTCATATCTCAGAAATGTGTTAATTAGAATATGAGAAAATTTTAGGACAAGGGGAAAATGTAAACTTTTTTTTTCAATTCAGAGGAAAAGAGGTAAAGAATGAGGATATAATTTATAAAGAGAAAAAAATTAAAAGATATGAGGGAGAATATAATTCAGAAACAGAAAAACTTAGGGGTGAGGGAGGAAAACAGAGAGAGACAGAGACAGGGTTCACAGTACCAGGAGCAAGGTAATGAAGATGAAAGCTCACTCTTTGTCCCAGGGTTGATTCTGCCTCGGTGAGCCTCGAGGACAGAATTGAGCTGTTCCGTGTGGTTTCTAAGGCTCCAATCTAGACAGAAACAGACTGCCACATTTTTCTCTTACAGAGCAGCTAATGGATTTGAACCAAACTTTATTTAAGCAGTGGAGTCTTTTGGGGAAAGCAGTTGGCAAAATTACCTGCTGAGAAAAAGAGAATGGGAAGAATTCAGAGCCTGAGGACGGAAGAGAACAGAAGTGAAGTGGCAAAGGCCAGACTAGCTGGCTGACTCTGAGGCGCCCCGCGTGGATCTCCTCCCTGCTGGGTCGCTTTGTCCTGCCAGACAGCATTTTCAACCAAAAACAGCTAGCAGGTGCTTACTTTTTAAAAAAATCCTGTTAGAGATTGAATTGTCTCCCACAAGATATGTGTTTGGAATACTAACCAATACCCTTAGAAGCAATTCTGTTTGGTAGCATGGGTTTTCTTTGTTGAAGTCATATTAAAGTAGGGTGTGTCCTAAACCTAATCACTTCTGAGTTATTAAAAGCACAGACTATGTATGGAAAGAAACACAACGGGGAGAAGATAGATTCTGTGCATGCTTTCCAGGGTATCCTGGGGCTACAGAATCTGAGACAAGGATCTGCTGCCCTCAGAGCTGACAGGGAGATACCACCACTGGAGCTGGTGCCCTGCCTCCAGAAGTGGGGAAAGAAGAAATGTGTGATCTTTAAAGCTACCTCCTTGTATTTATATGACAGTGGCACAAGGAAATGTAGACAAGTCCTAACTTGGCACGCTTGACCAGCAATTTCCCATTTAATCCTCATCGCTACCCATTGATGTGCTACTGGTGTAAAGCAAAACAGGTTTAAGGTGTAAGTCGAATGCTACGTGGTGCGGCTGCCTGAGATGCTGCAGCACTGTAGGCGGCCTTACGAGAAGCACAAAGCCAGAGTCAAAGAGGACAAACAATCCCACACTACTCAGCCCCGTCAGGGAGGAGCAGCAATGCTCTTCCCTGTCCCAGGTGAAGATAATAATTAGAGCTGTACTGCCAACCCAAAGATATGTGGTTCAAATCCACGAGAGAAATAGTAGCAATCCTCTCCCATATGATTTAGAGTCCAGAAAAATCTGCTGGAAGGTCAGCTATGAGTCAATTTTTATTTGAAGGTACTTAACAACAGTAGCAACAACAACAGCAAGAACAATTTATTAGGGAGTTCAGGTGGCCAGCTGGATGAGGAGTTGTGCTGCCAATGGAAAAGCAGGTGGTTCAAATCTCCCAGCTTCTCTGAAGGAGAAAGATGGGCAGTCTCCTCTGGTTCCACTTACAGCCTCTGAAAATCAGGGTCCAGCTGTGACTAGACAACCTGACTTGGTTCTGACTTGACAGGACATAAAAACAGTGACAGGATAATATCTATACGCATACAAGGAAGTCCAGTGAATACCACTATCATTCAAATATATGCACCAACAACCAGAGCCAAGGAAGAGGAGAT
>NW_006399924.1:3132763-3133938 GCF_000299155.1 Elephantulus edwardii | reverse complement strand
CAACAACAACAACAACAACTTCATTATCCTGTTTTTCCAGCTCCCCCATGGATCTTTCCCATTTCCTTTACCCTCCTCCCTGCATCCACCAAATTGTGCAACCCTATGATTTCCCCTTGCCCACCCTCAACCCTCTGTTCCTACTCCTTCCCCTTTTGTATCCCCATACACGTTTTACTAGTTATCCTTCTGTTTTTACAGATGATTCTATGTAATATTTATCCTTATGAGACAATGTTAGCTTACTCAGCATAATGCCCTCCATTCTCTTCCAAATTAGGTAGTAATTTTAAAAATCATTGCTCCTGAGTGTTGCATAGTATTCCGTCCTGTGAATGGACTACAATTTCTCAGTCTTCCAATGGGATTTTGAAGGCTGTAAATCACACAGAAGTAGACTGGTCATCTTTCTCCTGAGGAGCCCCTGGTGGATTCAAACCAGCTGCTTTTGAGTTACTGGCACAACTCCCAATGAACCACATTACCAGAGTACTCTTATTGTTTCCATTTTATAAGAAACTAAGCCTCAAGGACAGTAAGTCTCATGTCAAGATCATTGGAAAATGAAGAAGGTTAAATCTACTGAGAAGATCTATAAGAAATGGGAAGGTTCTAATCCAAAGAGCTTCTCCAACAATTTCTTTCATAATTGTGGTCAGTCTGCTTTCTATGCAGCCCATCAGGTGAAATCCACATGCAAAATTGTCTTTTGTGTCTTTTTAGAAAAAGTATTTACAATGAATAAATCATTATACATACAAAATTCAATTATTCTATTTCCAGCTTCATTTCTATCATCAAGCCCATATTTTCCAACTACTGTTCCTTCTTCATTGTTTCCTACTTTTGCATTCCAGTCACCAATTATCATTAACACATCCTAGATTGTATGTTCAGTCAATTTCAGACTGCAAAATTTGGTAAAAATTCTCAATTTCTTCCTCTTTGGAACTAGATAGAGGAGCACATATTTGAATAATAGTCATGTTAATGGGTCTTCCTTTTATGCATATGAATATTATCCTATTATTCACAACATTGTATTTCAGGATAGAATGTGAAATTGACATTTTGACTATGAATGCAACATGATTCTTCTACTTTTCATTCCCTGTATAGTACTGTTGTTGTTATGTGCCGTTGAGTCATCTGTGACTCACAGCAACCCTGTGTAC
>NW_006399924.1:3129090-3131683 GCF_000299155.1 Elephantulus edwardii | reverse complement strand
ACAATCAATGACTTATTCATTGCAAATACATTTTATAAGAAACATAAATGCAGGCTATATACATGGATTTCACCTGATGGTATGCATAGGAATCACATCTATTACATCTATGGGAAAAAAATTGCTGAAGAAGCTCAATATCAGCTGTGAAAACCAGGCCAGGAGCTGATTGTGGAACAGACCACCAGCTACTCATATGTAAGTTCAAGCTGAAGCTGAGGAAAATTAAATCAAAACCACACAACCAAAATTTGACCTTGAGTTTATCCCACTTGAATTTCAAAACCATCTCAGGAATAGGTTCGAGGCCTTGAATAACGAACAAAGACCAGATGAGCTGTGGGAGGATATCAAGAATATCATCCATGAAGAATGAAAATGGTCATTGCAAAGACAAAGGAGGAAGAAAAGACCAAGATGGATGTCAGAAGAGACTCTGAATATTGCACTGCACAGTCTACCTTATGATTTTCTGATTCAAAGTGGCCATAGCTGGTCCATCACATTTCACTAATGCCTAGTATGTTGATATTCATGTGTTCCATTTCATTTTTTAGCTATTTCCAGGTTTCCAACATTCAAGCTATGTACATGCAATTAACCGATTTTTAAATGATGTTTATTATTGTTTTTCCTCATTTCAACTGACTTCCAGTCTGGGCTCTACCACTATACTACGATAACTATCCTCTTTTTGTTCATAGGATTTTCAAAAGCCTTTTATTTAGGAAGTAGATGGCATATCCTGCTTCCTACTCTGTCTTAATCAGGAAATCTGGAGGATGGCTGTCTGGCCAATGGGCATATTTATTCCCAGTCCCAAGAAAGGTGATCCTGCTGAATGTGGAAATTATCAAGAAATAGAATTTATATCACATGCAAGCAAAATACTGCTGAAGATAATTCAATAATGGCTGAAACAGTACATAGATAGGGAATTGCCTGAAGTTCAAGCAGGATTTAGAAGAGGCCATGGCACCAGGAATACCATTGCTGATGCCAAATGCATCCTGGCTGAAAGTAAGGAATACCAGAAGAATGTCTGTTTGTACTTTATTAACTATGCAAAGGCACTTCTGTGTGGATCATAACAAGTTGTGGCTGACATTGAGAAGAACGGGAATCCCAGAGCACTTGATTGTGCTCATGAGGAACCTGGATCAGGAGGCTGTTGTGCAAACGGAGCAGGGGGTTGGTACCTGTTCAATCTATATGCTGAGCAATTTATCTGAGAAGCTGGACTCTATGAGGAGGAAAGTGGCATCCGGATTGGAGGGAGATTCATCAATAACTTGCATTATGCAGATGACACAACCTTACTTACTGAAATTGAGGAGGACTTGAAACATTTGTTTCAGAAGATCAA
Source organism: Elephantulus edwardii (assembly GCF_000299155.1). NCBI lineage: Eukaryota > Metazoa > Chordata > Mammalia > Macroscelidea > Macroscelididae > Elephantulus > Elephantulus edwardii. The sequence continues at coordinate 3,130,317 of NW_006399924.1, read as the reverse complement.
GGAATGCAGCCTTCAGTATGGATTGTGTCTCAATCCCAAAACAGATTCTTACCACTGGACCAATAGGCAGTGTCATGATGGATAGAGAGGAGAATGAAACTGTCAACAGCCTCATCTTGCTTGGATACACAATTAACACCATTGGTACAAATAAAAGAGATACATTGCACTGGAAAAATCTGAAGTTAGGGACCTTTCCAAATTATTGAGGAGTAGTGATGTCAGGACTAAGGCATGACTGATTCAGGCCATGGTCTTTTTGATTACTAGCTATGCATCCGAGACCTAGACAATGAATAAGGATGACAGAAAAATAATTGACACCTTTGAGCTGCGGTGTTGGAGAAGAGCACTGGACATCCCATAGATGGCCAAGAGAGCCAACAAATAGGTCTTGGAGAGAGTTCAACCCAAGTGCTCTTTGGAAGCAAGAATGTTGAGGCTTCACCTCACATACTTTGGACATATTGATAGGAAGTGCTATTACTTGAAGAGGGACATGATGTTGGGAAGGGTGGAGGGTCGGCAAAGCAGAGGAAGACCCTCAAGCAGGTGGATTGACAAGGTGACTGCTACAATGGGATCTTGTGTGTCAGGAAGTGTGAGGATGGTGCAGAACAGAACTAGGTTCCAATCTTTTGTTCATAGGGTTGCTATGAGTTGTAATTGACTCAAAAACACCTAATAATTACAACAGCAATGCAAAGAGATGAAAACTTGTGGGCAGTTGACCCAATTCTACTCAGGGTGACCCCAAATATTACAGAGTAGAACTGATCCACAGGATTTTCGTGGCTCTGATTTTTGTGGAAGCAGCTTTCCAGGCTTCCTTCTGCGGAACTCCTGGGTGGGTTTGAACTGCCAGTCTTTATATTAGCAGTTGATCAACAACTGCTTGTGCTTCATAGTTTTGCTTTATCTGCCTTACAGTGGCAAACTCACCTCAATAGTTACAAACTGAATGAGGAGAGTGTTCCACATAACATAAGGAAGAATTATTTTTTTTCTTGGTGATGATTTTGAAAGTTAATTTTTTATTTCAGTGAAGGGTTGAAAATCATATTGGTTTTTTTATACACTCACTCATAGACATTTATTTTTACAACATTAATTACGACTGACTAATGCTGTGTTTCATTGATTATGCAAAGGCATTTGACTGTGTGGATCATAACAAACTGTGGCTGACTCTGAGAAGAATGGGAATCCCAGAACATTTAATTGTGC
>NW_006399924.1:3125845-3128260 GCF_000299155.1 Elephantulus edwardii | reverse complement strand
CGCAGGAGGGGAAGACCCTCTATGAGATGGGTTGACTCGGTGACTGGGGTAATTGGGATGGGTGTGTCAGAGGCAGTGCGGTTGGCGCAGGATAGAGCAGGATTTAGGGCTGTTGTGCATAGGGTCACTACGAGTCGCAAAGGACTCGAGGGCACATAACAACAACAACAATGCAATGAATTAATTTATTACAATATCTAATCAACCTCTTATCTAAAGGAAGGACTTTTCAGCATTCAATCAGCACTGTGTCAGAATGTCTTGCCCTACCTAGTGGTGATGAATTCCCTGTTACAGGAAATGTGCAAGCAAAGGCTTGAGTGTCTGTTGGGTGGGACTGTACAGAGGAAGCCAGTATTAGATGAGAGGAACAACTGCGTGTGCTCCAGAATATTCCCCAACATCACAATTTTCAGTTTTTCCATCAAGGTAAGACAGAAGAAATGCCAAAGGTGAAGAAATTCAAAGGTGTTGACAAGGCAGACCACAGACTCCACATGCTGCATTTCAGGGAATGGGGAGAGGTTTTCAGCCACTGGAGTAAAGAGTAGAACTGCCATCCTTTCCTTAGACAAAACTCAGCCTCAGGTGACAATGTCTGCTAGGCATGTGTTCAAGCGCTCTGTATCCATTTCACCAGCTCTGGCTCAGTCAGGTGGCTAGTTGTGGTCTGAATTGGATTTGTTTTTGTTTCTGTGGCAGGCAGCCACTGTGGCTGGCTACAAAGGGAGTGAGATTGCTTTGCACATAACTTAATTCAAGGTTTGGATAATGAGTTCGTTTCCTCCGTCAATGGAGTCAGGTCATTAGTGGGAACACTGACTCTGCCAGCCTTGTTAGATGGAGCCCCAGCTCGTAATCACAACTCCTGGATGATTTACTTTAAATCTCAATATGAAAACCTCTGAATAGATGTTGTTGTTGTTAAGTACCATCGAGTCGTAGGGGACTCATAGCAACCCTATGAATGAAAGTCCTCCACATTTGTGTGACTTTCATCCTTTCTCCAGGTCCATAGGGTTTCCAGCAGCAACTATTACGGAAGTGGATGCTACTCTTGCTTCCAAGCTTGTTTTAATCGGGGAGATCAACCAAACACAATCCATATGGGTAACCATTCTCTCATTTGACACATCAGTGTCACAGTGTTCAGCTTCACAGCAACCACAAGTTACCTCTGTATGGCAAATGGGCACACCAGGCTAGAAGACCTAGAAAAATGTTTGAACAAGAACAATGAAAAACAGACCTGAGGGCTGCAGGCCTGAGGGCCCTGCCATATTTTACATTCCGGTTCGCCCAAATGCTGGCTATCGCTGAGTCAGAGACCCCTAGTTCATCTGGCAAGTCCACTCTGCTGACTCCCACTTGTGGCAAAAAGAAAGCCACAAACGCCCCAAGCATTCCATACTTGCCTCACTTCAAGACGCAAGAGGCCGTATCCAGCTGACACTAAGACTCCCAAGACACTCCTCCTCACCACTTGTCCATCAGACCACAGGGTCACACTCATGATGGGTGGGCTTTGGCAGAGCTTCCAGACTAAGACAAACTAGGGAAAAATTGGCCAGTGAAAACTGCCTGAATAACAGCAGGACATTGCCTGAGTTAGTGTTGGAAGGTGAGGCCCTCGAGTTGGAAGGCATTCCAAAGACGCTTGGGGATGAGCTGCCTCCTCTCAATAGAGTTGACCCTAATAATAGGGAGGGAGCAGAGCTTTCAGAATCTTCACTTGTGGCATGACAGGACTCCAAATGAAAAGAAACAGCTGTAAACACCCATTAATAATCCAAACATGAAATGTACAAAGTGTGAATCTAGGAAAATTGGAAGTTGTCAAAAATGAAATGGAACACTTTAAGACAGATGTCCTAGGCATTTATGAATTGAAATGGACTAGTAGTATTGGACATTTTAAATTGGCTAATCATATGGTCTGTTATATTAGGAATGAAAAATTCAAGTGGAATAGTGTGGCATTCTGCATTTAAAAATAAAAAACCAAACAAAATATTTCGAGATCTCGTCTAGAGCGCAATGCTGTCAGTGATAGGATGATATTCATAAGCTTACAAGGATGACCGGTTAACAGAACTCTTATTCAAATTATGAACCAATCACCAATGCCAATAACAAAGAAATGGAAGATTTTGACCAACTTCTGCTGAAGGATATTGATTAAAGATGCAATCAAGATGTATCAATAATTACTGGTGATTGGAATGTGAAAGTTGGAAATGGAGAAGAACCAAGAGTTGGAAGATATGACATCGGTGGTAAGAATAATGTTAGAAATCACATGATAGCGAGGGCGACTACAACCAGGAGAAGATAACATAGATGAATGGGACCTTCTAAGACTCAAATCCCTATGCACATCCAAAAACTTCTCCAGTAGGGTAAAAAGGGAAGCCA
>NW_006399924.1:3120921-3124585 GCF_000299155.1 Elephantulus edwardii | reverse complement strand
AATAGTGCAGCAATGAATGAGTGGAAGCCCAAAATCTCTGTAAATGTTTATGAAAATTAATAAAATATAATTATAGGAAAAAAAAAGAAATCACATGATAGAATTTTGCAAGACCAACATAGTCTTCAATATGGGTTGAAGCTCAACGTCAAGAAGACAAAGATTCTCACCCCTGCAGTACCATGATAGATGGAGAAGAGATTGAGGTTGTTAGCAATTTCAGCTTGCTTGGCTCCACAATCAACATTTCTGGCACCAGCAGTCAGGAAATCAAAAGAAAAATTGCATTGGAGAAATCTGCTGTCAGGGACTTCTCCAGAGTGCTGAAAAACTATCTATCAATCTAGAGCCTAAAGTGCACCTAACTCAGGCCACGTTTTTGCAATTACTTACTATGAATCAGAGACTGGATAATGACTAAGGATGACAGAAAAAGAATTAATGCCTTTGAATTGTGGTCCTGGAGAAGAGTATTGAACATACTATATAGACTGCCACGAGAACAAACAGGTCTGTCTTGGAGAGAGTGAAATCAAGTTTCTCCTTGGAGGCAAAAAGTTTGAAGCTCCATTTCATATACTTTGGAATGTGGCCAGGAGGGACTAGACCTTGGAGAAGGACATTATCCTTGGAAGGGAGAAGGGAGGAAGGATAGTGTAGGAAACAAGATCGTGGATGAGATGGATTGACATAGTAACAGGGTAATGGGAGTAGGCGTGTCAGGTCTTCTAGGGAATGAAGGGAGGGGCACTCCATGGTAGTTGAGGCTGTTCACTCCCTTTGTTGACGTGTTGATACTCCTTGAATCCTTTCTTCTGGCCTGACAAGAGTCAGTAAAACTGGCTTAAGATAGGATTAGATTAAAAGCTATTGTACACAGGGCTGCTATGAGTTGTGGGCATCTTGATGGCACATAACAACAACAACAGGAAAGCAAAAGATTAGAAATATAGGAAAGAAAAGAGCAAAAAGGATCTTAGGAGAGACTTGGAAACTTACTCCTGAACGTAAAGTAATGAAAATGAATGGGGAAAGAAGGACAAAATTAGAGCTAAACAGAAGATACAGTATTATAATGAAGTATGCAGTCCTGGCATTGCCATTTTTATGTGTTTTCGAATCACTTGCAACTCATAGCGACCCTATGTACAACAGCCCTAAACCCTGCTCTATCCTGTGCCAACCTCATTGTTTCTGACACAGCTACCCCCATTACCCCAATCACTGAATCAATCCATCTCATCAAAGGTCTTCCTCTCTTCTGTAGCCTCTCCACTCTCCCAAGCATGGCGTCCTTCTCCAAGGACTGGTCCCTCCTTGCAGCATGCACAAAGTATGTCAGACGAAGCTTCAGAATCCTTCTGTCCAAGGAGCAGCCTGGTTTAACCCTCTCTAAGGATAGATCTGTTTGTTCTTCTGGCAGTCTATGGTACCCTCAATACTCTTCTCCAGCATCACAGCTCAAAGGCACCAATTAATCTTCTATCATCCCTAGTCATTGTGCAGCTTTCTGATGCATAGCAAGTAATTGTGAAGACCATGGTCTGGATCAGGCACACCTTAGTTTCCAGAATGACATCGTTGCTCTTCAGTACTCTGGAGAGGTCCCTGACAGCAGACTTTCCCAATGCAATTTGTCCTTTGGTTTCCTGGCTGCTGGTACCAAGAGTGTTGATTGTGGAGCCAAGCAAACTGAAGCTGTTAACAATCTCAATCTCTTCACTGTCTATCATGATGCTCTCAATTGGCCCAGTGGTAAGAGTCTTTGTTTTCTTGATGTTGAGCTTCAATTTATATTGAAGGCTGCAGTCTTTGACCTTCTGCAGCAAGGGCTTCAGGTCCTCCTCAGTTTCAGCAAGCAAGGTTGTGTCATCTGCATAAAGCAGGTTGTTGATTAATCTTCCTCCAATTCTGATGCCACATTCCTCCTCATAGAGCCCAGCCTTTTGGATGATCTGTTGCTCATATAGATTGAAAAAGTATGCAGATAGGACACATCCTTGGCATACCCCCTTCTTGATTTTAAACTTGCAGAGTTTCCTTGCTCTGTCTGACAACTGCTTGCTTCTTGGTCCAAGTATAGGTTTCTTACTAGCACGATCAAGTGTTCTGGGATTCTTGTTCTTCTCAGAGTCAGCCACAGTTTGTTGTGAGCCACACAGTCAAATGCTTTTGCGTAGTCAATGAAACACAGATAGATATCCTTCTGACCCTCTCTGCTTTCAGCCAAGATCCAGCTAACATCAGCTGTAATTTTCCTAGTACCACGGCCTCTTCTAAACCCATCCTGCACATCTGGCAGTTCTCTGGTGATGTGCCTGTTCCAGTTGTTTTGGGATAATTTTCATCAGAATCTCGCTTGGGTGCAAAATTAATGATATTGTTTGATAATTTCCATACTCTATCAGGTCACCTTCCTTTGGAATGGAAACAAATATGAATCTCTCCCAAGTCAGTTGGCTAGGTGGTTGTCCTCCAGATTTCTTGGCACAACTTGGTGAGAAGGTACAGGACAGCATCTGTTTGTTGAAATATGTGAATCTATATGTCATCAACTTCTGGGGCCTCATTTTTTGCCAGTTAGAGCAGCTTGAACTTCTTCCTTCATCACCACAGGCTCTTGTTTGTATGTTGTTTCATGAAATTCTTCTGTGTCAGCCACTTCCTTTTGGTATGGTGATTCTGTATACTCCATCGTCTTTTAATGTTTCCTGGATCATTTAATATTCTGCCCAAAGCATCCTTAAGTATTGCAACTTGAGGCTTGAGTTTGTTCTTCAGTTCCTTCAGCTTAAGAAATGCTGAGTGAGTTCAGCCCTTTTGATTTTCTGATTCTAGCTCTAGCTCTTGGCAGATTTCATTACAATAGTTTATTTTGTCTTCCCAAGCTGTTCTTTGAAATCCTCTGTTCAGCTTCCTAATTTCTTCCCTTTGTTTTGCTTCTCGGCGCTCTAGTGCAATATTCAGAGTCTCTTCTGACATCCACCTTGGACTTTTCTTCCTCCTCTGTCTTTGTAATGACCCCCTACATTCTTTGTGGATGATATTCTCTATATCCTACCACAGCTCATCTGGTCTTCTCTCATTAGTGTTTAAGGCCTCAAAGCTGTTCCTGAGATGGTTTTGAAATTCAAGTGGAATATACTCAAGTTCAAATTTTGGTTCCTGTGGATTTGATTTAATTTTCTTTAACTTCAGCTTGAACTTGCATATGAGTAGTTGCCTGTCTGTTCCACAAAAGGGAGGCCATTTTATTAGCTGAAGAACTGAAAGAAAAGAAAAAGTCAAATTTCCAAATTGAAGGACTCTGTAAGAAAGATATTGAACAGCACAGGAAGCAACAAAGGAAGGAGAAAGGGGTACATAGAGACAGTATCAAAAAAAATTGGTCAACTTTCAGCCACTTTAGGAGAAGACGTTTCATCAAATGACTATAACATCAGACATGTTCATTTATCTATAGCAAGATACCAGGATGACATCTACTTGGACAAGCAGTAAGAAGAGATCCGTATTTGTGCCCATTTAAAAGAAAAGTGATCATATTCCTTGAGCACGTTGTCAGGAAAGGTTAGTCTATAGAGAAGTACATCATGTTTGGTAAAAGTAGAGAGGGTCCATGAAAAAGAAGACCTTAATGAGATAGACTGACACAGTGACTGCA
>NW_006399924.1:3111408-3120631 GCF_000299155.1 Elephantulus edwardii | reverse complement strand
TCAGATCAGTTGTGCTGCTAACCTAAAGTTGGTGTGTTTCTGACAGTTCAAATCCACCAGAAGTTCCTTGAGGAAAAGATAGGCAATTCTTCCCATGCCTTTATGATCTCTGAAAACCTGCTAAAAGGTCAGCTATGAGTTAGTTATGATTCAGTAGCAATGGTTTGGATTTTATTATGTTCAACACTATAGTACCTAACAACAAGTGTTAAGGAATTTTGTTTTTGCTGTCCAAAAGAAAGGGCTAGTAGATAAAGGGTGTTGGACAAGGGAAGACTATGTTACTCTGCAAAGCAAGCTTCTTAATGATTCTAGTGAGAAAATAATCAGAAACTGCTTTTGAAAAACATTCCACGTCCTCTTCTCAGTGGGGATGGCCATTAATTTCAGGGTAGAAAATAGTGTGGCATCTTTCTGGTATACTTAAAATAGAATAAATAAGCATCAACCTTTTTTTAAAAAGGCTGTGATCCAGGGTTTGAGTTATCCTGGCTGACTCCTGATTTGCATATATATGATAAAGTGTGCCCCTGTTCCAGAACTTGATTGCTGGGATATTGGACTCATGAGGAATAAAAATTTGTTCAGCAACAGGTGAGGAGGCAGTGGGACTTTCTGTCAAGTCCTCTGGATTGGTGACTGTCCCTAAACCCTCACCAGCTGGACCGAAGTGTCCTGTTTAAGGCCAGTAGTCTGGGCTGGTGCCTGCCTTGGCATGTATCTTGTGTATCATGCAGGGTCCCTGGTTGGAAAGGGCTCACATTTGGTTTAAAGTTCTGCAGTTGTTGATGTGACATTGAGCAAGGACCTCACTTTCGTTTTGCTTTGAGTCAGACAAATGTTGCGGCTGACCTTGGCAATGTCTCTCTCATTATGAACAGCTCTACCATGTGCTTACCTGACCTTTCCTTTCGCAGTCCTTCTTTCAGCAGACAAAGTGGTAGTTTGCTCTAAAAGTGTGTGCACCTGAGTGACTTGTAGAAAGATACACTTTTTTATGCTGTTTAGAAAAAAATAGTAAGTATTGTGAAGATGTGCCAAGTATATAGAAGCAAAACCAATCATTCCCTATACACACCTGTTCTAGTTTCCTGTGGCTTCCATAACAGAAGGTACCAGAAACTGAGTGGCTTGCACGGACCCAGCTTTATTCTCTCACAGTTCTGGAGGCTCTCTCACTCACTCATTCATTTTCTCTCACTGCTGCAGAATCAGTTTTGACTCACAATCACCCTCCATTGGCTTTTAAAAGCTGTAAATCATAAGGAAGGAGACTGCTCATTCTTCTCCTGAGATGCTGCTAGTGGTCTCAAACTACTGGAACCGCCTGGTCTGTGGGTCAGCAGTGTAGCTCGATATGGGCTATGCCAACAGAGTTCCCTAGAGGAGGTGTTTACCAAAAAGTCATTGGGAACTCAAGGAAGCCTTAGCCTAAAGCATAAAAAGGCGTGCAAACAGCCAAATATGTTCAACTAGGAGAGAATAAAATAAATGAATGGGCCTGTCTTAATATCAAATCCCCATGTGCGTTAAAAATGTTCTCCAATAGGATTAAAAGAAAGCCGACAGACTGGGGAAAACATTTGGCAATGCCATTTCAGACAAGGGTTTCATAATCAAAGCTTGCAGAACCCTACAGGGCCTCCACAAGAAAAAGCCTGATAACTCAATCACAAAATGGGCAAATGACATGAAAAGTCTCTTCACAAAGTGGGACCTTAGAATGGCTAACAAACACATGCAATGTTCATAATCACCAGCAATCAGAGAGATGCAAATCAGAACAACGGTGAGGTACTATCTCACCCAGGCAGCAAGAGCAAAGTTTAACACAGCAAAGAGTAAATGTTTGAGAGAATGCAGAGAGATTGGAACCACATTTCTGGTGGGATTTATAAAATGGTGGCAGTATGGGAGGCAGCTTGATATTTTCTCAAAAAGCTGAACATAAAAATCTCATATGACTCAGCTATTCTACTGCTAGAAATATATCCTGAGGAAATAAAAACTGAGGCACAAATGGAGATAGGTACACCTAAGTTCAGAGCAGTGTTATTTGTAATGGCAAGAAATTGGAAAGAGCTCAAATGTCCACCAACAAACAAACAGATTGATAAATTGTAAGACATCCACACAATGAGATACTAAAGCACAATGCTTTTGTAAAATAATATATAACATGAGAGTCTAGATAGCATTATGCTGAGTGAAGGAACTTGGTCACAAAAGGACAAATATCGCATAAGACCACTACTGTGAAAATATGAAGATAACTGAGCAAGATATGTATAATGTTCAAAAGGATAAAGGACAAGTGGGATATGGGACAAAAAAATGGAGAGCAGAGAAGAAAATAACTTGTATATCAGAGGCTAGCGGGGGATGGGGTGGATGTGAGGGAATCAGAAAAAAGTCACTGGTGACTTGAAAAGACAGGACAATAATAGGCATAGATCAACAGTAATTAATTACATAAAATACAATGAATACAAGTGATTGTATAAAGCATAAAGTATATGAATGAAAAAAAAATATCCACCAATGCCCCAAACCATAAATATCATAAGAGACAAAATGGGACCAAGCTTAGAAGGCCTAGCTATGGTATAAAGAGGCTGACAAATACAGCCCAGAAATGCACGATCAGGAGAGGATAAAACTGATGAATGACACCTTCCGAAGATGAAATTCCTGTGTGTTTCAAAAACTTTTTTTTCAATAGGGTGAAAAGAAAACCTGCTTGCTGACCAGGAGAAAAAGAAATTGACAATACCATCTCAGAAAAGGGGCCCATAACAGAAAGTTTACAAATTGGACAGGGCCTCCATAGGAAAAAGACTGATAATGCAATTACAAAATGGGCAAAAGATATGGAAAGAATTTTCACTAAGGAAGATATTTAGATGTCCATCAGACACATGCAGAAATGCTCAAAATCACTGGCAATAAAGTAGATGCAAATCAAACCATAATGAGATAGCATCTCATTCCAGTCTCAGTGGCAAAGTTTGAGGACAGTAAGCAATAAATATTGGGGAAGATGTGGAGAGATTGGAACTCTTATACACTGTTGGTGGGATTGTAAAATGGCACAATCACTCTGGAAGGCAGTTTGGAATTTCCTCAAAAGGCTGAACATAAAAATTTCATATGGTCCAGCTATTCTACTGCTAGGAATATACCCCAAGGAAAGTAGAACTGAGATACAAACAGAGATTTGTACACCAAGGTTTATAACAGAGTTATTCACAATCACATGAATGTGGAAATAGCCCAAATGTCCAATCACAATAGAATGGATTGAGAAATTATGGGACAGCCACATGATGGAATATCACGCAGCATTCATGAGCAAAGATTTCAAAAACATATTACATAACTAGGGAAAGACTGGAGAGCATTATGCTGACTGAACTAACTCAGTCACATAAGGACAAATATTGCACAGGATAACTAGTAAAACATGTATGGAAACCCAAGGAGGAAAGGGGTGGGATCATAGGGGTAAGGGTGGTCAGGGGAGAAATCACAGGGATGCGCAATTTGAAGAGTGGAGAAAGGAGGTAAAGAAAATGGGTAAGATCCAGTGAGGACCTGAAATTATGGAGTAATGGTGGGCGTAATTCAATGGGGATTAATTTTATAAAACACAATGTATAGAATGTACTTGGGGCTGTGGGAGGGATATGGGGGGATTGTGTCCCAGGGAGGGAGTTTTTCTTTTACTTTTCAAAGAGAGAACGAACTGGGGGGGGGGGCAGGGGGAGGGCTGGGCAGGGAGAGAAGTGCAGCAATGAATGAATGGAAATCCAAAATATCTGTAAATATTCATTAAATTGTTAAAATAATTTAAAAAACCCACAATGTATAGAATGATTGAAACAGAAAGTGAATGAAGGAAATTGTGAAGCATAACATATGCAAATTTTGTATGCAAACCAACATATTTTTTTAAAAAAAATGCTAACAGTCTCAATGGAAAAGGAGAAGATTAAAGAAGGCTTTATTTAAAAAAAAAAAACCAAAACAAAACACCAGTCTCCCCCTCCTTCCAAAGTGCCTAGAGGTTCAGAGATTCCAAATGATTCCATACTTAGACTCTCTTGACTTAAACTCTTTTGACTTTACTTATATATTTCAATAAGCATGTATATGGCAATGGAATATATTATCTAACCGTATCCCTTCAATGACTTTGAGACACAGTAAGTGAAAAATATGTTACTATGTACTGAATACTTAAAAGCAAACAAAACCATTACTGTTGAATCAGAATCAACTCATAGCTGACTTTCCAGTGGGTTTTCAGTGGCTATAAATCACACAGGAGGAGATTTCCTGTCTTTGTCCCCTAGAGCTGCTGCTGACTTTGAACTTCCTGAGAGGCTCTACCTTTGGCTTAGCCCTACAACTCCCTATGAGCAAGACACCTAGAAATTGGAATTCAGGGAATCAGCACCAACGCCAAGTCCTAAATGGAAGGCTGGAGGCAGGTCCTTCCCATCTGTCCTGCTGAGCCCCAGGCAGGCAGCGCAGATTTCCTCTGTGTGCTGTATGCTTGCAACTCTTTTAGAAAGACAGGATCAGGTGGCACTAGGACCCACACTACTCCAATGTGTGCATATGTTGTTGTTGTCAATTGCTGTCGGGTCAAGCACGACTCATAGTGACGCTATGAAAGAAAGTCCTGAAGCCTTTCTGTAACTATCGTCATTTCTCAAAATTCAGAGTTTCAAAGTTTCTAGAGGCATATTGTTTAGGAAGTAGATGCCACTCCTGCTTCCAAACTTGTCTTGAACTGGGAGCTCCATCAAACTCTGTCCACCATGGGTGACCATTATGGCATTTGACACTCCAGTGGCGTAATGTTCAACATCACAGCAACCCCAGGTTACCTTAGTACAGCAAATTGACAGAAGAGTGCTGTACCACTTAGAACAATGTTCCTCCAAAATATAATAACAACCGACTTTTAAATACAAAGGCCTTCCACGAGGTCTTGTTGACTTTAAACAAGAGGCTTAAACAAAAAGAACCCCAAACCCTTAAAAAAAAGAAAAAAGAAAAAAAAACCCCAAACCCAACAAAATATGTTGTTGGTGTCATTATGTACCATCAAGTCTCCTGTAACTCATGTGACCCTATGTACAGCAGCTCTGAACCCTGCCCTGTCCTGAGCCAATCTCCCTAATTTCAAGACACTATCACCCATAGCCCCAGTTACTGTATCAACCCATCAATGTGTGCTTATGGTGACTAAAAATATCTTCAAAGACCTATTTACAAACCATATCCCACTCATAGAGAGACAGTACATCATCTGGAGGTTTTGTGGGGGTTTTTAAAAACATAATTTAATCTTCAACACTATCATAAAACAATATACTATCAGTACTTTCCATACAATTTTTTTGTTATTGTTAAGCTTATACATCATTGGAAATACATAAAAATAATGGTTTGGAAAAATACTTAAAAAATTCCCCTTATAAGCATTTCCCCCATGCCATTATTTTTTATTTGAGATTTTTTTTTTGTGCCCACATAATATTCCACAGCACAAACATACAACCATTTGAACAATCAATCCTTTGCTGTTGGGTCATTTATGCTTGTCTCATTCTGCAAAAGAGATACCAAGGATAACCTTTATAGATTTAAAACAAAACCTGCAACATTATTTTCTTGGGGTAAATTCCTAGAAGAAGCATAAGTTGTGTAAGTAATTTGTAGTTGCCACAAACCCAAAGATTGGTGGCTCAAATTCAGCCAATGCCTTTACAGAAGAAAACTCAAGCTCATTGTCATTGAATTGGGGCCAACTCATAGCTGATCCTCCACTGGTTTCCAAGGTTATAAATCACAAGTCGAGACTGCTCGTCTTTTTTCTGAGGAGTCATTGGAGGATTCCAGCATCCGAGAGGCACGGCCCTTAGGGTAGCAGTGCAGTTCCCTACAGACTACATCGTCAGACCTCACTTCACAGAAGAAAGAACTGGGTAATTGCTTCCCTTAAGATCATGACCAAGAAAACCACCTGGAGTCATTCTATTCTGTAACACACAGTGCCGTCATGAGTCCAGAGCCAGCTTAATGGCAGCAAAGACAAATTCCTGGAAGTCAGATGTAGTCAGACCTAATTGTCCTCTGGAAAACGATTCCAATTTACAGTGAAGGAGAGAGGAGCTTAAAGGAGAGATGGAGGAGAGTCACAAGAGGTAACTCAGCTTAGCTCTTTGGGCACTGTAGGTCAACAGTTGAATACTCTTTGCTTCAAGTGCCTGTGGTCACATACCGCAGGGACTTACGACTTGCTTTTCCACTCAGAACCTGGCCCTTTACTGCCTTCTCAGTGCTGTCACAGGCGCTGTGACCCACGGCAGGGGAGGGAGGCTATCGTGGAAGCCCAGGAGCAGTTTCACATGCAGTCATGGTAGCATGCATTTTTATTGTTAGCAATGGTATTAGGACTAAGGTGTCAGGGAAGGAGTTTGGAATGTGTCCCTTGACAATTTTGGATGGGAGATACCAAAACAACCCTAGGATCCATTGTTGGGGTGCCACAGAGGCTGTGGCCTCCAAAGCAGAGGTTCCATGAAGTTTGATGCCACCCATCACCCAGTGTGGTAATCATCACCACCACACCAAACAGCCCCTCTTCACCTGCAGAGCTTGCAGGCAGAGCTTGCCATTGGGTAGAGGGGTAGGTCTCCGCCTTGGTCAATGGGAAAGGGAGCCATGGGCAGGAAGAGTGTTTGACAGCCACCTTTTTAATGGAGGATGTTACTGGACAGGGTGACAGTACTGGCTTTTCTGTGCTATCAAAGAGTTTTTTTAACTTATGGTGTTACAGGGTCATTGTTGCTATTTGCTGTTGAGTTGGAACCAACTCATTGCTGGCCTTCCAGTAGGTTTTCAGGGGCTGTTAACATGGGATGAGATGACCTATCTTTCTCCCTCGGAGGAGCTGGTGGATTTGAACCCATTGCCTTTGGGATTGCAGAGCAGCACTACCCTGTAGAGTTTTCCAAGCTGTAATCTTTATGGGAGCAGATTGCCAGATCTTTTCGCCATGAAACTCCTTAGTGGGTTTGAACTAGTAAGCTCTCTGTTAATTGCTAATTGCTCAGTTGCACCATCAGAAGTCTACTCACTGTAGGATACTGACCCTCTATGTCTTTGGGGATATACCTCTAGGGATATTCTACAGTGCTCATCTTGGTTTAATTTAGGATTATGATTTCCAAAGTCTCTTGGGGGCTCAAGCTCATTGTCATCAAATCAGAACCAACACTTCCATGGGTTCTTAGAGGCTGTAAACAATACAGGAGGAGACTGAGTAAGATAGTATTGGCCTTTGGATTAGTAGAGCAGATCCCTACAGATTATGCTGCCAGATGTCTTTTCTTGAGGGCAGGATGGGTTAAAAATCAACGTTTTCAATTTTATAGGCTCTATAATGGAGACCCTGGTTAGTGCAGAAGGTTAAGCCTTAGACAACTAAACAAAAGTTTTATGCTTTGAAGGTACAGGGTTAGAGACATTCTCCTCAAAGTTCACCACTTTGAGAACCCTATAGAACAGCTCTACTCTGTGTACCCGGGTCACCATGCATCAGAATCAATTCCACTTCAGCTGACACAACAATGGCAACACCACCACCTCTATCACAGTAAGAGATGCATGACGGAGTCAATTTCGTATCCTGATGACCTCATGTGTATCAGACTGTGGCCCAGGTTTAGAATGGCTGAGTTTTCAGAAGTAGATCACCAAGCTTTCTTCTGAGAGACTTCTGGGTGGATTAGAGCTTTTTGATTAATGGTCAAGCTCCTAGCCTATTCCCCTCCTAGAGATTCCACATGCTCTGTGAATCTCCAATGAGAGGGGCTTCAGAGAAGACCCCTTCTCCAGGGTGTGGGTGACTCCTCTCTTTCTTCCAGATTTATCTCGAATATAAATCATCTCTGTTTACATTCACAGAATGAGGATGCCAGTTGCAGTCATGATCCTTTGGACTTTGATTTCAGTTTTCTGGCAGGGAGGTGGAGGGTGGAGAGGGGATGGTGGGGAGAGGTGATGGTGAGCGGTTGGTCTGTTTACAATTGAGGCCTTGGCCTGTCTGATCATGTGGGAGAAGCTGCCATATGCTTCTAGGGGTGGGGTTACTCTGGAGATCTCTTTGAAATACAAATTGGAAACTCTCTAGATGTTTCCACTCTGAGTTTGTGGCCAGGGCAACTCCCAGAAACTGGCTTCTGTGAGCAGAGAAGAGTGGTGCGGAGTGTGTTCTGGGCAGCATGTGGTTGAAGTGGCATTTACAGACCAGATGTGTAGCAGACCCCAGAGGCTCCTCGATACCTCCAGGGCTTCCCGTGACCCTGTGTACATGAAGCAGGCGGAAGAAGAGGGCAGGAGTCTCCCTTTATCTTTTTAGCAGCTGTGTTTCCATAGATTTGGAGCTTTTCTTGCTTTGAAAGACTTTCTCTTGTCTTGGCAATTTTCCCATCTGCTGGAGACATAAAATGTTTGAGTTACGTTGCTTCGCTTGAGCCGCTTTCTGCCTCTGCCCTTGAGCCACAACCTTATTCCCCTGGGTCTTGGGTGAGGCATGGCAGTTCCCGGCTCTGATGAGAGGTCATGCACACCCACAGACTGGAGCTGCACCAGACTGGAGTCGCCAGGGACAAGCCGCTGGCCTTTTGGCTCTTCCTTTCTAATCCTGCCCCCAATGGGAAGAACAAAGAACTCCTGTCTCCTCAGACCACCACGAAGGATGTCCTCTGGAGAGAAGCCACATCACCAGTGAGAGCAACGGCCTGCTGCCTTCTGCCTGTGGTTCTTTCCCAAGTGAACGTGGTAAACAAGGAGTTCTCCCAGAGTGGTGCCAGCGGGCACAGCTCTAGGTTCTTCTGCAAAGTCTCCAAAAATTGTTTGAATTTTTCAATTTTATGGTGTTTGACAAAAATTCTAGCAGCATTTATAAAAACAAAGCTTATTTTAAGTTAGTGTTTCTGCAGATGTGTGCTCAGTTCTCCTATGAGACTAAGAAGAACTATGAGAATTTTTCTTCTAGAAGAAGGACTAAACTTTAAACTGTTTCATGACTTAAAGAAATACTAAAAACAACTATGAGATATCATCTCACCCCAGTCAGAACAGCAAAATTTAACAGAACAGCAAGCAACAAATGCTAGCAAGGTTGTGGAGAAACTGGAACCCT
>NW_006399924.1:3080247-3110278 GCF_000299155.1 Elephantulus edwardii | reverse complement strand
GAACTGGCTTTGACAAGCACTGTGGCAATTGGACAATTAAAACAGACATGGGGGGTGAAAGAAGAACGAACTGGGGAGGAGGGTGGAGAAAACAGTGCAACAATGAATGAATGAAAACCCAAAATCTCTGTAAATGTTCATTAAAACGAATAAAATTTAATTTAAAAAAAAAGCATTCTCATAGAGAGAAATGCAGAATGAAGGTTACTTGGTAGCATGGATACTCTACTGCCCCACCTCACCCCAAAAGTAGGTGGTGAGGGACTTGCTTGAGCAGACAGAAGGGGAAGAAAGGAGCAGGAGAAACTGTGTGCAGAGGGAACAGCTAGAATAAAATAGGGCTGAGAAGCTGTAGTCCACGGAGGTAATTAGAATTAGCTGTGCAATGCTCCAGGCACGTGAACTCCTTGCATAGAACCTGTGAAAGGTCTGAGAGGTACACCTAAGCCCAAATCACAAAGTTTTAAAGCTTAACAGGGAAATTGACATTTTCTGGAAGCAATGGGGAACCGTTGAAGGTTAGGCGTTCCTGGGTGGTACAAACTTTTAAGTCTTGTGCTACTAAACAAAAGGTTAGCAATTCAGTCCACCCAGAGGCACCTCAAGAGACAGTGCCAGTGGTCTACTTCAGAAAGGTCGCAGTCCTTGGAACCCTGCAGAACACAGCTGTACTCTGACACACGTGGGGTCACACAAGCGGAAGTGACGCAACAGCAGCTGCATAGTTGTGTGTGTGTGTGTGCGTGTGGTTGATGAAAATCATTGTGTGTTAGAATACAGCAACCGACAGGAACTGAAGAGAGATGATTTGTGGAAAACTGACTCTGGGAACATTGTGGAGCAGGAAAAGAACCAAGACTGGAGTTAGGAGACCAGGAGGAGGAGGCTCTTGCAGGTGAAAAATGGGGGTGTTCTGAGTGAAAGTTTCCTATTATATGCAGATTAAATGAGTTGTGGTGGTGGAGAAGAGCATTGAATGTCAGGTATGTCTTAGAAAAGGTGCAGCCAGAGTGCACCTTAGAGGCAAGGATGACAAACTCCATCTCTCATACTTTAGACATGTTGCTTGGGAAATGATATCATGCTTGGAAGGGTGGAGGGTCCGTGAAAGAGATGAAGATCCCATCGAGATGGATTGCCATGATGACTGCAACAATGGGCGCTAGTGTATCAGAGATAGTGAAGATGGCACAAAATAGAACAGTATTCAGGTCTGTTTTTCATAGGGTAGCTAGGAGTTGCATTTGACTTGAAAGCAGCTAACGACAACAATAACAAAAAGGATCCTCACCTTATTACGGTAGAGTTGGGACCCACTCGTACTGACCCTCTAGTGGGTCGTCAGAGGCTGTAAATTGCACGGGTGGGGAGAGTGGGGTGGAGAATACTTACCTTTCTCTGACGGAGCAGCTGGCAAACTCAAACTGTCTGCCTTTGGATTGACAGTGCAGTTTCTTACCACTAGGCGGCCAGAGTTTCCCTTGTAGTCTATTTGAAGCATTTAAACGGGATTATGTCATTTTAAAGAATCCTGCTGGCACAAACACTTAAGTATGAAGCTGCTAATAGAAAGGTTAGCAGTTTAAACTCAACTAGACACTGACTGTAACAACAGGCTTTAGCAGATGAGAGATTGTAAGGATGGTGCCGGAGAGGGCAGAGCTCAGCTCTGTTGTCCATAGGGTTGCTATGAATTGTGGTTGACTTGATGGCACCAAACAGCAACAGTGCTCCAAAAGGGAAGAAAATGAAAACCAAATCCATGAAACCAAGTTACAGCCTTGGGTAGCTCACAACAATTTAAAAACCATATCAAAAATAGACTCGACACACTGAACATGATTGAAGACCAGACCGATTGCGGGATGGTATCAAAAATGTCATTGATCAGCATAAGATAAAGGTAAATAATCCAATAGAAAAATGGGCACAGGATATGAACAGACACTTTACTAAAGAAGACATTCAGATGGCAGACAAACACATGAAGAAATGTTCAAAATCCCTAGCTATAAGAGAGATGCAAATTAAAACGATGAGATATCATCTCCACCCCAGTCAGAATAGCAAAATTTAACAGAACAGCAAGCAACAAATGCTGGAGAAACTGGAAACCTTATTCACTGTTGGTGGGAGTGTAAAATGGTGCAACCACTGTGGAAGGTGGTATGGCACTTTCTCAAAAAGTTGCAAATAGAGATACCATTTGACCCAGCAACTCCACTACTGGGAATATACCCCAAAGAGACCATAACTGACACCCAAGCAGATATATGCACACCCATGTTTATTGCGGCTTTGTTCACAATAGCAAAGAGTTGGAAACAACCTAAGTGCCCATCAACAAACGAATGGATAGAGAAGCTGTGGTATATTCGCACAATGGAATACTATGCTGCATTGAAAAACAAGGAACTCAAGCAATATTATTCAAAATGGGTGACCCTGGGGGACACTATGCTGCGTGAAATATCTCAGTCACAAAAGGACAAATACTGCATGGTGCCATTGTTGTAAGACAGGACTGACCTTGTGGTTGGGGAGAGACTGAGTAAGATGGGTTCAATAATGTATACTGCATTGAAACAGATGAGTGAGAAAACTGTTTAAAAGGGATATGTGATTAAGTATTTTTGTTATGACAGGAGTCTAGAGCTAAGGCTACATGGTGGAGTGGACATGGGGGAGGGTTTGTAAAACAATGAAAGAAATTTTCTTTTACTTTTCCAAGAGTATAGTGTACTAGGGGGGAAGGTTGGGAGGGGAGAAAAGTGCAACAATGAATGAAAGGAAATAAAAAAAACAACACCACACCAAACCATCATTGATGAAGAAAGCCAAAGGTCACACTAGAAATACAGGGTAAGAAAGCAAGTCCAAACAGGACCAGAGGAGACTCTGAAAATTGCACTGGAAAGAAGAGAAGCCCAAGCAAAGGGATGGAATGCTGAAGTAAGAGAGCCGAACACAAGATTTCAAAGGACAGCTGGAGAAGACAGAGCAGAGTATTCTAACAAAATGTGCAAGGAGCTAGAGTCAGAAAACGGAAAAGGAAGAACACACATAGCATTTCTCAGGCTAAAAGAACTGAAGGGGGGTTGGGTGGGAATCAACTTAAGGACACTTAGCAACAAAAGCATCTCATTTTACCTCATGACCACTCTAACGCAGTGCTGTGGGATTGCATCCATGCCCCCACAGGAGGGCAGTTGCTTCTCTAAACGGTTCAATTCATGCTGTCTCATTTTCTAACTTTCTTTTTTAAAGTTTGTAAATGTAAAGTTTTTGTGAAAATCCTTTGACTTTTGCATGTTGGAAAAGAAAAATAATTAAAAATGTAACACGATTGTGCAGGCCAAAATAATTGCCTCCTGAGGGCAGTGGCAGTGGGCAGACGCTGATGTATGTCTTGTGGCAAGGGTTCTTAATCTACTTAATTCTTGGAAATTTGTGATGAAAACAGAGCCTTTTCCTAAAACAAACCCTCCCCACCCCATACCCAAAACCAGCAAACCCACAACCAAAACAAACCCAAAAGGAAAAATAAAATGACTGAATGCAGGTAGACATACATTCTTTCTGGGCATTTTGGTGCCCTCTGGAGCCGTCCTTGTCCAGAGCACACTTCGTAAAGGCAAAAGGGACAAGAGTTTTTGGTGAACAGACCTGAAGTCTTGAATGTATGAGCTGACCCAGTAGTACCTGGGAAAGTATGACCTCTTTCTGTATGAGGCAATGCCATTTACTAGAGTCCCGACCTGAGCATCTTTTAGTTAGATCATGGAAATCATGCATTATCCACCTTTCAGTCTCAGTCTTGGATCATTCTCTTCTATGTCAGGATGGGTGGCCAAGGAAGGCACTAAGGAGCTGAGAAGCCTGGGGGAAGGGGAGATGGGTCTGGAGGAGGTAGAAGATCGATTGTGTGGTGGGTTGAGGATATGTGATAGGCAGGGTGCTTCTGAGTTGGACTTTGAAGGGCAAATAGAACTGTAAAAGTGAGACTATTTTTCTGCTCTTGGGCAAGAGGGAGAGGTGTGGATTTAAAGTTGGAATGTTCTAAAGGCCAAAGCTGTCTGCATCTAGAGTAAGTGTTACTCATAAGAGACTTCTAGCCTGTCATTATGTGTCCTCAAGTTTTGGGCTTGGTTTTCTTGAGAAGCAAAGCCAGGGAAGCAAATACCCATATATTGAGAAAGACTGAGGTATATCGAGGACATTATACAGTTGTGTAGGCTGGCCAATTCCAAGTGTGGGCCAGGTGTCATGCTTGAGGATCTGCCTGACTCACTTGGTTGCAGAGGCTGACCTAACCAAAATGACAGGTCAGGCCAAATAGTGCTGGCTCATGGGGACACAGACTGGAAAATCCTGACATCAGCAGGACAGAGGGCAGACTGCTAACAAAATCCCAGGATCTATCAGATAATGACAAGCTGAATGTCCCACGCTGGTCTCCACAGATCACTGGGAGTTGGAGCTGACTCAATAGTACCTAACTGTGGAGCTCTCTCTAAGGAAGGATCTGGAGAGCATGAGAAACCTCACAGACATATTCATTCTCTCTCGCTCTTGCTCTCTCTCGCTCTCTCTAGCTCTAATGTTGTGAACTCTGCTCTATCCTGAGCCAACGTTATTGACTCTGACATACCTACTGCCATTGCTCCAGTGACTGAGTCAATCTATTTTATCAAGGGTCTTCCTCTGTTCTGCTTCCTTCCACCTTCCCTAGCAAGATATTCCGCTCCAAAGACTGGTCCCTCCTTGCAACATGCCCAAAGTATGTCAGACAAACTACAGAATCCTTGCCTCCAAGAAATAGCCTGGTTTTACCCTCTCCATTATGAATCTGTTCTCCTAACAGTCCATGGGATATTCAGTACTATTCTCAAGCATCACAGCTTAAAGGCCTCAGTTCTCCTTCTATCATCCCTAGTCATTGTCCAGGTTTCTGATGCATAGCAAGTAATTGCAAAGACCATGGCTTGGATCAGGTGCGCCGTAGTCTCCAGACTAACATTGTTCTTCAGTACTCTCAAGAGGTCCCTGACAGCAGACTTTCCCAGTGCAATTCATCTTTTGATTTCTTGGCTGCTGGTACCAAGAGTATTGATTGCGGAGCCAAACAAACTAAATCTGTTAACAATCACACAATCTCTTCACCATCTATCATGATGCTGCCAATTGGACCAGTCATGAGAATTTTTGTTTTCTTGATGTTAACCTTTAATCCATATGGAAGACTGTACTTCTGCAGCAAATGCCTCAGGTCCTCCTCAGTTTCAGCAAGCACAGTTGTATCATCTGCATAACACAGGTTTTTGATGAGTCTTCCTCCAATCCTGATGCCACATTCCTCCTCATAGAGCTCAGTCTACGGATGATCTGTTCTGCATATAGATTGAAAAGATATGGTGATAGGATGCATCCCTGGTGTACACCTTTCCTGATTTTAAACCATGCAGTGTCTCCTTGCTCTGTTCTGACTACTGCCTCAGATTGGCCATCCACTTCCGAAATAACAGGCTTCGAAAACCCTGTGTACGATAGAACACACTTAGGCTAGCAGACTGAGATCTCAGATATGGAAAAGCAAAGAAAGAGAAACAGCTGTAAGCAAACACTACTGACTGGAACGTGGAATGTGAGAAGCATGAATGTAGGAAAACTAGACATTGTTAAGAAAGAGTTGGAATACATAAATATTGACATACTAGGTATTGGCGAAGTGAGATGGTTTGGCGTGGGATATGTTGAATCAGGTGATCATATGATCTACTATGCCAGGGATGAAAAGGTGAGAAAAAATGGGGTTGGTTTCATAAAGCCCAGTGAATACCACTATCATTCAAATATATGCATCAACAGCTAGAGCAAAAGAGGGGGAAACAGAAAATTTCTACCAACTTCTGCAGTTAAAAATTGATCAAACATGCAATCAAGATGCATTGATAATAATGGGTGCTTGGAATGCAAAAGTTGGGAACAGGGAAGATGGATCAGTAGCTGGAAAACATGGACTTGGTGACAGAAATGAGGCTGGAGATAGATTGATAGAGTTCTGCACATTCAATGATTTATTCATTGCAAATACCTTTTTTAAGAAACACAAACGGAGGCCATGTACATGGATTTCACCTGATGGTATGCATAGGAATCAAATAGATTTGTGGAAAGAATCACTGGAGAAGCTCAATTATCAGCTGTGAAAACCAGGCCAGGTGCTGATTGTAGAACAGACCACCAACTACTCATACGCAAGTTCAAGCTGAAGTTGAAGAAAATGAAATCAAATCCACAGAAACCAAAATTTGACCTTAAGTCTATCCCACTAGAATTTCAAAACCATCTCAGGAATAGGTTTGAGGCCTTGAACACCAATTAGCGAAGACCAAATGAGCTGTGGGAGGATATCAAGAATATTGTCCATAAAGAATGCAAAATATCATTACAAAGACAGAAGAGGAAGAAAAGACCAAGAAGGATGTCAGATGAGACTCTGAATATTGCACTGGAGTACTGAGAAGCCAAAGCTAAAGGGAGAATCAAGAAATACGTAAATACACTCTTGTTTTCTTAATACATTACAACCTAAATTGGGTAGAGCAACATCTAGTGACTGCTTTGTTATGATCACATAAATGCTCCTTTCTTGTATTATTTTATGTTTTTTCACACTGGGGATAATTATTGTCTTTTTTTGTGCTTAATTTCAATGCATTTATCTTTAATTCATACCTAAGCTTTCCCTCCAGTTATGTTTTCATAGTATTTTCAGAGACCTGTTATTTAAAAAAAGTGGATGGCCAATCCTGCTTCCTAGTCTGTCTTAATCTCAGAGTTCTACTGAAACCTGTCCACCACAGTGACCCTTATGCAATTTGATATACCAGTGGCATAGTTTTCAGCATCACAACAACCCACCAGTTATCTCAGTTCAAAACTGACAGAAAATTGCTGTGCTAGGAAAACAAGCAGGTTCATCTTGGAGAGGGTGAAGCCAGGCTGCTTCTTGGCAGCAAGGATTCTGAAGCTTTGTCTGACATACATACTTTGGACATGTTGCAAGGAGGGGCCAGTCCTTGGAGAGGGACATCATGTTTGGGAAGGTGGGGGGGGGTCAGTGCAGGAGAGAAAGACCCTCAATGAGATGGATTGATTCAGTGACTGCGGTAATGGGAATAGGTGTGTTGAAGATGGTGAGATTGCCACAGGATAGTGCAGAGTTAAGGCTGTTGTACATAGGGTCACTATGAGTTGCAGGTGACTCAACAGCACATAACAACAACAATTAGAACAATGAATTCCCTAAATACAAAAAACTGACAATCAAGTGTTGTACCTCCAAAAGCAGATTACCCTTCACTCAACTGACTATAATCACAAAGGTCCACTTTCCGGATCCTACCTGGTTTTCACAAGAGGCTCCCAGTCCCCATCCAACTGTTAACGACAGAGGTTCACCTTCTGTGTCCTGAATGATTGCATTTCAATAAAAAGAAAACAAACAAACTAAAAAGTCTTACCACTGAACCCATGTGCAATAAAACTATCACGATAGATGGAGAAAAGATTGAAACTATCAACATCTTCATCTTACTTGGATCCACAATTAATATCCTTGGTACCAGCAGTCAAGAAATCCAGAGAACCTCTCCAAATTATTGAGGAGCAATGACGTCTGTTTGAGGACTAAGGTGCATCTGATTCAGTCCATAGTCTTTCTGACCACTTACCATGCCTCAAAGAGACGGGCAATGAGTAAGGATGACAGAAGAAGAATTGATGCTTTGTGCTGTGGTGTTGGAGAAGAGTACTGAACATTCTATAAACTGCCAGAAGAACAAATAAATATGTCTTAAAGAAATTATGGTCAGTGCTCCTTGGAGGCAAAGATGATAAAGCTTCACTTCACATACTTTATGCATGTTGCTAGGAGAGGCTATTTCTTGGAGAGGGACATCATGCTTGGAAGGGTGGAGGAGTGTTAATGCAAGAGAGGAAGACCTTCAGTCAGGTGGACTGACAAAGTAACAGCCACAAAGGTGCTAGTGTGTCAGGAAGTGTAAGGATGGCACAGAATAGGACAGGATTCAGATCTATTGTTTACAGGGTTGCCATGTGTTGTGCTTGATTTGATGACACTTAACAACAACATCTAAAGTTTTCAGTGCTTTCAAACATATCAGAACACAGTTGTTTGGAGGTCAATCCCAACACATTCTGATCGTCTCTAGGCAATTGTAGGCAATTTTTTTCTGGAAGGCTTTTACGCGGTTTTTTTGTTGTTGTTGTTGTTGTTGTTGTTGTTGGGTTCTCCTATTTCTTGTATTTCAAGAAATTTGTTTTTATTTACAAGTATAATGAATTGCATGACTTAATTCTCTGAATTGCATGTTTTCCTCTTACATTGGTTGCTAGGAAGCTCACATTGCAATCTGATCACTTAAATCATATAAGGATGGAATGAATTTCGGGCATTTTAATTTATCCTTAGATTTATCCTAGTTGCTTTTCTTTCTCATGTATGATTTTTCTTTTTTAAGGTTGTCATAGTCAATCTTTTTTCCTCTCTCTCTTTTTTTAGTTGGTTTGCTTACATAGTTTGTATATATTTTGTTAAACACTATTCTTCATTCACATTGTGTTTCATACAATCATTCTATGTATTATGTTTTATAAAATTAATCACCGTTGGACTTTGCCCATCATTACTCTGTGGTTTTTTTTTTCTTTTCTTCTCCCTGCCTCTTTTTAAACAGTCCCTCCGTAAGGCCTATCCACTT
Organism: Elephantulus edwardii; assembly: GCF_000299155.1. Taxonomy (NCBI): domain Eukaryota; kingdom Metazoa; phylum Chordata; class Mammalia; order Macroscelidea; family Macroscelididae; genus Elephantulus; species Elephantulus edwardii. The sequence goes on along the minus strand of NW_006399924.1, from coordinate 3,101,492 downwards.
AGCTTTGTATCCAAAGACGAAATTTTAGGTGAAAGGAGTTAGGAGTTAGCCTTCGTTACAGACTGGTTCATTTCAGGGTCGAAAATATGGAACGCTTCACAAATTTGCGTGTCATCCTTGCGCAGGGGCCATGCTAATCTTCTCTGTATCGTTCCAATTTTAGTATATGTGCTGCCGAAGCGAGCACTACTCTGTGTTTTTACCTGGATCCTTCCTATTTCCTCCTCACTCCATCCACCCACCAAAGAGCAACCATGTGGTTTCACCCCTATCTATCCTCACCCCTACATTTCCCCCCTCCTTGAGTTCCCGTACCTGCTTTACTAGTTATCCTTCTATTTTTACAATAATGGTCTTACACAGTATTTGTCCTTATAAGAGATGGTGTTAGTTCACTCGGCATAATGCTCTCCAGCCTCTCCCAAGTTATGGTCTATCTTTGATAATCACCTCAAATTCTTGTTTTAAAAAAATAAGGTGAGGCTTTTCTCATTGCAATTGAGTTGGAACCAACTCTTAGTTGACCCTTCATGGCTTTCTGAGGCTGTATGTCAAAAGGGAGGAGATTGTCTATCTTTTGCTTATGGAACTGTCGGTGGATTTGAGCTGCCAGAGAGGCTTGGCTTTTGAGGTAGCAGCACAACTAACTTCTCATGGAGTGGGCCATTAGAAGTCCCTGAAGTGGGGCCTAAGTCCATGCATTTCACCCAAACAGTCAAAAGCTAGAGGGTCAGAGAATTGAATACATGGCAAAACTCTTAAAAGAGAGCCAAGAATCAGGTGCTGGAGATGCCAGATGAACAACCTGAAGGGGCAAGGATCTGGGGCAGCCAGGGAAAAGTGAGAACAGGTTTAAGCCAGGGAAGAAGCCAGGCAGTTTTGCTGGGAACTGGTGTGGTTGTCAGTTTGCTTTCTGGCTCAGCGGAAGTGTTGAGTTGGGGATTAGTTATAACAAATGCCAAGGCCTCTTTGGATCCCACGACAGACTGAACTCTTGCCCCACCTTTATTCCCACAGCTTGCCTCTGCTTGTTCCTCCTTTTTCTCAGGCACTTGATGTTTCTGCCCTTATAGAGGAAGATTCAGAGAGGAAATAAGGAAAGGATGAAGTGGAATAAGCTTTACAATGATCTTGTTAACAGACAGATTTCATTAACAGATACCAGTCATATCTTAATGGAGCAGATGGCTGTGTATGAAGTGCTATTTTAGGAAAGTTGAAAAATTAATTGCATCCAAATTAAGAGGAGCCCCTTCTTCAGTCCATGTAATCCCTCAACTGTGACCTGTCCCCCATCCTCCTCATCTTCTCCAATATCCCTTCTCTTTTATAACTTCCTTCTAATTCTCTCCCTTGGTTCTTCTTTTTTAAATTTTTTTTTCTTCTATAGGTACTCAAGTTCTCATCTTTTATAAAATCTTTCTTGAATTCCCTCTAGTTAAATTTCTATTTTCCTTCTTCCTTTCTTAGCCAATTGCTCAGGTCTTCTGCAACACTACCTACATATTTTCTCTATTTATTTCTGCAATGTAGTGTGTGTTCACCCCAGTGGCCTTTTGGACTCATCTCAGTCTTGATACATTTGACTGTGTGGATCACAACTAATAGTTGGATTCTGAGAAGAATGGGAATCCCAGAACACTTGATTTTGCTTGAAAGAAATCTATACTTGGGCCAGGAGGCAGTCATCAAAATGGAGCAAGGAAACGCTGCACGATTCAAAAGGAGGAAAGGTCTACACCAGGGATGCATCCTCTATACCTTTTTCAATCTATATGCAGAACAGATAATCCAAAAGCCTGGGCTCTATGAGGAGAAATGTGGCATTAGTATTGGAGGAAGACTCATCAAATACCTGCGTTATGCAGATGACACAACCTTGCTTGCCGAAACTGAGGAGGACCTGAGGCACTTGCTGCAGAAGGTCAAGGACTGCAGCAGCCTTCAATATGAATGGCAACTCAAAATCAAGAAAACAAAGATTCTCACCACTGACTGACAGACATCATGATAGATGGTGAAGAGTCAGAGATTGTTAACACTTCAGTTTGCTTGATTCCACAATCAATACTCTTGGTACTAGCAGCCAGGAAATTAAAAGAAGAATTACACTGGGAAAATCTGCTGCCAGACAGCTCTCTAGAGTACCAAAGAGCAATAATGTCAGTCTAGAGACTAAGGTGCACCTGATCCAGGTCATAGTCTTTGCAATTGCTTGCTATGTGTCAGAAAGCTGGACAATGACAAGGGATGAGAGAGGAGAATTGATGATGTCTTTGAGCTGTGGTGCTGGAGAAGAGTGTTGAATATACCATGGACTGCTAGGAGAACAAACAGGTTTGTCCTAGAGAGGGTGAAAATGAGCTGCTCCTTGGAGTTAAGGATTCTAAAGCTCCATACTTTTCTGAAGCTGACATACTTTGGGTATGTTGCAAGGAAGAACTAGTCGCTGGAGAGGGACATAATTCTTGGAAGGGTGGAGGGACAGACCCTTGATGAGATGGATTGGTTCAGTAACTGGGTAATGGAGGTGGCTGTATCGGAGACAATGAGGTTGGTTCAGGAGAGAGTACAGTTCAGAGCTGTTGTACATAGGATCGTTATAAGTTGCAAGTGACTTGACAGCATTTAACAACAACAATAATATGTATCTCATACTTTTTTCTCTTTGAAACCATTGTCTTCCATGGCTTTGATAACTTACTTAAATTTTTGCCTACTTCTTCCTGCAGATTCCAATTCTCCATTTATTCCTTCGATGTTATCTTAGATATCTAGTGCCACTCTAACAGAATTATCACATGTGGGTGACTTTAACAAACAGACATTTATTTTCTCATAGTTTTTTAGAGGCATTTTTTGTTCTGTACCATTGAGTCAGAACCAACTAATAATTGACTCTCCAGTGGCTTTTCAGAGGCTAGTAATTACATGGAAAGAGAATGCCCATCTTTTCCCTACTAGAGCAGATGGTGGATTTGAACCGTGTGCTTTATGGTTGGCAGTGAGCTCCTTACCACTAGGCCACCAGAACTCCCTTTAAGAAGCTAGAAGTCTGATGTTAGAGTGTTGATTCTAAGGGTAGTTTTTCATTCCATGTTGGTTCTGGATTAAGTCCTTGTCTCTTCAGCTTGTTTGCTTCCCAGTTCCCTGGAGATGTCTCTATGTGATTTAGCATATCAATACCCCACTGTTTCTCTTCTTTCATTTTCCTGCTTAGTATCCTTTATAGCTCAAAAGAAATGGATTAAGCACACACATCCCACACTAATCCTGTCTCACCCACCAACAGAGCAAATACCTCATTCACAAATGGGAGTATAACCACTAGCTTAGAGCTCAGGATTTAGAACACGTGTTTGGGTGGGCACAATTCAATCCGTAGCAGATGGGTTCTTGGTCCTCTTCTGTTTTCAGCCTATAGGTTCTCAATGGATGTGTTATCTTGTCCTGTGACTTCACTTCTTTTTTTTAAAATTGTATTATTTTTACGTGTACCGTCAAATCAGATCTGACTGGTACAGGAGGAGATTGTCCCCTCCTTCTCCAGCAGAGCATCTGGTGGATGTGACTTCACTTCTTGGTGCTGCCAAATGGAGGTTTTTTCCAAATCAGAGCCTTCTTGAGCTGCAGATGCATGTGTACACCACCTTCTACATCTTAAACTCTCCAGAAAGAGTAAATTGTTTATTGTTGATTCCTTTTTTCTACTAGTTTATTTACAAAATTTGAATACATTGTTTTCAAGAACAAATTCTTTCAATTTCCCTCACCCTTCCACACCCATCAGATTGTACAACCCCATGATTAATCACCCTCTCTCCCTGCACATCCACATTCCGCTGCTTCCAGACTCTCCCACCCCTCTTGGATCGTTATACTTATCCTGCAATAATGGTTTTATACAATATTTATCCTTGCGGGACTGAGCTAGTTCACTCAGCTTAATGCTCTCCAGTCCCTCCCAAGTTAGATAATAATTTACAAAATCATTGCTCCTGCATGCTGCATAGTATTTCATTGTGTGAATGTAACATAATTTCTCAAGTCATTCGTTTGTGGTTGGACATTTGGGCTGTTTCCATGTTCTTACGATAGTGAAAAATGCTGCTATGAACATTGGTGTACAAATCTCAGTTTTTGCCTCAGTTCTTGTTTTCTTGGGGTATATTCCAAGTAGTGGAATAGCTGGATCATGTGAAATTTCTGTGTTTAGCTTTTTGAGGAAGCACCAAACTGCCTTCCAGTTTACTATTTTATAATCCCACCAACAATGTATAAGAGTTCCTTTCTTGCTACATCCTCTCCAACATCTATTACTTGCTGCCCTGTTAAATGTTACTACTGTTACTGGAATGAGATGATATCTCATTGTGGTTTTGATTTGCTTCTCTCTTATTGCGAGTGATTTGGAGCATTTCTTCACATGTCTATTTGCCATTCAAATATCTTCCTCCGTGAAAATTCTTCCCGTGTTTTTTGCCCATTTTTTTATCAGTCTTTTTCTTGTGAAGACCCAGGCATATTCTGTAAAGTTTTGTTACAAGACTCTGAGATGGTATTACCAAATGTTTGTTCCCAGTTTGTTGGAAAAAGTTTTTGATGCACACAGGAATTTAATCTTTAGAATGTTCCATGCATCAATTTTATCCTCTCCAGATTGCGCATTTCTGGTTGTATTTGGCAGTCTCTCTATACTATTTATATTATCTTTATACCTTTATTTTTTTTTTCTTTATACCTTTATACTAGCACTTCTAAGCTTGATCCCAGTTTGTCAAAGAGTAAATATTCTTACCCAATGAGTCTATCTCTCTCTTGAATTTCCTATTTGGGAGAATAGCATGGCTATTTACCTTGGCTGCTGGGTCATAAACCTGGATATTAGTTCTGATCTTTCCTCACCCCCTTTCTACTCCAACATTCAGTCAATAACAATTAACATAACCTCTTACCAATTTCACACTTAATCTCATCTCTATTTCCATAGTCATTGCTTTAGTTTAGTTCTCCAGTGATCCTAAAACTAAGACCAGTAGCTAACTAGTTGACTACAATCTATGGCAATCCAATTCTGTCACTGTAGTACTGTGCTCCAAGGGGTTTTCAATGGTTGATTTTTAAAAAATAGAGCACACTTTTTTGCCCCCTCCAAAAAGTGTCTTGGGTTACAACAAGATAAAGGTAAACAATTCAATTGCAAAATGGGCACAGGATATGAACAGACTCTTCACCAAAGAAGACATTCAGATGGTGAACAAACATATGAAGAAATGTTCAAAATCCCTAGCTCTAAGAGAGATGGCAATCAAAACAACTCTGAGATATCATCTCACCCTAGTAAAAATAGCAAAATTCAACAAAGCAGCAAACAACAAGTCCTGGTGAGGTTTTAGAGAAACTGGAACCCTTATCCATTGTTGGTGGGAGTGTAAAATGGTGCAACCACTATGGAAGGCAGGATGGCGCCTTCTCAAAAAGTTAGAAATAGAAATACCATTTGTCGGGGATCCAAGATGGTGGCAGAGGCAGAGACAGCGTGGTGAGCTGCGGGAGCAGCGAACCACTTAAAGCAGGGCCATTATGGCCTTCCACAGACTTCGGCTTATTGATAATTGAACACTTAAACAGTTGATGACTGGCCCTCAGTGAAGATTGAGGCTCAACAACAGGAATTCAAGGATTCCCAAGGAGAAATGGGTGAGTCCCAGGTCTTCCAACCGCCACCTGCAGAGCCCGCGCCGCACCGCACAGCCGCTGCAGCTCCACGAGGCTTCCACAGCCAGAACCAATGGATTCCCTCACCCAGGATGGTTGCTGGGCACTGGTCCTCCTCAAGACTGGTATAGTGAAGCCACCACCCTGCCGCAAGGTGGACTTGTTCTGGAGAGAATTCTTGGAGCCAGGATGGTGGCAGTGGGGGAAGTGGGTGCCCACCGGCCACCGGCACAAGAGGGGCCGCACAGCCACCGAGCACCTGTGTGGCGGGGTGGAGGGGCGCATCCCCAACAGCTGCCCGTGCTGAGGGGGGCTGCCCGCCCCCCGCCGGCCACCCGCGCTGGGGGGGGGTGCATGCCCCGCTGGCTGCCTGCATAGAAGGTGGGGGATGGGATGCATGCCCGCCATCTGCAGGTTTGGGTTTCCTTGGACAGGCAAAAGAAGATGATTACCTATACAATGGATTGCTGAAAGTCACTGTAAGTCTGATGACCTTAACAGTGGCAGCATGCACAAGAGGACTGACATCCTAAATGCACCACATATTTTGTTCTGTTGAATGCTTCTGCCAAAAGATGGTTAGACCTGGGGGGGAGTCTGTTCACAATTCTTAGGTTCCCTTTATCATATATAAAGGGGGAAGGCAGTGACACCTACTTCAAAATATAGTATGACCACTTATGGGGGGGGGTAAAAGTGGCAGTGCTGGAATTGGAAACACTATCCCTGACCACAGAGTCCTCAGTCAGGTGAGGGGCCAGACTGGGGTAGGGGCAATTGGAGGGGGAGTATACCAGCCAGCTCCTGGGGTGTGTTGCCCTGCTTGAGATGGGCTGTCCTCGGCCCCTGGCTCAGGGCAAGCCGTCATGGCCCTCTGCCCAGGGCAGGCTGCCCTCGGCCCCTGGCTCAGGGCAAGCCGTCATGGCCCTCTGCCCAGGGCAGGCTGCCCTCGGCCCCTGGCTCGGGGTGAGCCGTCGTGATCCTTAGGTTGAGCTCCTTAGTCCCCAGGTTGTGCCATCTGACCCCTGGGGAGAAAAAAAATGTCTGGAGTATTCAGAGAATGTTACCTAGGCCACCTTCTGCCACCCTCCCCCGCAGTAAACCTGAAAGCAACACTCTCAAAGCCCTTCTATTTGTAACTCACAAGTTTGTTCTCTCTAGGTTTGCTCCCTTTCCCATAGGTAACCTTAACACTGAGTTTTACTCTGTAATTGACCCTGAACCCAGTGCCAGTGACAAAAAGGAAATACAACTGACAGCTAAGGAAGCAAAAGAGGATGGAGCCTCTGGGTTCAACCAGCCATCCCCACTGGACCCACCTGGGAAAACACTTTGCAGCCCAGAGGGAAGCAAATGACAGGAAAATATCTTCTAACAGAGCAAGAAGGCAAGCAGCTTTAACCCAAGACCACCAGTAAAGAGATAAAGCGTCCTCCCTTCCCCCCTTTACATCTATGCCCCTGTTCAGCATGAAGAAGCCAGAGAGTCGGCATCCAATTCCCAAATCAATAAGACAGTTGGTTTAATTACTATTGGAAAATGCTTGTCATTCCTCTGTAGCATCTGGTCCCCACTGGACCCTCATCATTTCCTTCACCTGCTCTCCCCACCGACCAAACTGTGCAGCTCTGCAACTGCATCCTGACCCATCCTCACCCTTCTGCCCCCAACCCTCACCTCCTTGTACCCCCAATATGTTTTTCCCAATAAAATTAAAAAAATTTTTAAAAAAGAAATATCATTTGTCCTAGCAGTTCCGACACTGGGAATATACCCTAAAGAAACCAGAATTACCACCCGAACAGATATATGCATACCCGTGTTTATTGCTAATTTATTCACAATAGCAAAAAGTTGGAAACAACCCAAGTGCCCATTAACAAATGAATGGATAGAGAAGCTGTGATATATTCATACAATGGAATATTATGCAGCACTGAAAAACAACGAATTAATGAAATATTATACAAAATGGGTGACCCTGGAGGACATTATGCTAAGTGAAATATCTCAGTCACAAAAATACAAATACAGGACTTACAGGGAGGTTGGGGGGAAACTTAAAAAAGGAAGGGATAAATAACCTACACGGCATTGAAACAGACGAGGGAGAGAACTGTATAAAAGAAATATATGATTAGATATTATTGGCATGGAAAGAGTCCAGAAAAAAGCTGCATGGTAAAGGGGTCTGGGGTTGGGGGGAGGAACTGTAAAACAATGAAAGAACTTTTTTCCCAAAGAAAAAAGCCATCTGGGGGGAGTGGGGATAGGGAGGAAAATGTGCAACAATGAAGAATTGGAAACACAAGTTCTTTATAAACTTTCATTAAAATATCAATAATTTTAAAAAAAGCATCATGGTAAATTAGAACTTCAATATCACACCAGCTAGGGCCTTGCCCAAAGCTTCAAAAATGTTAATAGTCTTCTCGGTCTCAAGTCTTGCTCTAATATTTATTTTCCATTGTTCCTAGGGTAGTTATTAAGAACACATATCTGGGTGTTAATGTTCTTTTTTTGTAAAGTCATACTAACTCCCCTATGTGGTTATTATGTGCCATTGAGTCAGAATGAAATATAGCTGACCCTTCAGCAGGTTTTCAGAGGCAGTAAATCCCACAGAAGGCTCTTTCTCCTGTGAAGCAGCTGGTGGTTTTGAACTGCATGCCTTTGGGTTGGCAGCACAGCTCCTTACCATTTGTCTATCAGAGCTCAGCTATAGTTACAGAAAACAAACTTCCTAACTTGGTTCCAAAGGGTCTTCAGAAAGAGAGAGAAAGAGGAAACAGGCTCTGGTCTTTCCCAGAGCTCCTACTTTGCTATAGTTTCCATTAGTTTGTACTGTGAAGACTAGACTACTCACTCCCTAGTGTCACTGAACTTGCTTTTTTCTGCCCCTAAAATCTTTACCTTGTCTTCTTTAAGCTATTTCCCACTCATTTTCTGCCTCAGGTAATTCTTCCTGCAGGTTTCATTGACCGAGCTGCTTCTCTCTCCCCCTGGCTGGTCAAGAGACTTCTCCAGGGTTCTTGTCTTTACCTCTGTTAAACACTAAGATCATATAAGATCTTTTATCCCCTTGTCTACAAACAAGACACTTTGAGAGCAGGACTTTTTTTTTTAAAAAGGATTTCTTATATCTGGCAGTTTGGCTTTTTGTAGATATGTGAATAGTGGTCATTTTGAATAAATATTTTTAATATTTGCAAAAGAAAGTGTTATTAATATTGTTCTCTGTTCACAAAATTAATGTGTAATAATAAACAACTTTCTTCTCTTGAATCTCAGGTTCATAAAGTTTGATTAATCTACTGTTAGCTCGTGTCACACAGTCACTATTGCTCCATATAAGACCCTTGTCATTCACTCATTCATTCATTTTATCTTTCTTCCCTAGCCTCATCATCATTCTAATGTATTTAATATGGACTCTTTGAAAACCATGGATGATTGTTGTTTGCATGCGTGCATTTTTAATTTATGCAAAGTATTGTGTTATACAGCTCATTTCTTTCTTGCATTTTCTGCTCAGGATCATGTTTACAGGATCGTGAAACAGCACAGATCCAACTGTGCTGTTACATTTGCATCTAGCTTAATGTTTTAATGGCTTTGTTGTTGTTCTTCTAAAAATAAACATTTAAACAGCATTTTTGGCCCCATGGGTTTTTTGTTTGTTTTGTGATTTAATTTGATTTTCATACTAGTATTATAGGGAAGGTGGGGCCATTTTAGTGTTACTGTTTTACTGAAGAGACAAATGAGCTTCAGGGAGGTTAAAGCAAGCTGCTTTCCTGTGGCAGAACCTGAAATTGGTTTCAGTCTTGTGTTAGAAGACTGCATGTACTGCTGTATAAGTACCGCGCGCTAACCGATTGTGCTACTGGAGCTCCGTGTTAGAAGACTGAAAGGCTATATGCTCTAGGCTCCCACTATTATTCTTTCTTCTCAGTGTGGGTGTGGTTATGTCTTGCATTGACTGTTAAGGATCTGAGCTTACTCTAAGGTATAGAGGAAGAGAATTCTGGGGCACACCTATCAGCACTCTTGTTTCCTCAAAAAAAAAGCCAAATCATTCTATGCAGTCTGAACCTATTCATAGCTGACCCTCCAGCAGGTATTTGGTGTTTGGAGACTGTAAATGGCATGGGAAGAGATTGCTCATCTTTATCCATTGGAGCCACTTGGTGGATTTGAACTACCTACCTTAGGAATAACAGAGCAACTCCTTATCCAATGAGCCATCAGAGCTTTCTAGGCTAAAATGAGTGTCAAAGACAGTTGGAGCAAAATTTTGCTGAAAAAAATTTAAAAAATGGTTGTGGCATGACCCTAGAAGACATTGTGCTGAGAGAAATATCTCAGTCACAAAAGCACAAATATTGCATAGGGTCACTAGTGTAAAACAGGACTGACATTGGGGTTGAGGGAAGACAGAGAAAGGGAGGAATGAAGTATACTGCATTGCAACAGATGAGGGAGAGAACTGTTTAAAAGGAATATATGATTAGGTATTAATTGTCATGACAAGAGTCCAGAATGATGGCTGCACAGTGCGGTGGATGTGGGGGGAGGGATTGCATAGCAATGAAAGAGTTTTCCTTTTACCTGTCAAGCAGAAAAGTGAATTGGGGGGAGGGTGTAGACAGGGAGAAAAGTGCAACAATGAATGACTGGAAACCCTAAGTCTCTGTAAAATTAATTTAAAAAAATGGTTGTGGCAGCCTTTTTAGGAAGATGGTGCCAAAAGCAGAGCAGGAAGCCCCTGCTCCTCCGAAAACTGAAGTCAAAGCAAAGACGTTAAAGTCTGGAAGGCAAACTTAAAGGCATCCACATCCACAAAAAAAGAAGATCCAATTGTTACCCACCTTCTGGTGGCTAAAGATGCGGAGATTTTCCAAGGCAGCTTGGCCACTATGTCATCACCAAGTTTCCCCTAACCACTAAATCAAACATGAAGAAGATAGAAGATAATAACACACTTGTGTTCATTGTGAATGTCAAGGTCAACAAACACAAAATCAAACAAGCTATGAAGTAGCTCTAGGACACTGATGTGGCCAAGGTCAATACCTTAATTAGTCTGGTGGAGAGAAAGTAGTGTATGTTCATTGAAGACTTGCTCTTGACTATGCTGCTTTGAATGTTGGGAAGAAGAAAAAAATTGGATCATTTGAACTGAGTCCGGCTGGTGAATTCTAAGTACAATTTTTTTTAAACCCCCACCCCCAAAATGGTTGGAACAATACGTTGACAGGAAACTGCTAGAAATGCAAGCCAGATGTAGAAGAGAATGTGGAATGAGGAATGTCATTCCTGATGTCAGATGGATCTTGGCTGACAGCAGAGAATATCAAGAAGATGCTTAATTATGTTTTGTTGACTACACAAAGGCATTTGATTGCATGGGTCAGAGCAAATTTTATATAACATGAGGAGAATGATAATTTCAGAACATTTAATTGTTCTTATGCAGAATCTGTACATAGACCAAGAAGCAGTTACTCAAACGGAACAGGGTGGATACTTCATGGTTTAAAATCAGGAAAGATGTGTGTAAAGATTTTTAGTCCTTTTACTATCCTTATTCAATTTATATGTTGAGCAAAAAGCTGGACTATATGAAGAATAATTCAACTTCAAGATTGGAGGAAGACTCATTATTAATCTGCAATTTTCAGATATCACAACCTTGTATGCTGAACACAAAGACTTGAAACACTGAAGATCAAAGACTAGCCTTCAGTATGGATTTACACCTCAACAGAAAGAAAGCAAAATCTCCACAACTGGACCAATAAACAACATCATGATAAAGAAAAGAAATTCCAGTTATCAAAGATTTTATTTACCTTGGATGCACAATTAATGTCCATGGAAGCAGCAGTCTAGAAATCAAACAATGTCAAGAAATCAAACAATGTCAGGAAATCAAACAATGTCAAGAAATCAAACAAGGTCAAGAAATCAAACACTGGACTAATCTGCCTCAAATGACTTTTCAAAAGTGCTAACAAGCAAGAATGTCTTGCGGCATAAAGTGCTCCTGACTCAAACTGTGATATTTTCAACTGCTTCACCTACATGCCAAAGTTGGACAATGAATGGAGATTGAAGAACAATCAATGTTTAGAATTGTGGCAAAGATTGTTAAAAATACCATGGATTGCTAAAAGAACAAATTTGTTTGGGAAGCAGTGCAGTCAGAGTATTTTTTAAAAACAAGGGTAGTAATGTGTCATTTCACATACTTGAGAAGGTTATCCGGAAAGGCCAGTCCCTAGAGAAGGGACTTAGTGGTTAAAGAGAGGAAGGCCCTCAATGAGATGGGCTGACACAGTGTCTGCAACAATTAACTGAGCACAGCAGGGATTGTGATGATGGTGCTGGGTCAGGCAGGGATTGGTTTTATTGTACATAAGGCTACTACACGTGAAGCCCACTCAATGGCCTCTGGCCACATCAGCAAGGTAACTGGAAAGCGGGAGAGGAGTGGTTAAACTCTGAGCTGCTAACCTAAAGGCTGGCAGTTGGAAGCCATTAGCCTCTGTGTGAGAGAAAGATGTGGTAGTCTGTCTCCCTGAAAGTTACAGCCTTGGAAACCTTGAATGATGGTTCTGTCTGTTCTATAGCAGCACGATGAGTTCAGCTAGATGAAAGCCCGGTTTTGTTTTTACTGATAAGGGCAGCTGGGGGTGGAAGTGGGATGAAGGATGCCTCATAAAGGCAACAGCTTTGGGGATGTTGGAATTCGTGTGGATCAGGGGATTAGGGTGATTGCTAACAAACAAGAAACACTTGACTCTCTTTTTCGATTACGTTCCTGAGCCACAGTTGAATCACCTACAGGAAAATGGGCCCTTTTCCCTCAAAGCCTATTTCCCGGAGATCTATCACATTTGCTCATCATTGTCATCAAGACTTCAGATGCTGAGTTTGATTTAGCAGGTTTTGAGAAGTGATAGCTATCCTTGTTTTTCTAAATAATAAAAGTTATAAGGAAGTGAACCCTTTTCCTGCCGCTCCCTTATAACAAGTCATGTGAATTATCTGTAAGTCATTCATACGAGGGGAAGCTTCCAAGGGCTCTGGCTACTGCCTTTCACCCCAGCCTCTCCCTATTACTGGAAAAAAATCTCCTTAATTAAAATCACAACTATGTGATTAACTGTGTGGTTAACATGATTTGCATAATACTTTAATGTGTGTTCTTTCATTTAATACTCACATCTCTGACACATATTGTTACCAATCTTCACTTTTCAGAGATGAGGAAGATGAGGCTGGGTGTGGGGGTTGGTGAGAAACTTTCTGAAAGTCGCGCAGCACAAATGTGGAATAGCCAAGATCCAGATCTAGAGCTTCTGATCACAGATGCTGTCTATGTCATATCCACGAAACTTTATCAAGGGCAAGTGTGTAATCTCTCTCTAGGGGAACCTCAGATCAGTGTCCAAGACTCAGCATGGAAACACTCCTGTAGAAATAAATCACTCCTCTCTATCCAGCGAGGACCTCAATTGGAGGATCAGTCATCCATTACTTAGCCCTGCGCATCTGCAGGGTGTGCAAGTCACCCTGTGTGAGAAACTCCCAGGCCTCCTGCACTCAGAGTAACAGTAATCTCCCAGTGAATCATAGGTGACTGAAGCCAGCACATGCCCTTGTGGGCTCTTTGGCAATCCTTTCCCACATCAGGCAGGGGTAGGATGGGGCAGATTGTTGCTGGATATAAAGAAAACCAAGGGAAGAAGTAAAGACAGAGAGAAAAGGAATGGATAAGGACAAAGGGAGAAAAAGGAAAGATGGAAGGCAGGATGGCAAGAAGGAAGGGTGGAAATTTCCTTCACAGAAGGCAGGTAAACTTTTAAGACTCAATGAATTTATGTTGTTGGCATTTTTCAAAGGGGGATGGTATTTGGCTATTTGCTGAAAAGCTAGTGAATTGAACCCACCCAGAGGCTCTTTGGAAGACAAACCAGGAGATTTGCTTCTGAAAGTTCTGTCATTGAAAACTGACACAGTTGTTCTACTCTGACAGTCGCGGGGCTGCCATAAGTTCGAATCAAAACCTCTGTTTTTTTTTTTAATTAAATTTTATTAGTTTTAATGAACATTTACAGAGATTTTGGATTTTCATTCATTCATTGTTGCACTATTTTCTCTCCCCCCCTTTCGTTCCTCTTCCCCCCCCTTGAAAGTCCGTTTTAATTGTCCAATTGCCACAGTGCTTGTCAAAGCCAGTTCTGATTAATCTCCTTTGTCAGTGTTGGAATTGACGGAAAACCTCATAAGCAGTTCCTTACTTCACCTCTGCCTTGCATGAGGCCTTCTGAGCTGTAAAACAACCCAGTGGTGGATGGAATTTGGTCCAGGACTTAAGAACAATAAATGACATAGTTGAGCCTCTACATCTTGTGGTTCCTAACCTTTATACTATAATAGACAAAGTGCTAGTCAATAAGCCTTTTAGTTTAAGAACTACCTTCCCTCTGTAACTTGATTTGTGCCACTATTAGAACCTCTATTTGGAATATTACTGCTTTTAAGTTTTGACTCATGTACTTTTAACTTGTTAGTTAAATTTGTGTCTTCTAGGCTGCAACAGTTCCATGATACATCTTCAAGGATATGAACATGTACGGCTAAGCACAATTGATAACAGTGCATCTAAATTCCAAAATCAATCTCCACAATAGTCTACACGTTTCCCATTGGCAAAGGGGCCCTTCAGAGTAGTGAGAGAAGATCTTCACCCTGAAACCTACAGCATCCCTTTTCAGCAGGAAGTAGCTAAGAGAATACGCCGTCCCCTTTTCCTTATGAATCAGAGTGAAATCTGTCTCAGGGAGGAGTGACAGGGAATGGCAAAGACCTCTGTTTTAAGTAAAATTTATTTTTTTTTCACTTTAAAAATATGGAGAATTAGATTCTGAGAAATTAAGGGTTATTTACCTTGGAGATAGTCTAGAAGAATTGGATAGAGTTTGAGTTTTGATGTCTTACAGATTTGGATTCAGATTCAAAACACCCTATTACCCAAACACCCTATTACCTATTACCGTAGTCTTCGTCAAATTATTCAGTGTCTCTGAGCTCTGGTTTCCTGTTTGGTAAAATGAGGATGCTCTCTGGTGGCTTAGTAGGGAAGGAATTGTATTGCCAACCCAAATACAAGAGTTCAAACCCATCAACTCTCCCATGGGACAAAGATGGACAGTCTCCTCCCATGTGATTTATAGGCTCTGAAAAGTTACAGGAGAGTCAGCTCAGCTATGTGTTGGTTTTGACTTGACAGCAATGAAGTGAGGTGAACAGCACCAATCTCTTAGAGTCATTCAGAGGATTAAATGTGGTATTGTATGGTGCAAAGAAAGCACTTGATAGATGTTAAATATGCTGTTTCTCAATTATTGTTCTCATTATTACCATCATGCCACTAAAGCATCTGGCACTACTATTACTTATAATGATACATATTCAACGACTGTTAGTTTCACCATACAAGACACCACTCAGAGGCAGTTAACCATGGCTTTTGACCTTAGTGTCAGCAGCACCAGCAGATAGTCGCCTTGCAGTATTTTGCCACCCACTTTTCTCTTGTTGGATGTTGTTGAGCTGGCTCTAACCTTATGAATAAAATACTGCTCAATCATGTGCCATTTTCATTACTGTTGCTATGTTAAGACCATTGTGTTGTTTTAGCCACTGCATCAATTCATCTCATTAAAGGTCTGCTTCATATGGAGCTCTGATGGTGCAAGGGAGTTCTGGTGGCCTGCTGGCAAGAGGCTGCGCTGCAATCCCAAAGGCACGTGGTTCAAATCCACGAGCTGTTCCACAGGAGAAGGGCAATCTCCTCCCGTGAAATTAGCTGCCTCTGAAAACCTGCCAGAGGGTCAGCTATGGGTCGGTTCCCAGTCCACGGCACACAATATAAACAACAACAACTGGTGGTGCAACATTTAAGTGCTGTTAGCTATAGGTTGGTTATTCCAACCTACCCCAGAAGCTCTGTGGGAGAAAGACCTGGTATCTGCTTCTATAAAGATTATAGTGAAGAAAACCCTTGAGGGCAGTTTCTGTCACCTGAGGTCACTATAAGTAGAACTTAACTTGACCTAATAACAAAATGAACTTGTTTTGTGGACTTAAGAATACCCACCATCACTGAGCCTTCTCTGTTAGTCCCTTAAGAATTACAACAGACCACATTGCATACAGCATGACCCTAAAATTCCTTCCATTCTAAAAATGGATATCGAGATATCTTAATACTCATTTTACAGAATATTCAATTATCCTTTGCTGCTCGGGGAAGAACTGGTGTGCCATCTGTATTGTCGTCTGCCACCCCAGGATATGATGTTTTCTCTAATTATGTTTAAGTTTGAGGAGATAATCAATTCTACACAAATAGCCAACGAGGAAGTCTGAAAATAACGGGTAGAGTTTAATGTTGAGATTAATCTTAAAGCAAAGTTAATCAACACATAATGATCTTTGTGCTACATGGTGATTAGGTACAAATGAAAGCTATTCATGTAAATGAAAATAATCAGTAATATTTTGTGCAATCAAACTAAGTACTTCAAGGGACTTCTAAGGGAGAGCAGCAATCTCAGATGTGGATGGGTAATGAAATTATAGCTTCCAGTGCTTCTAAATTGTTCAAGGAAGGAATTGGTCACCGAGAACCTAAGATGGTTAGTACAATGCCTGACAGTTATGAATGTTAAATAAATGTTAGCTTCTTCTTTTCCATATAAATTTCTTTCAATTTACTTTCTTCCCTTCCTTTTCTCATCTTCCCATATTTTTAGCTTTAAGAATATATAGTACCAGAAATTAAAATAGTCTCAGGACAGCTACCATTGTTCTCAATGTTTCTAAGTAATTATGAGGTATAATCTTGGTGATCAGATGACTGGAAAAACTAGAGAAAAGGATTTTAGAATTCCAGTAACAAATATTGACTCACAGAAGAAAGCAACAGATAAAGGGCTACATAGACTAAGCCAGATAGCAAAGAGTAAAAGATGAAATAATGATTCGGCGAGAAGCACAAATGAGATTCCATGTGATCCTGGAGTGAAAGAAAAACCAAATAGCTGATTAGATTCCTATGGGCTTTCCAGCTCCCGGGTTAGTTCTCTCCTGAGATCAAGCTCCTCTCCCTGATCTTCAGTTCTATAAGATACTTTGGTAGCCATATTAATATATGCTCGTATTTTATCTAAGCTAGTTAGAGTAAGTTTCTTTGATTTGCAACCAAAGGGACTTTAAGGAAAACCCAATGTTTATCAGATTACTTTCCCAACACATTTTACTGAGGGAAATCTGGATAGTTTTTTGATTTTTTTATTAATATTTTTCAAATACACACTGCTGCTTCCTTGTTAAGTGCTATACAATGGTTGCTTAGTTTTCTTGAAATCATGTTTTTCCCTTATCTTCTTTATCTGGAGTAATGAGGTCAGAATGGGACTGGATGAATATGGCTACAACAGGGCAGAGACAAGACACCAGTAACTGCAGGAAAGACTCTTGAGCTATGGAATGTTGGGTTCTCAGCATGACAGTAAACGTGCCCAGGACTCATTATCTAAAGCTCTGCTTTTAGCTCTGGTGACCCTGGTTCTTGCAGAATTCTTAAGGGCCTCAAGAAACCGTTTTCCAGAGTTCTTGCTGCTAGACCAGGAGGATTGTTCACCCAGTGAGATGAGCTTTGCAAGCTTAAAAGTTTGGGGGGGGGGGAAGAAAAGAATAGGGAATATTGAAATAAATTCCCAAGAAATAGAAAACCACCTACACTTATTAGAAATAGATGCAATGCATCTGAGAGTAACAGCCAATATGGACTTAATGTATTTAAAAATATTCTTCTTTTTCTTCTCTGTCTCTGGTGGCAGAAAAACTAATTTCCCAAGTCACTTGGAATGGTAGGAAACGGAGGATGACTGGCAAGGGACTCCAAAAGTATTCTCTCTGTTAAAGATGTAATTAAAAATTGAGACAATATTTACATATGTGGACTTAGGTGGGATATTAAGGCCTCAAGTTTGAGGTTAACCGAGGCTGCCCAAATGTGGAGGGTGAACCTGTTTCTTTTACCAGAGATTTCCTCTACAGGAAAATTGAAGACAAATTGAGTCTCATGCTTGCATATTGCTTATGAGTCTCAGAATGTGAAATTCTGGGACCAACCCGGAAATTCTACATTTCAGATTATCAGTCACTACCTGCAAGCATTTAGTAAGCATCTGCTTGAGCCACAACACTGAACTGATAGAAACGAAAATGAAAGAGAAAATCAACCAAAATACATTACCCACTTCACATTACATATGAAAAAGCTTCAAATCTCATTCATGCATTCAGGCAACATTTATGAAGCATCTCTTATGTGCCAGGTGCTATTTTAGGTAATAGAATAAAGCAGTGAACCAGGACTAATGAGGTCCCTCCTCTCATGGAGTTTAATTTTAACAGAGAGAAATAAAAAACAAGTAAAAAAGTAAGTTAATAAAAAAGATAACGATATCAGCAAATCTCCTGAGGATAAAAGAAATAAAACAGGGTAATGGAGCAGAGTGGGTCTAGGAATGACTATTCTAAATATGGTGGTCAGGGAAGGCAAAGGGAGGGAGACAACCTGGTGGAGTTCTTGTAGTGAGAGGGGAACAGGAAGAATGCTTTGGATGAAGAAAACATTACTCAAAACCCTGAAAAATGTCTGAGGAACACAAAGTGACTGACTGGTACAGCTGCAAAGTGATGAGTAGTGAGTGCATGAAGCTAAAAAGGAGAGGAACAATCTCACAGACATGGAAAAGTTGGGTCTTACTGTTTTGTTTTTTCTTTTTTAATTGTGATTTTTAACAAAAGCTTACTTAAAGGTTGGGTTGTTTTTTTTTTTAATTCGTTTTTGCATCTTTTTCTCCCTCCCTCCTCTCTCCCCTCCCCAGTCCACTTTGAAATGCTTGTTTCAGATTGCTAATTGTTACACGTGTAATGTGTAATTATACATTCCTTTCAGACAGGCCTTTCCCTCATCTGTTCCAGTACATTGTTCATTATCTATCTACTCTTTTTCCTGTCCACATAAATTGTAAAAGGAGTGGTGGTAACATGAAGAAGGCTGTTGACTTCTACTGGCTTCATTAAGGGGATCTTTTCCCCATCAATAATATCCATGTTGTTGTTACGTGCCATTGATTTGCTGTAACTTATAGTGACAGTATGTAAAATAGCCCTGAAACTTGCACTTTTAAAAAATTTTATGCTAATTTATTTACAAAGTTTGACTACATTGCTTTTCACAAAAGATCCTTCTCATTTCCTTCACTCTCCCATCTATCGAACTGTACAACTCTGTGATTAAACCCCCTCCTCGACCAATTCTCACCCTTCTGCTTCCACCCTCCACTCCCTAGGCTCCTCATACTCATTCTACATTAATGGTTTTATACAGTATTTGTCCTTGTGGGACTGAGTTGGTTCACACAGCATAATGCTCTCCAGTCCCTCCCAAGTTAGGTAGTAATTTACAAAATCATTGTTCCTGTATGCTGCATAATATTCCACTGTGTGAATGTACTACAACTTTTCAATCTGTTTGTTTGTGGGTGGACATCTGGACTGTTTCTGGGTCCTTGTGATGGGGAATAATGCTGCTATGAACATTGGTGTACAAGTCTCTATTTGAACCTCAGTTCTCATTTTCTTGGGGTATATTGCAAGCGTGGAATAGCTGGGTCATATGGAATTTCTATGCTCACCTTTTTGAGGAAGAACCAAACTGCCTTCTAGCGTGGTTGTGCCATTTTACAATCCCACCAATAATGTATAAGAGCTCCTATCTCTCCAATCCTCTCCAACATTTATTACTTGCTGTCTTGTTAAACTTTGCCATTGCTACTGGTGTGAGATGGTATTTCATTGTGGTTTTGATTTGTATCTCTCTTATTGCCAGTGATTTATTCATGTGTCTGTTAGTCACTTTAATATTTTTTTTCTGAAAATTCTATCCATGTCTTTGCCAATTTTGTAATTGGGTTATCAGTCTTTTTCTTATGAAGGCCCAGGTGTATTCTGCAAACTTTCATTATGAGACTCTTGTCTGAGATGGTATTGCCAAGTGTTTGTTCCCAGTCGGTAGGTTTTCTTTTCATCCTGTTGGGAAAAGTCTTGGTGCACAGAGGGATTTAATCTTTAGAAGGTCCCATTCATCAATTTTATCCTCTTCAGATTGTCCATTTTTGGCTGTATTTGGCAGTCTCTTTATACTTTAGACTAAGCCTTCTAAGCTTGATTCCAGTTTATCTCTTATGAACTTTAGGGTTTTGGGCTTTACTCCCAAGTCTTGGATCCCCTTGAAGCAATTTTTGTGTATGGTATGAAATGTGAATCCTGTTTCAGCTTTCTGCTGGAAGCAGTCCAGTTTTGCCAGGAACATTTGTTAAGAGGTTTTTATTTCCCCATGTGATAGCTTATATTTCTTTGTCAAGTATTAGTTGACCATAGATAGCTGGGTCTATTTCTGGGTTCTCAATTTAATTCCATTGGTCTATGTGCTTGTCATTGTACCAGTACCATGCTGTTTTGGTTACTACTCCTGTGTAGTAGGTTTAGAGGTCGGCCTCCCACTTAATTTCTGTTTTGCTGAAGTGCTTTGCTTTTTTTGGAGGTCTCTTTCCTCTCCAAGTAAACGTGACAATTTCCCTTTAGATCTCCTTGAAAAATGAATTTGGTGGTGAGTGACAGGATAATATCCATACGCTTACAAGGAAGTCCAGTGAATACCACTATCATTCAGATATATGGACCAACAAACAGAGCCAAAGAAGAAGAAATAGATGATTTCTACCAACTTTTACAGTCGGAGACCAATTGAACATACAATCAAGATGCATTGATAATAATGGGTGACTGGAATGCGAAAGTTGGGACAAAGAAGAATCAGTAGTTGGAAAACATGGACTTGGTGAGAGAAATGAAGCTGGAGATAGAATGATTGGATTTTGCACAATGACCCATTCATTGCAAATACGTTTTTTAAGAAACATAAACACAGGTTATACACATGGATTTCACCTGATGGTATGCATAGGAATCAGATCGATTACATCTATGGAAAAAACCGCTGGAGAAGCTCCATATCAGCTGTGAAAACAAGACCAGGAGCTGATTGTGGAACAGAACACCAGCTACTCATATGCAAGTTCAAGCTGAAGCTGAGGAAAATTAAACCAAATTCACGGGAAACAAAATATGACTTTGAGTTCATCCCACTTGAATTTCAGAACCTTCTCAGGAACAAGTTTGAGGCCTTAAACACTAATGAGTGAAGACCTAATGAGTTGTGTGAGGATGTCAAATGTATCATCCAGGAAGAGTGCAAACGGTAATTACAAAGACAGAAGAGAAAAAAAGACCAAAATGGATGTCAGAAGAGACTCTGAAGATTGCACTGGAGCGTAGAGAAGCCAAAGCACAAGGAAGAATTCAAGATACTAAAG
>NW_006399924.1:3078923-3079957 GCF_000299155.1 Elephantulus edwardii | reverse complement strand
ATAGATGGTATACCAATTGACATATTTCAGCTAACAGATGCTGCCCTGGATGTGCTCACCAAGTTGTGCCAAGAAATCTGGAGAACAACCACTTGGCCAATTGACTGGAAGACATCTATATTTGTTCCCATTCCAAAGACGGGTGACCCAACAGAGTATGGTGCATCTGATACAGGCTATGGTTTTTGCAATCACTTGTTATGCATCAGAGAGTTGGACAATGACGAGGGAGGATAGAACGAGAATTGACGCCTTTGGTCTGTGGTCTTGGAGAAGGGTACCATGGACTGCCAAGAAAACAAACAGATTCATCCTGGGGAGGGTTAAACCAGGCTGCTCTTTGGAGGCAAGGATTCTAGGGCTTCGTCTGACATACTTTGGACATGTTGTAAGTAGGGGCAGGTCCTTAGAGAGGGACATCATGTTTGGGAGTGTGGAGGGACGGGGCAAGAGGAGAAGACCCTCTATGAGGTGGATTGATTCAGTGACTGGGGTAATCGGGGTGGGTGTGTCAGAGGCAGTGCAATTGGCACAGGATAGAGCAGGGTTTAGAGCTGTTGTACAGGGGGTCGCTATGAGTCACAAGCAACTCAACGGCACATAACAACAACAACATCTATATTGGGATTGTGTTGAATAGTAGATTGTTTTTGGTAGGATTGTCATTTTCACAATATTGAGTCTTCCTGTCCATGAACAGGGCACATTTTCTTGTGTCTTGCAGGAATATTCTGTAGGTTTTTTTAATTAGGTCTTTTGTATCTCTAGTTAGGTTCACTCCCAAGGATCTCAATTTATGGCTGGCTATTGTAAATTAAGACCAGCAGATGCTGCCCTGGACGTGCTCACCAAGTTGTGCCAAGAAATCTGGAGAACGTCCACTTGGCCAACTGACTGGAAGAGATCTATATTTGTTCCTATCCCAAAGAAAGGTGACCCAACCGAGTGTGGAAACTACAGAACAATTTCACTGATTTCACATGCAAGCAAGATTTTACTGAAGATTATCCAAAAACGACTGGAACAGCACATCA
>NW_006399924.1:3075826-3078089 GCF_000299155.1 Elephantulus edwardii | reverse complement strand
TGGACAATGACTTTGTTAATATAGTGAATTTTGTTGATTGTTTTTCTTAATGTTGAACCATTCTTACATACCTGTAATGAATTTCACTTGGTCATGGTGAATTATTATTTTTTTTAATGTGCTTTGGATTCTACTGTCTAGGATTATGTTAAGGATATTTGCATCTACATTCATGAGAGATATTCTGTAGTTTTCTTTCTTGGTAATATCTTTGCCTTATTTTGGCACTAGGGTTATACTTGCTTCATAGAATGACTCTGTAATGGACTTGAGAATAACAAATGACATAGTTGTGTCTCTATATCCTGTGGTTCCTAACCCTTATACTAAAATAGACAAAATGCCAGCCAATTCTACCTATTTCATGGTACTGGATCTTAAAGATGACCTTCTAGTATGTAGCCCAACATATGAGGCCTCAGTTCAGGATAATTGAAGTACCTTAGACTTTTTAGGCAAAGAAAGTTTTAGAGTATCCAAACAAAGGGCCCAAGTTTGCCTCCGTGAAGTTCATTTTGAAATTTTGAGATTCATTTTGACATATAACAGGTTAGGTTGAAATGATACTCAGCCTATCTTCCCCAGTAATTTTTGAGGAAGACTGGGTATTGCAAGATCGAGATTCCTTGATTTAGAGAGTTAGCCAAACTCTTATATGATCAATTAAAAGAGAAGGGGAGGGGGAAACATAACTTAGAATGGACTACTAAGCATTTGTACAAAAAAAGAGGCCCTCTTTGGGCTCCTGTGTCCTTTTGGGTTCCTAATTATAAGCCTTTTATTTTAAAAACTATCTTCTCTCTGTAACTTGGTTTCTGCCATTGTTAGAACGTCTAGTTGGAATATTATTGCTTTTAATTTTTTGGCCCATGTATTTTTTACTTGTTAGTTAAATTATTATCTTCTAGGCTGCAACAGTTCCATGTTAAAATAATACACCTTCAGGGATACAAACCTGTATTCCTAAGCACAACTGATAGCAGTGCATATAAATTCCAAAATCAATCGCTACAATAGTCTACATGATTCCTTTGCCAAAGGGGCCCTTTAGAATACTGAGAGAAGGTCTTCACCCTAGAACCTACAATACCCTTTTCCAGCAGGAAGTAGCTAAGAGAGTGCGACCCCCCCACCTTCCTAATGAATTAGGGTGAAAACTCTCTCTGTGGGGGATTACATAGAATGACAAAGGACATGCTGACAAAGGAGATCAATCAGAACTGGTTTTGACAAAGACTGTGGCAATATAACAATAAAATCAATACTAATAGGAATGCGGGCTATATGACAATAAAAACAGACTCTCAAAGAACAGTGGCAAGACAACAATCTCAAGGACAAGATAAAGGAGACAAAGGAGATGACCAAAAGTCACCATACATCCATTAGAAGGAATGCACTAATAAGCTGTTTAAACCCTACTCCCCAAACAAAGGATATATAAACAAACCCCTTTGTAAGATAAGAATGGGGTCAGTCTGTCCTGACCCATTCATAGTCTGTTATGAATGTCTAATAACCCTCAGTTTCTTTCTCTGCTCTCAAAAAAAAGACTTTGTAACCTTTTTTTCCATTTTTAGAAATAGTTAGAGTAGAATTGGTGATAGAATCTTTCTGAACATTTGGTAGAATTCAGTGATGAAGCCATCTGGTCCAGGACTTTTCTTATGAGGAAGTCTTCTTATGATCTTTTCAATTTCTTCTTTTGTGATGTGTCTGTTCAAGTGTTCTGTATCTGTCCATGTCAGTCTGGGTAGGGCATGAGTTTCAAGGAATTTGCCCATTTCCTCTAGATTTTCAAATTTATCAGAATATAGCTTTTCATACTCTTCTGATATTAATTTCATCTGGTTCTGTTGTAATGTTACCTCTGTCATTTCTTAATTGAGTTATCTGTGTCTTCCCCCACCTTTTGTTAAGCTTACAAGTAGTTTGTCAATTTTATTGACTCTTGAAAAATGAGCTTCTGATCTTATTGATGATTTCAGTTGTTTTTCTGCTTTCCATCGCATTGATTTCAGCTCTTGTCCTGATAATTTCTTTTCTTGTAGAGGCTGTAGGATTAGATTATTCTTTTTCTAGTTGGTGAAGATGTTGAGTTAAATCACGGATTTTTTTCTTCTTTCTTCCTTTTTTTTCTCTTTTCATTTTATTAAATTTTATTAGTTTTAATGAACATTTACAGAGATTTTGGGTTTTCATTCATTCATTGTTGCACTGTTTTCTCCACCCTCATCCCAGTTCGTTCTTCTTTCCCCCCTCC
>NW_006399924.1:3050035-3074267 GCF_000299155.1 Elephantulus edwardii | reverse complement strand
TAAGTCCTTTATCTGATATGTTATTACCGAATACTTTTTCCCAGTCAGTGGCCTCCCTTTTTACCCTGTTGGAGAAGTTTTTGGATGTGCATAGGAATTTGAGTCTTAGAAGATCCCATTCATCTACGTTATCTTCTCCTGGTTGTAGGCTTTCTTCCTTTTTTTATGTGTATGCCTATTGCTATAAACTACTCCCTGAGGACTGCTTGGCTGTATCCCAGAGATTTTGGTAAGTCGTATTTTCATTTTCATTCATTTCACGGAACTTTTACATTTCATTCTTTATTTCATTTATAACCCAATCATGTTCTAGCAGAGAGTTATTTAGCTTCCATATGAATGATTTTTTAAGCTTTACCCTCCTGTAGTTAATTTCTAGTTTGATGACATTGTAATCTGAGAAGGTACTTAGTACTATTTCAATGCTTTTTAATTTGTTGAGGCTTGCTTTGTGTCCTAATATAGGATAGAAGTCTGGAGAACATACCATGAACTTGCATTATCTTGAGCCAACCTCATTGTCTCTGACACGCCTACTCCCATTACCCCAGTCACTGAGGGTAATGACCCCATCTTTACACTGTCTCTTCACCCTTCCAAAATGATGTCCCTCTCCAAGCAATGCCCCTCCTGGCAACATGCCAAAGTATGTCAGATGGAGCTTCAGAATTTTTGCCTCTAAGGAGCAGCCTGATTTTACCCTCTCCAGGATAAAACTGTTCGCTTAGCAGTCCATGGTATATTCAATACCCTTCTCCAGCACTACAACTCAAAGGCATCAATTCTCCTATCATCCTTAGTCTTTATCCAGCTTTCTGATGTATATAGCAAGTAATTGTGAAGACCAGGTGCACCTTAGTCTCCACATTGGCATTCATAGTACTATACAAATAACTAGATGGTCAGACATACACAAGCTTCTGCACCTGTTTCTAGGACTCATTGGGCCCAATGTTTGTTACAAACTGACTCACAGACTTTACTCACAGTTGAGGGGTTAGTTAGAGAAATAGGTTGGGGAGTAGAGGGGGCAAAGAATATCACACAATGTAAATCCAGGTTCAGTTTAGCCGTCTCAAGCCAGATTAACAGCAAGACACAATCCCTCAATTAGTTCCAACATCTTCTCAGTCAACAAGTGAAAGTCTAGTTCAGTTTAGTAACACAAATAAACCTCTGATTTCCTCAATCATCCAGCAAGCTTTATTTCTGAGCAGTTACAAGTCAGCTTTTCCTTCAGTCATCCAGCGAACAAAATCTTTAACTGTGTTTCCATCTCTAGGGCTTCTCTGGTTATACCTTTCCACAATGTCTTCATAGCAATGCCACAGTCTCTTCACCATCTACTGTTCTTTTCCTGTTCTCCCCCACAATCCACCATGTCAGTTCCATTTTATGATAGTTGTGTTATGCAATATTTGTCCTTTTGTGACTGAGATATTTCACTCAGCATATCATCTAGACTCACCCGTGTTGTATAGTTTTTTACAAGTTCCTTATTTTTCAGTGTTGTATAAAATTCCATTGTGTGAATGGCAGTTTTTCTATGCACTTGTTTGTTGATGGGCACTTGGGCTGCTTCCATTTCTTTGCTAATATAAGTAATGCAGCAATAAACATTGTGTGCATACATCTGTTTGAGTAATGGCTCTGATTTCTTTACCAGTAGTGAGTGAGATGGCTGGGTCAAATGATATTTTTATTTCTAACTTTTTGAGAAAGCGTCAGACCACCATCCATAGTAGTTATATCACTTTACATTCCCACCAGCAGGGAATAAGAATTCCAATCTCTTTACACTCTCACCAGCATTTATTGTTTGATAAACTGTTGAACTTCACTATTGTTACTGGAGTGGGCCTTATGTTAAATGTTATAAGAAGTTTTTGGAGATGGTTTTTTTCCTTTTTTTTTCTTCTTCTAGCTACCTTCATGTTTATTGCAACATTACTTACCAAAGAGAAGAGTTAGAAACAACACAACAGGTTTGTCCATTAACAAATAAATGCCTGGCATTTGCTGCAGAAGGTCAAGGACTGCAGTCTTCAATATAGACTGAAGTTCAGCATTAAGAAGACAAAGATTTTCAGCACTGGGACAGTTGGTAGCACCACAATAGATGGAGAGGAGATTGAGGTTTTTAACATTACAGCTTGCTCAACTCCACAATCAACCAAAAGACGAATTGCATTGGGGTAGTCTTCTGTCAGAGACCTTCCTTGCCCAAATGCTAAAGAGCAGTGGTGTCAGTCCAGAGACTAAAGTGTGCCTGATTAAGGGCATGGTCTTTGCAATTACTTGTTATGCTTCAGAGAGCTGGACAATGACTAAAGATGACAGAAGAAGAATTGAAGCCTTTAAGTTACAGTGCTAGAGAAGAGAACTGAATATACCATGAACTCCCATGAGAATAAACAGGTCTGTCATGAAGAGGGTGAAACCAAGTTTCTCCTTGAAGTCAAGGATTTTGAAGCTTTGCCTCACTGGACACAGGGCCAGGAGAGACTGGTCCTTGGAGAAGGACACAGGAGAGGATGATCCTGGACAAAATGATTGTCACAGTAACTGGGATAATGAGGATAGGTGTGTTGGAGTCAGTGAGACTGGGTCAAGACAGGGCAAGCTTCAGAGCTATCATACACTGGGTTGCTATGAGTCACAAGCAACTTGACAGCACATGACAATAATGACAACAAGAAGAAACTCTGATGCATTCATTCAATTGAACATTGTTGTTGCTAGGTGCCTTTTAGTTGCTTATGACACTGTAATCAATAGATAGGAATCTTGCCCTCTCCTAAGTCATCCTCACGATCTGGAATATGCTCACATTCCTAGAACAATAACTGTGTCAATCCATCTTGCTGAGTCTTTTTCTCTTCCACTGACCCTCTACTTTCCCCATACTTTGGGAAATAAGTACATCTTTTTTCTGAGAACTGGTCCCTCCTTACAACGTACTCAAAGTATATGAGAAGAAGTCCCACAATTCTCACATCTAAAGAGCACCCTAGAAAGGTATGGTGGCCTAGTTGTAAGAAAGTGCAATGCAATACTGAAGGCAGGCAGTTTGAATCCACCAGCTGCTCTGTGGGAAAAGGATAAGCAATCTCCTCCTTTGCAATCAAGACTCTGAAAACCTGCTGGAGGGCCAGTTCTGACTTGATGGCACTCAATACCACAACAAAGAGCACACTGGTTATATTTCCTCCAGGACACATTTGTTTGTTCTATTGGTAATCTTTGGGAAATTATTCAACACTCTGCAAACACCACAATCCAAAAGACATCAATTATTCTTTAGTCTTCTATGAAAAAGAAAGCATTGCTTTGGAGCGTTTTGGGCAAGGAATCAGATGCTCTAGTTTGTTGTAATATGTGAAAGTCCACTCTGGCTGTTCTATGAGAGAATAGACTCCAAGAGAACAGTAGTGAAAGCAGATAAATTAGTTAAAAGGCAATACTAATGAGCTTATAGATTTCCCCCTTTTTAAAAAAATAATTGCTCATTCATGCACACTTTTTTCCCCTTACATGTAAAATTATTGTCATACATGTGGTTTCTAACCACCCATTCCTTTCAGAATGTCCTTTCTTTCACTCATTACAATGCAATATTTATTACCTGTTGTTGATTGCCATAGACTTGAGCACAACTCATGGCAACTCTATGAACAAAAGGTCTAAAGCCTTTCTATAACTATCATCATTTGTCAAAGTTCATAGAGCTTCCAGAGGTAATGTGTTTAGGAAGTGGATGCCACTCCTGCTCCCAAATTTATTATCCATTCTTTTCTGCCTCTTCCCCCTCCCTGATCTCAATCCTATTATTACAATAATGGGCGTTTGCAGTATTTATTCTTTTGTGACTGAGATATTTACTAAGCATAACGTTTTCCAGACTCATTCACATAGTGCCGTATTTTACAAGTAGATTACTTTACAATCCTGCATAGTATTCCATTTTGTATATATACACCATAGTTTCTTTATCCATTCAATTGTAAATGGGCATCTAAGCTATTTCCATCTCTTCGCTATTATAAAAAATACTGCTATAAATATAGTTGTGCATATATCTGTTTGTGTTACAGCTCTGATTTCTTGGGGTATATTTACAGTAGTGGGAGAGATGGGTCAAATGGTATTTCTATTTCCAACTTTCTGTGGAAGTGCCAGACTGCCCTCCATAGTGGTTGTACCATTTTACATCCCCACCAGTAGTGCATAAGGGTTCTGATCTCAAAGAGAGATATTTTGGACGCATTGAAGGCTAGAGAACAGAGGAGACTTGATACACGATCCGATTTAATGTACATTATGAATGGGCAGAGCTTGCTTGGAGTTCTGATGTTGAGGATAGGTGAGAATTTCAGAGATGACTCTTTAGAATCTGGGAATTAGTAAATGTGCAGACATCAACTAAGATGGAGAGAGGTAGAGAAAGAGGTACTTAAGTGGGAAATTGAAGAAAAGGCTTGGGGAGGGAGGAAGAATAATCTGTTATAAAACTTGGTTGCAAAAACATGACAGGCAAAAACCCACAACTAGTATAGAAAACTGACTGGAAGAGATTTATATTTGTTCCCATCCCAAAGACGGATGGCCCAACAGAGTGTGGAAACTATAGAACAATATCATTGATTTCACACGCAAGCAAGATTCTACTGAAGGCCATCCAAAAACGACTGGAACAGCACATCAGCAGAGAACTGCTGGAAGTCCAGGCTGGGCTTAGAAGGGGTCGTGGTACTAGGGATATTGTAGCTAATGTTAGATGGATCTTGGCTGAAAGCAGGGAATACCAGAGGAATGTATATCTGTGTTTCATTGACTATGCAAAGGCGTTTGACTGTGTGGATAATAAACTGTGGCTGACTCTGAGAAGAATGGAAATCCCAGAACATTTAATCGTGCTAATGCGAAACCTATACTTGGACCAAGAGGCAGTCATCAGAACAGAGCAAGGGAACACTGTATGGTTCAAAATTGGGAAGGGTGTACGCCAGGGATGTGTCCTATTTCCATACCTTTTCAACCTGTATGCAGAACAGATTATCCGAGAGGCTGGGCTCTATGAGGAGAAATGTGGGTCAGGATTGGTGGAAGATCTATTAACAATCTGCGTTATGCGGATGACACAACCCTGCTTGCTGAAACTGAGGAGGACCTGAAATGCTTGCTGCAGAGGGTCAAGGACTGCAGCCTTCAATATGGATTGAGGCTCAATGTCAAGAAGACAAAGATTCTCACCACTGGACCAATTGGCAGCATCAGGATGGATGGTGAAGAGATTGAGATTGTGCACAGCTTTAGTTTGCTTGGCTCCACAGTCAACACTCTTGGCACCAGTAGCCAGGAAATTAAAAGGCATATTGCTGTGGGAAAGTCTGCTGTTAGGGACCTCTCCAAAGTACTGAAGAGCAATGGTGTCTCTCTGGAGACTAAGGTGCATCTGATACAGGCCATGGTCTTTGCTATTACTTGTTATGCGTCAGAGAGTTGGACAATGACTAGGGAGGACAGAAGTAGAATTGATGCCTTTGACCTGTGGTGCTGGAGAAGAGTGTTGAGGGTACCACGGACTGCCAAGAAAACAAACAGATTCATCCTTGAGAGGGTTAAGCTGGGTGGTTCCTTGGAGGCAAGGATCCTGAGGTTTCATCTAACCTACTTTGGACATGGGAGGCACTAGTCCTTGGAGAGGGCCATCATGCTTGGTAGGGTGGAGGGACAGCGCAGGAGGGGAAGACCCTCTATGAGGTGGATTGATTCAGTGACTGGGATAATTGGGATGGGTGAGTCGGAGACAGTGCGATTGGCACAGGACAGAGCAGAGTTTAGGGCTGTCGCTATGAGTCACAAGCAACTCGAGGGCACATAACAAGAACAACAACAACAGTATAGAAAACAAAGTATCCACAAGAGACCTCTGAAATATATCTCTGAGATATACTGAAATGCCTGTGGAGCACAGTTCTACTCTGACACAACACACGGGATTGCCATAAGCCAGAGTTGACTCTGCAGCAGCTAGTAATCAAAGAAGGTTTTTTGGAGTGCCTAGGTTCCACTTAGCCCTCAAACTATGATAACAAAGGTCCCTGTCTCCAAAGCTCCAGCTCTATCACTTACCTAGATGATAGTGGACATACATTTACCTCCTCAGATATCTATTCCCCACTAGTAAAATGAAGACCAAAATAGTATCAGATTTATAAGGTTGTGTGAAGATTAAAATGGACTGTGCACATACAGTACATTGCAGAAATTTCTGTACATGGTGAGCAATATTCAAGAAATATTAACTATTGGTAGTATTAATAATACTACCAGTAAGTTATTTCTTAGCAAATAGAACTACCTACCACTTGTTGTTGTTGTTGTTGTTGTGGACTACTGAGTTGGAACTGACTCATTGCTGACTCTCTGGTGGGTTTTCAGAGGCAGTTAAATGAACAGGAGGAGCTTACCTATCCTCTTCCTGTAGAATCCTAGGTGGACTCAAACCGTGTGCCTACAGGATTGCAGTGCACCTTCTTGCCACTAGGCTACCAGTGCTCTATACCCACCACCAGTTCTTCTAATCCATGGGTTAGTCTCAATGTCTGGATTGGCTCAGGACAGGGAGGCTTCAGAGCTGTTGTACATAGTGTCACTATAAGTTGTAGGCAATCTGACAAAATATAACAACAATAACAATTGTATTTTTAAATTTTGTCAGGGCAAGGGTGGAACTGATTTCATTATTCTTAGAATCATGGAGTTTTTCGTTTGAAGACACCTAGACTAATAAATCCAGCTCCTTTCCTTTATGATTCAGAAGGCAGAAGCCTAGAATTGTGATATGATTTGTCAGAAGGCACAAAGTTGGGCAGCAGCCAAGTCTAGAAATTTGGTCTTCT
Source organism: Elephantulus edwardii (assembly GCF_000299155.1). Classification (NCBI taxonomy): domain Eukaryota; kingdom Metazoa; phylum Chordata; class Mammalia; order Macroscelidea; family Macroscelididae; genus Elephantulus; species Elephantulus edwardii. The sequence goes on along the minus strand of NW_006399924.1, from coordinate 3,067,362 downwards.
CACTTCTGAGATAATGTTCCTCCATTATATTATTTGGTCCTACTGTCAAAAAGCAATTACATTTCATTACCTTTATCCATTACTAATCATAGCTCCTTTCCCAAATACCTCACCTGGCAAAAGTCCAAAATCTATTTCTAAGAAGAAACATGATACAAGATTCTGGAATAGGGAGGAGGAAGAGCACAAGACACCACCCACTTTATTTAACTATATTCAGAACACATATTCTTCATTTTCTATTTAACTCTAGAGAGACTGAGAGAGGCTGAAAAAAGAAATCTCTAAACAAATGTCATGGGTTGTTAGGATTTCATCAGTAGTTCCTGTAACTTGGGAAAGATATTCTTTCAAGCATATCATTCTTTAAGAAATAATTCTAGAGCAAGAGATAGGAACTCTTATACTTTGTTGGTGGGATTGTAAAAGGACACCACCTTTCTGGAAGGCAGTTTGGCACTTCCTCAAAAAGCTGAACATAGAAATTCCATATGATTCAGCTATTCCTCTGCTTGGAATAGACCCTGTGAAAGTGAGAATTGAGACACAAACAGAGCTTTGTACACCAATGTTCATAGCAGCGTTATTCACCATCACAAGAACATGGCTCTGATGTCCTACCACAAATGAATGGATTGAGAAGATGTGGTACATTCACACGGTGGAATACTATGCAGCACGCAGTAGCAATGACTTTGTAAATTACTACCTAACATGGGAGGGTCTGAAGAGCATTGTTCTAAGCGAACTAACTCAGTCTCATAAAGATAAATACTGTATAAGATCATTATTATAGAATGAGTATGAGGATCCAGTGTGTGTGGGGTGCTTAATCGGTCACATAAGTTGATGGTGGAGGGAGGGATGGGTAAAAGAAAGGAGAAAGCTCCGGTGTGAAAACCACTGTGAACAAACTTCATGAACTTTGTACGTAAATCAGCATAAAATGAGAAAAATTACACTAATGATGAAAAGTTGTACAATTAAAAAAAAAAGGAAACACAGTGCAGCTAAATAAGTCAAAGTTGAGCTTTTTGCCTCTGGAGTAGAAAGTCTTAAATGTCCTATCAGGGAGCATTCAGCTTCAAGGAACACAGAGCTGTTGTACATAGGGTTGCCAAGAATAGTAAGCAACCCGATGGCACATAACAACAAACAACAACAACAAAGGAGTAAGGGATTTGTTACCTGAAATAACAAAAGATGCCAGAGTTATCCAATTCAAGGTTGCTTAATGCACTGGTTCAACAAGATTGAGCCCCCATAGTTACTCTTTCTGAACTCTGCAAACTTTTTCCTATTGGTAGATAACTGTAACAGCTCCAAGGGTAACTGGATTGAGTTACCCAATAATGTGATGAGTCCAGAGACATGAGTGAACTGAGAAAAAATATCTTCCTTGAGTATAAAGGTAGAGTGAACATTAGAACAAAATCTAAGTTCTTATAGCAAAAGAAAGGGAGGACCTTGGGATGCTGGGTAGGCAGTCTACATAAGCCCTAAGGGAATGTGCAAAAGAAAAGATCAAGACTAGGAGGAGCTCTGGTGGCCTAGTGGCAAATCTACTAGATGTTCTGCCGGAGAAGGAGAAAAAATTTCCCTCCTGTACCAGTCAGATCTGATTTGATGGTACACGCACAAGAAAGAAAGAAAAGAGAGAGAGAGAGAGAGAGAGAGAGAGAGAGAGAGAGAGAGAGAGAGAGAGAGAAGATCAAGACTAAATTGATCCAGTCAAGAAAGGGAGACCTTGAGTGAGATGGTTTAACCTGCTCAACTACTAAGCAAGATTAAGGGTTCATGTTCGTTTGAAGGCACTTTTAACGAAAAGTCGAATATTTCTTTCCAAAAACTCAGCCATTGAAAACCCTGTGGAGGGCAGTTCTACTTTGCCACACATGGGCTCCCATGAGTCAGAGTGGACTCAGTAGCAGCTGGTGATCAGAGAAACTTTTCTGAAGGACATGAGCTCCTATTGAGATCTGAAAGTCTTGGATGGACTGGCTGCATATGGCACATGGAGGCAAGAGGGCAGTAGAGGCTAAGGAAGAACCAGAACGCAAATGAGTTGATCCTTGCTTAGGATCGGCTAGGAGTTAAAATGTGCCCCCCACATATGTTGTTGTTGTTAAGGGCCATCAAGTCGCAGGCAACTCATAGCAGCCCTATGAAGGAGAGTCCTCGACGCTTGGGTGTCTCTCATCTTCTCTCCAGGTTCATAGGGTTTCCAGAGGCAAGCTATTATGGAAGTGGATGCCACTCCTGCTTCCAAGCTTGTTTTAATCGGGGAGCTCCACCTCACTCTCTGTCCACATTGGGTAACATTAACGCATTTGACACACATCAGTGTCACAGTGTTCAGCCTCACAGCAACCACAAGTGACCGCTGTACTGCAACTTGTACATCAGGGCTTTACGACCTAGAGAAATGTTTGAACAAAAACAATGAAAGACAGGCCCTAGGGATGCGGATTAAAAGTCATCCACCTTTGGCTTGGTGGCATCGCTTTCTGTGCCCCCCACATATATGTGTTGCAAATCCTAACTAATATGCCTGAGATTATAATCCCATTCAGAAAAAGCTTGTCCTTGTTTGCTTTTTTGTTGTAATTGTAATTTTAGCTAAAGTTTACAGAAAGTGTAGGTTATTATTCATTCATTGATACACATTTTTCTCCTTCCCCCAATTCACTTTGTAATGCATGTTTTGTTCATAGTTGTCATGCATGTAATATCTAATCATCCATTCCTTTCAGAAAGTCCTTTCTTTCACCTACTCCAATGTAGTATTCATTGTCTATCCATTCTTTTCCTCCTCTACCCACTCTTTCAACAGTGTCCATCTTATTTTTTAATAACAGTGGTCTTAGGCAGTATTTGTCCTCATGTGACTGAACTATTTCACTCAGCATGATTGTTTAATGAGATTAGTGCTGGGTATGTTTTGAGTCAATCTCTTCTTGAGAAATAACAGATTTAAAACAAAAGAGTGGGACAAGAAAGACACCAGGCCACACAGAGATCTCCGAGGAACAAGGAAAGAAGTTGAAGAGACAAGAAATTTTCTCCAGAGCTGACAGAAAGAAAGCCAGCACCCTGAATTTAGACCATGAGAAAAGAAACTTCTTTTTGTTGTTGTTAGGTGCCATTGAGTCGACTAGGACACTATGACATTATGAGCAAGAGATCTGGTCTGCCCCATCCTCACAATCTCTGATATTCTTGAGCCCATTTTGATAGTCATTGGGTGAATCCATCTTGTTGAAGGTCTTCTGCATTTTCTCTGACTCTCTACCTTTCCAGTATGATGTACCTTTCTCCCTAAAAGATTGGTCCCTCCTGACAACATGCTCGAAGTGTATGAAGTGAGTTTCACCATTGTTGTCTCTAAGGAGCACCCTAGCTGCATGCCATCCAGGACAGACTTACTTGTTTGTTCTTTTGGCAGTCCATTGGATATTCAGCACTCTTCTCCAAAACCACAACTCAAAGGTATTGATTCTTCTTCTTCTGCAATTCTTATTCATTGTCCAGCTTTTAAAGTGCATAGCAAGTGATTGAAAAGACCATGGCTTGAATCAAGGACTAGCATCATGGCTTCTTAACACTTTGGAGAGAGAGATCCTTGACAGGAGATTTTCCCAACGCAATACTTCTTTTGATTTCTTGACTACTGGTATTGGTGGTACTCTGTGAACTTAGAGAGAGGACAACAGAGTTAGGGTCTTTTGTTTATAGGGTCACTACTCGGCGACACTTAACATTAACAACAATATGCAAAGCCAGACCCTTGTCTCCATTTTGGAGTTCGGTGAAGTGTGTGTCTAGACTCTGTAAGATAATGCTTTTGTTTTGGTTGATGATCTGTGTGGATTGTGTGTTTCTTCTTTATTTAAGCCTCTTGTTTAGAGGCAACAAGACCTAGTGGAGGGCCCTTATATTTGAAAGTTGGCCTCGAGGGATTATATTGTCATTCCTTGTTATAGCACTCTGGTCAATTTGCGTGCTCTGGTAATCTGAGTTTGTTATGACACTGAACCTTGTGCCAAATGCGATAATGGAACAACTGTGCCATGGGTGTGCCAAAACCCATAATGTCTACCCATCCTGGGTAGTGTTTGGTGAAACTCCCAGATTAAGGTTTGGAAGCAGGAGTGGCATCCACTTCCTAAATCACATGCCTCTGAAAACTATGAACTTGGAGAAAGGATGATAGTTATGAAAAAGCTTCAGGATATCTATCTATCTATCTATCTATCTATAGAGATAGATATAGATGATATAGATATAGATATCTCACACATTGTATTTAAAAGTCAGTTGGCAAGGAGCTGCAACTACAATCCCAGAGGCGAACGGTTCGAATCCACCAGATACTCTGCCAGGGAAGGAGGGACAATCTCCTCCTGTACCAGTCAGATCTGATTTGACGGTACACACACACAAAAATAATAAAATATAAAAAAGAAAAGTCAGTTGGCCCTGAGGGTCTAGTGTTATTTTTGGAGGAACATTCTTCTAAGTTGTGCAGCATTTCTCCGTCAATTTGCTGCACAGAGGTAATCTGGGTTTGCTGTGTTGCTGAACCTTGTGCCTTTGGGGCTTTGATGCCATGATGGCTGCCAATGGTGGACAGCGTTTGGTGGAGCTCCCAATTTAAGACAGGTGTGGAAGCAGGAATGGCATCCACTTCCTAAACCACATGCCTCTGAAAACTATGAACTTGGAGAAACTAAGATAGTTATAGAAAGACTTCAGGCCTTTTGTTCATAGGGTTGCTATGAGCCGTGCTCGGCTCGATGGCAATCAGCAACAACAACTGGTACCAAGTTTGTTGACTATGGCTACAAGCAAGATGAAATTGTTGACAACTTAAATCTTATCTCCATCTATCATGATGTTGTCTATTGGTCAGGGGGTGAGGATTTTTGTTTTCTTGATTTTGAGTTGTAAACCAGAGTAAAGTCTTCAATATTTGCCAACAAGCATTTCAAGTCCTTCTCTCTTTCAGCAAACAAGATTGTGTCATCTGCATAATTAAGTCTATTCATGTGTCTTCTTCCAATCATGATACCACATTCTTCTTCATAAATTCCAGCTTCTTTTTAGATTATTTGTTCAGCATACAGACTGAACAAGTATGGAGAAAAGTTATAACCTTGACGCACATATTTCTCGATTTTAAGCAGTGCAGTGTTCTCTTGCTCTGTTCAGACAATAGCCTCTTGGTATAAGTATAAATTTTACATTAGCCCAATTAAATGTTCTTGTATTAGTATTCTTCTCAATGTTATCCATAATTTGTTATGATTCCTACAGTCAAATGCCTTTGCATACTCAATAAAATATAAGTAACTACCTTTCTGGTATTCTGTGCTTTCAGCCAAGATTCATCTGACATCATCAATGATATCCCTCTTACCATGGCCTCTTATAAATTAATCTTGAATTTCTGGCAACTGCCCTGTAATATCTGAGCACCCTGTGTGTGTACCATCCAAACCGCCCATTTGTGATATTTTTGTTACAGCAATACTAGATGACTACGACATTATCTAAGGGATAGGTGGAGAAATAGAAGCATAAAGAAGAAGGAAATAGAGGAACAGAAATGAAGAAAGAAAAAATAGGTTGCTACAAGCTAAAGGAGAGAGAAGTCAAGGAGGAGAAAATTATCCTTTTGTGTGGTGTCTGTGCTGGAGCAGCACTAGATAATGAAGTTAGATGATAAACAGTTGTATTTAGAGTGAATAGAGAAGGAGTCCTGGCTAGGGAAATTTGTTTGAAGATTCTGGCCTTTTTTGACTTTAAATAATTTGTCTTTGGAATAGAAGACATAGACATCTTGTCATGTAAACCAACCTGGTTGTGAGGAGCACCTGAATCTATCCTCACTCCCGTGGATCCTTGTTAAAGTTGCTTTAAGATCTCTGTGAGGAGGATTAGTGGGTCATAAGACCTATTTCTGGCTCTTACGTATGACTCACTGGATGACTCAAGGTAATTCTAACCAAGGCCTCCATCCATGGAGAATAGACTCTCCAGTATTCCCTCCTGCCACGGCTCTGTCTTCAGGGTCAGGGCAGAGACCACCAGACTGTCCTCTCTGTCTGCTGTCTCTCTTCAGTCATGCTGGAGCTTTCCCTTCCTCCCACTTTTCTGCTTTAGTTTTCTTTATCTCCTTTTCCAAATAGCATTGCTCCACAGTGCCGCAGACACGTGTCCTCGGAATGGCTCCACAGGCCAGCCCGGAGCTGGTGAGCAGGTCAGCGATTGTTTCCTATTATCAGCTCCGTTTGCAGGATAAATAACAGGAGCCTGAGTGCCTGGACTCCCGTGGGCCAGGACAGCTTTCCATTTTGCAGTGGGTCAGCTTCCATTGCACTAGACGGGCTGGAATGTTAATAGCCATGTCTCTCCAGGTGCCCTTCTCTGTTCTTTACTGCGCACTATCCCAGCAGACCTTCCATTGGAATCCTACTGAGAAGCTATTACTCTTTTCATTGTTTTCCTTACAAATTAGTTTCTGGATTTAATGGCTCTCATTGCCAAGCAAACTTTGAAAATTGGGGCGAGGAGTGGAGTAGGGTGAGCTGGAACACCCATTATGGGTGCCTGGTTATTGGCTGCCTTTGGGAGTATGGGGTTTGGGATTTGGTCAGAATAAACACTCATAGGTTTCTGAAGGGAGAGGGTGGGAGCAAGCTTCCTCTTCTCTTGGAAGGAATTATGCCTGTTGTTATTGTATGTTTAAAGAATCTGTAGAGACTGTGGGACTGGAATGCAATAGAGAATAGATTCTCAACGGGATGTGGGGGAGTGGTGTTCAGTTGTGGCAGAGATTTTTTTTTGTTAGAAATTTATTTCAGTGAAGGTTTTACAAATCATATTGGATTTTCATATAGTCATCCACAGGCAATTTGTTTTAGAACCTTCATTACCATTCATTAATTTCAATGTCTAATCAACTCCTTGTTATATATTGCCTTTCCTTTCACCCAACTTCTCTTTCTGCTAATTTTTTTTTACTTCTCTCCATCTATGTTAACCCTCCAAGATTGATTCTATCTGTGTGTATACATTTCCTACCTTTTTCCAACAGTGATTTTATACTATAATTGTTCTTTTATGAATTCTCGGTCATTTCTCAGAGATGCTTAATACTCCTTCCTGTGAATGTACAAAGTTTCTTTAGCCATTTGTCTATTGTTGTACACTTGGGTTATTTCCAACTCTTCGTTACTGTAAATAATGCTGCAATAAACATGGTGTGCATATATCTGTTCATATGGCAGCTCTCATTTTTGGGGATGTAGAATACTATCTACTAATCTATCAGTATATATTATCTATTAATGTTGTTGTTACTGCTAAGTGTGTTGGATCGAAACCAAGGTGGGTGGGGTGAGGAGGGAGATGATGAATTTGTCTCATCCTTGCTAACATGTTGCATTCTTCAGCCCTGTAAACTGTCAGCTGAAGAATTTGGTCAGTTGGCATAGAAAAGTGGGACTTGCAGCATGTCAGCAAGAATGAACAGACTCACCCGCCTGGCATGACCAGCCATTAACTACAGTAGAATGGTTTTACCCTTTCCCCTTCCCTAAGTCTTTTATAAAAACCTGCTCAAATATACCTTGGGTACAACTTTCCTGGCCTCTCTGTCCAGACAGGTGACCTCACCTGGGAGCTCCCTTAATAAAGCTGCCTTTAAGCTTTTTTTCTTTCTCTCTGATTCCTTTCTCTTGAGTCTGTGACCTTATGAGTTGCTGCCAAGTCAAGAGTCAAGTATGACTCATAGTGACCCTATGAGCAAAATATCTGAACCCTGCTCTATCCTGTGCCATCTTCACAATTCCTGACACACAAGAACCCATTGCAGCAGTCACCATGTCAATCCATCTGGTTGAGGGTCTTCCTTTCCTTCACCGACCCTCCACCCTTCCCAGTACTGTGTCCTTCACCAAGTAATAGCCCTTCCTAGCAACATGCTCAAAGTATGTGAGGTGAAGCCTCATCATTCTTGCCTCCAAAGAGCACTCCAGCTGCACCCTCTTTAAGACATATCCATTTGTTCTCCTGGCTGGCCATGGGATGTTTAGTGCTCTTCTCCAACACGACAGCTCAAAGATGTCAATTCTTCTGTCATCCTTATTCATTGTCCTGCTCTCAGATGCATAGCAAGTGATAGGAAAGACTATGGCCTAAATCAGATGCAACTTAGTCCTCAAATTGATGTCATTACTCCTCAATAGTTGGAGAGGTCCCTAACTGCAGATTTTCCCAGTGCAATGCATCTCCTTATTTCCTGACTGCTGGTACCAAGGGTGTTAATTGTGTATCCAAGGAAGATGAAGCTGTTGACAGTTTCAATCTCCTCTCCATCTATCATGATGTTGCCTATCAGTCATTATTTATTTACAGTATTGTTATTGGTATTATCTATTATCTACTAAATAGTTAATATTCTATATCTCAAAGAAGTAAGAGCTGCCACAGGAACAGAGATATCACTGGATCAAATGATATTTCTACTTCTTGCTTTCTAATATAACACCAAACTGTTTTCCATAGTGGTTGCATCATTTTACATTCTGAGGGAGAGATTTGAAATGATTGTCAGAGATGGAGAAGGAACATTACCTGATTGGTAACTATCTTCTCAATGCCTCTAAACCAAACCAAACCAAACCAAACTTGTTGCCAGAAGATTTGATTGATTATCAAATCCATTAAAGTTGATTTTTACATGTAGTAATTCTGAAACTCCTTTAGAGGATATATTTGGCTGTGATCCTTAAAGAAACAAATTGCAGGTCTTTCTTCCACTGTACGGCTAAATGGGCTTGGATCAACAACCTTCAAGTAAATAGCCAAGAGCAAATAATTGTGCCATTGAAGGACCTTTTGTTAATGTCAGAATATTAAAATGTAAAAGTTCTGGGATGACTTGGTGCTGGCAATGTTGGCAAAAATTTTAAGGGGCAAAGTTGGGAATTACAGCTCTCAAATAATGGGAATAGGATGAGGTGGGGTGAGGTGGGCACCAGAGATAGTTTAGAGGTCTTTGAGTAAACTGGTCAGAGCTGGTAACCTGAGTGAATAATTTCTGAGTTTAGAGGGTGTTAGTCATCTCTGCAGTGAGCTCAGGCCTTCAGGCTAGAAATTGCAGCTAAGTGGGTATTCCAGGAGGCACTGGAGCTTCAAAATAGGAAGACGGAAGTCAATGATGAAAAAAAAGAAAAAAAAAACACTCAAAAAACCAGAAAGAAAACTATTATTAAAAGAAAATTTTGAATATAAAAGAAATTATGCTTAGAAGATAGTGCCATTAGTCCCCCAGGACTCAGAAGCCTTTCCAGTGAACAGGGAGATACTTTGTATTAGACAACCAGGTCAGGAAGTAGGTGAATGCTCCTTCAGCATAATAAGGCCAGGATAATTACTTCCCAAAGAGTAGGGTCAATGCTATATTAATGGAAAGAACATGTGCTCCTTATATATCCTAGATGGCAGTGTTTAGAAGAAAATTAAGTGCTGTAGCAAATGGTGTTTGTTTTTAGGTTGTTCAAGGAAAAACAGACTGCAGTGTTTGCTTGAGAGAAGATGCTGAAATGGATGTAAACACTATCTGCTCATTTTTCCTCTAACAATTCACACAGACTATGTATGGTGTTCTATGGACCAGCAGAGCCCTGGAAAGGTCTCACTCACTTCCATTCACCCAAGAATGGTAAAACCAAGAGAATGGAGCTAGTCTTGCATTATCCTGTGAGAGAAAATGTATTCTGACAGAAACTCCAAACTCCAAGTTAATTGCTGTTGAGCTTATTCTGTTGCTATTGGCTCTCAATTGGTGCTGTATGTGTCAGAGCAGAACTGTTCCACAGCATTTTCAAAGCTGTACTCTTTCACTAGGATGATTCTAAGGCAACTCTAGGCAGGTTCAAACTGCCAACCTTCTGGTTAACAGATGAGTGGTTAACTAGGTTTGTGTCACACAGGGACACCATCTTGGTAGAAGAAGGACTGTGGAGGAAGACAGGAAGAAGTGGGCCAAGGAAGAGAGAGAAGAAGGAAGAAGGGTTCTCAGAGTTAACCTGCCTTTTTGTTGTGTACTAGGTCAAGTCACTGTGGAGTCTACTCTGTCTTAAAGTTATACATCACATAATAGAATTTACTGTCCAGTTCTTTGTCATCTTCACAATCCATGGTAGATTTGACTCTTGTTGCAACTATTGTGCAGTATCTCCCAACAAAGGGGATTTACTTTCTGGGACAATATTCATTGGCTAATCTCCTCCCATATGATCACCTGCCTCTGAAAACCCACTAAAGGGTCAGCTATGGATCAGTTCTGACACTATTGTACACGACAACAGTCTACCTTAGGGAGTTTTGGTGAACGGCCAAAAGAACAAACAAATTTCTCTTAGAGGTAGTGCATCCAGGGTGCTCCTTAGAGGAAATATTGATGAGCTTTTGTCTCACATATTTAGGCATGATGTTAGAAAAGATAATTCCTTGGAAAAAAGACATGTTGGGAAAGGTAGAGAGTCAGTGAAAGAGAGGAAGGCCCACAAGAAGATACACTGATTTCTAATACAATATTGAAAAGGAGTGATAATAGAGGACATCCTTGTTTGATACCTTCTTGCCAGGGTAATGCCTTAGATATCTCCATTCAGACTGATGTTGGTCATTGGTTTTGGATTCTCTTAATTATGTTGAAGAATTTCCATTCAATTCCTATCTTGTTGAGCATTTTATCTTTAAAGTGCTAAAGAACAAAGATGTCAGTTTAAAAACTTAGGTGCACCTGACCCAAGCCATGATATTTTTGATTGTTTCATATTCTTGTGAAAACTGGACAATGAATAAAGTTCAAAGAATTGAAAAAAAATAAGTTATGCTGCCAATCTAAAGCCACTTGGTTTTAATTCACCAGCTAGTCTGAGGGAGAAAGAAGGACACTCTATTTCCATGCATCTTATAGTCTCCAAAACCACATTGGAAGGTCAGCTGTAAGTTGGTTCCAACTTGACGGTAGATAACAACAGAACAGCCTTTCTTAGTCTGGAAGCTCCACAGTAACCTGTCTACCATAAGTGATCTCACTGATATCGTACCCACTGCTGTCAAGTTGATTCAGCTCACGGGGACCCTCGTTGGTTTTCCAAGGCTCTACATCTTTGTGGAAGGAAATTGCCTCATCTCTCTCCTGTGGAGCAGCTAGCAGATCCAAACTGCTAACTTTTTGCTTCACAGCGCAAAACATAATGCATGCACATCCCCATATAGTGTGACAGACTGATAGATGAATGGGGACTCATACCAAAAACCCACAAAGATTCATTGCTGTTGGGTTGGAACCAAGTCATATCTGACCTTTGTTGTGATTTCTGAGGCTGTAAACCACATAGGAAAAGACTGCTTATCTATCTTCCAAGAAGCTCCTGGTGGATTTGAACTGCCAGACAGGTGTGGCCTTTGGGTTAGCAGCTCAGCTCTCTGCCAAACAGAGAGCTGTATTCAAATAACAATGTTGTTGTTATGTGTTGTAGAGTCTCCTATGACTCGTAGTGACACTATGAACAACAGATCAAAACCTTACTCTATCCTGCACCATCCTCATGATCTCCAACACGCTTGAGCTCATCGCTATAGTCACTGCGTCAATCCATCTTGTTAGAGTCTTCCTTTCTTCTCTCAATCACATCTTTTGTCAAGGACTACCTTCTACTGATAACAAACCCAAAGTATCTGAGACAGAGTTTCACCGTTCTTCCCTCTGAGGAGCAACCTGGTTGTACTTCCTCCAGGATAGACTTGTTTCATTCTTTTAACAGTCCATGGGATATTCAATATTCTTTGCCAATACTACAATTCAAAGGTGTGGATTCTTCTGTCATCTTTATTCATTGTCCAACTTTCAGAGGTATAGCAAGCAATGAAAAGATCATGGCTTGAATTAAGTGCACCTTCTTATTCTTTAAATTGACATCATTGTTCTTTTGCACAGATCATTTATTTGATGATCTGCTCAAGAAAACCCTACAAGGAATTCTATGTTGTTACATGAGGTCACTATGAGTTGACAATTGACTCAACAACATCTAACAAGGCCTTACATATTGTTTGCCTCATTTAACTTTTGGAACAATCTCAGAACAAAGTCTGTTTTCTTCTGTTTCTGTTTTGTAGATAAGGAACCAAAGGATTAGAAAGGTCATGTGATTTCCCCTAGTTCATTCTATTAATGAGCCATGAAACGTGGATCCAACTTGGGCAATGTGATCGGACTCAGCCTCACAAATCCTCCGTTACCTTGGGTGGTTGTTATTGTTGTGAAGTGCTGTTGAGTACGACTCATAGTGACCTTATGAAAAACAGACCTGAATCCTGTACTATTCTGTAACATCCTCATTATTTCTGACAAACTTGAGTCCATTGTTGTAGTAATTTTGTCTATTCACTTTTTGGTCTTCCTCTCTTTCTCAGACCTTTGTAAGCATGATGCCCCTTTCCAAGGAATGACCTCTCCTAGCAACATGCCCAAGGAGCACTTTGGCTGTACTTTCCCTCAAGACGTATCTGTTCTTTTGGCAATCCATGAGATAGATATTCAGTACTTTTCTCCAATACCACAACTCAAAGGTGTAAATTCTTCTTCTATCATCCTTATTGTCAAGTTCTCAGATGGGTAGCAAATGACTGAAAAGACCATGGCCTAAATCAGGTGCACTTTAGCCTTTTAGACTGACATTATTGATCTTCAGGATTTTTGAGAGATCCTTGACAGTAGACTTGCCCAGGATGTCTCCTGATCTTCTGACTACTGGTACTAATGTTGATTGTTGATCCAAGCAAGACAAAATAATTGACAATTTCAATCCTTTCTACATCTGTCACGATGTTGCCTATTGGCCCAGTGATAAGGAAGGACCTTTGTTTTCTGGATGTTGAAATGTAATCCATATTGAAAGAAATGGGCACAGACTTTAATACTTTGAGTCTTTCCAGTTTTGGATGCTTTTTGTAAAGACTTGTTCTAATTGCCATTAGGGATATGATCCTCGAAAGCAAGGAAGGTTAAAAATTAGCCCAAACCTTTGATTCCAGAAAAGAAATTCAATTACTGCAAAGAACCATCTTTCTCTATATGGCATAGACTCATGATGGTGAAAAGATAAAGAAAATCTGTAAACACACAAACACACACCCACTCCTGACAGAAAAATTCAGTCTCTCCTTTCCCTTTTCTTAGAGCATATATTTTAGAAAAATTGTAAAGCCCTTCTTTGCCTCTTTTGACATGTATAGAAATCCTTTCAAAAAGCTGGAGATGTGTCTTGTCAGTTTTATAAACCAGAGATATGTTTCTTTAAGAAACCAGGGAGCCATCTCTGAAATGTAATCATCACCAAAGATAGGGGTGTACGTTTCCTCGGTTTCTGTGGGAGAGTAGGAACCCAACTTCAGGTCTCATTTTGCTCCAAGCTGCAAAGCTATTTTCTGCCATAAAGAGAGGAGAAATTTATTTTTCATTTGGATAAAGTCAATTAGCAAATACAGGTGGCTACGTCAATCATCAGGTGTATTTAAGATGGATTAGGTGTAACAATTTGTACTATTAAGCCCTACTATTTGAAGACTAGTTACCATTTCTCTTGAGAGATTGTGACAAAGATGGCTTTAGTATTTTCCTCAGCTTGATAAACTTTAGACAGCTTCCTCCTGCCATCACTCCCTGCTTCTCTCCTCAGCCCTTACATAACACAGGGGGACTAATCACAGCACGAGAGAGCATTCTGAGACAAATGGTTCTAAACTGGAAGTTCAGTAAAACACTCATCCAGCCCCAGATATCTTCCAGTAATTTTCCACTAGCCCATCGCAGCCTTTAAAACAAGGTTGTCTTTTGTTTCAGTGGAGTTGAATTCAGATTCGGCACTAATTTTCACTTCTATTGTGATAGCACTTGAATAAAGTTGTCCTTGCTTGTTTACCACTGCCTGGTACAATTATCTGTTCATGTCTGTCCATCAGGGTAAAGAATGGACAGAAGATGTTAGGAAAGGGGACTCCATACTCAATGGTCCTCTGACAGACCCTGTGGCAGCTTTGACTACCCAGGCAGAGAGGATGGCCAAATGGTAGCTACTTCCTCTGCCATTTGGAAATTTTCAGGGACGAAATGTCTGTTGGAAGGATTATGGAGTTATGCCTAGCCAGCCAGTGATGGCCATCCATCCTCCCACATCACATAGAAACTTACAAGAAGCTCAGCAAAGGCCATAGAAAATATGTTAGTACCCATCTGTCGAAGTCAATATTCTTCAGTCAACTGCATCTAATAGACGTGAGCCAGGGTCACGGCAAACCTTCCAAGGGCTTCACAGTGGTGAAGGAATTCTATTTACATATTTATTTTTTTAAAAAAATATTTAATGAGCAAATACTACGAATCAGACATTATATTCAATGTCAAGGATGTCTTAGTGTCTAAATGCTTCTCTAACAAAATATCACAAGTAGATGGCTTCAACAAACCAGACTATTTATTCCACCCCCCAAAACACACACACACACACACACACACACACACGGAGAGAGAGTTTAAGAGGCTAGACACTCAGCTTCAGAGCAGTGACTCTGGTGCTGGCTTTAGGGAAGGGCTTTCTCTGCCAGTTCTGGAAGAGTGTTTGTATCTTTTCAGCTTCTCTTCTTCAGTTCCTTGACAGTCTTCTCAGGGCGTCCTTCTACCATTTATGTTTGTTTGCTTCTGTGCCTGATCTGCTCCTTTCAGATCTCAAAAGTGACTGGTGAATGGCACAACCTATGCTGATATGGCCTTATTAATATAACAAAGAAAATCTATTCACAAATGAGATTATATTTACAAGTACAGGGTTTATAATTTATGATAAATATTTTAAAATTGTACAATTCAAACCACAGCACTGTGTTAAATGCTTAGGTGCAGAAATTAGTTTTCAGTCTCAAGATTTTTAATACTCGAGAGTATTGTTGTGTGCTGTTGAGTTGATACTGACTCATAGCTGACCCTCTAGTGGGTCTTCAGAGGCAGTTAATCACATGGTGGAGATTATCCATCCTCCTTCCATGGCTCTGTTGGTGGATCAGAACTGTGTGCCTTTGAGATTACAGCACAGTCTCTTACTTTTGCCACAAGCAAAAAATTACATGTGGAAAGAGAGATCAAATTCAGTGTGTTCGCTTTGGGTGGGATGAGCTCAAGTACTAGTTCCTGGAAAAGGTGAGACCCAAGCTGACACTTCAAAGTGAGTAGGAGGGGGATAAGCCTGGCAAGAGGGTATGTTTTCTAAATGGAACAGACAGCATGTGTAAAGATATGCAGATGCGTGAGAACTTGGTGAAAATGACTATTAGGGGAAGATGAAAATGGATAACAGAAGAGATTCTAACACTTGCTTTGAACATGAAGAAACTAAAACAAAAGGACGAAATGATGAAATAAAAAAGCTCGATAGATATGAGTGTGCAGTCAAAAAAGACAAAGCAAAGTATTATAATCAAATATGCAAAGAGCTGGAGTTAGAAGAACACTCAGCATTTCTCAAGTTGAAAGGATTTAAGAAAAATTCAAGCCTCAAGTTGCAACACTGAAGGATTTTATGAGCAGAATATTGAATGGTGCAGAAAGCATCAAAAGAAGATGGTAAGAATACAGAGTCACTGTGCCAAAAAGAATTGGTTGGGAAGAAAAAAAAATTGGTCGGCCATTAGGAAGGAAGCTTACTGGCCAATCAACTGTGATAGAGTGATAATTGTACTTGTACTCACTCCAAAAAAAGGTGCTCAGAGTGCAGAAGTGATCGAAGAGTATCATTAAAGTAAAACTAGCTGATGATTATTTAAAAATGACTGCAGCACTATGTCTGTAGGGACTTTTTTAGAAATTCAAGCTTGATTCAGAAGAGATAGTGGAACAAGGAATCATTGTTTATTTCAGATGGATATAGTATGAAAATTGTTGTTGTTAGGTGTCATCATATCAAGTATGACTCATGAAGACACTATGAACGAAAGATCTGGACCCTATTTTATCCTGCTCCATCCTCACACTTTCTGACACACAAGACCCTATTGCAGCCGCCACCATGTCAATCCACCTTGTTGAGGGTCTTCCTCTCCTTTGCCAAGCCACCACCCTTCCCAGTCTCAAGTGTCTCTCCAAGGAATAGCCCCTCCTGGCAATATGCCCAAAGTATGTTAAGCAAAGCTTACTCATATCTGCCTCCAAAGAGCCCTTGGGTTGAACCCTCTCCAAGACATATCTGTTTGCTCTCCTGGCCATTCATGGGATGTTCAGTGCTCTTTTCCAACACCACAGCTCAAAGACGTCAGTTATTTTTCTGCCATCCTTATTCATTGTCCAGGTCTTGGATACATAGCTAGTAATTGAAAAGACATGGCCTGAATCAGGCATACCTTAGTTCTCAAACTGACATCACTACTCCTCAGTAATTTGGAAAGGTCCCTAACTCAGATTTTTCCAGTGCAATGCCTCTCCTTTATTTCCTGACTGCTTGTACCAAGGGTGTTAATTGTGGGTCCAAGCAAGATGAAACTGTTGACTTTTCCAATCTCCTCTCCATCCATCATGATGCTGCCTATTGGTCCAGTGGTAAGAATCTTTGTTTTCTTGACATTGAGATATAATCCATAACAAGGGCTACATTCCTTAATCTTCTACAACAAGTGCTTCAAGTCTTCTTCACTTTCAGCAAGCAAGGTTGTGTCATCTGCATAATGCAGATTATTAATGAGTCTCCCTCCAATCCTGATGCCATACTCCTTTTCATAGAGTCCAGCTTCCCAGATAATTAGCTCAGCATAAAGATTGATTATGTATGGAGAGAGAATACAACCCTGACACTCCCCCTTCTCAATTTTAAATCATGCAGTGTTCTCCTGATCTGAAAGTTGAGAACACAATAATGATGTTTACTTATGTTTAATTGACTTCACAAAGGTATATGACTGTGGATCATAGTAAGTTATGGATAACACTACAAAGAATGAGAACTCCACAGCACTTGGTTGTGTTTATGTGGAGACTGTAAATGGACCACGATCATCTTGTTCAAATAGAACAAGAATATGTTGCATGATTTAAAATCAAGGAAGGTGTCTACCAGAGTTGTATTCTTTCACCATACCTATTTAATTGTTGTTGTTGTTATGTGCCATTGAGTCACCTGCAACTCATAGTGACCCTATGTACAACAGCCCTAAACCCTGCTCTATCCTTTGCCAATCTCACTGTCTCTGACACACTTACC
>NW_006399924.1:3039748-3044309 GCF_000299155.1 Elephantulus edwardii | reverse complement strand
CATTAAAATATCAATTTTTTAAAAAGTAAAAAAAATGCTGAGTGAGATTAGTCCCTTTGATTTTCTGACTCCAGCTCTTTGCAGATTTCATGATAATACTTTACTTTGTCTTCTTGCAATGACCTTTGAAATCTTCTGTTCAGTGTGTGCTGAATAAATAACACAAGAAATTGGACTACATGAAGAATGTGCCACTAAAAGCATGTAATATGTAGAGGACACAAGTTTGATTGCCAAGAAAGGATTTGAAGCACTTACTATAAAAAGATGAAAGGCTCTATAATCTTCAGTATGGATTACACCTCAACATAAAGAAAACAATAATCCTCAAAATGGAGCCAAAGTAATCTCATAAGAAACATATTGTCAATTATTTAATTTTATTTGGATCTATAACCAAATGATGACATATTGCACTGGGCAAATTGGGCAGCAGCCAAGGACCCCTTTAGAATGTTAAAGAGCAAAAATGTTACTTTAAACACTTTAGAGACTAAGACATGCCTGATCCATGCCCTGTAATTTTCAACTGCTTCATATGCATGTGAAAGTTAGACAATGAAAAAGGACTACCAAAGAACTGTGGTGTTGGTGAAGACTACTGAGTATCATGAACTGCTAAAAGAACAAACAAATCTGTCCTGGAAGAAATGCAGCCAGAACACTCCTTAGAAACGAGGATAGTGAGAATTTGTTTCATCTGCACTGGGCATGTTATCCACAGGGGTCAGTCCTTGGAAAAGGACATCATACTTGGAACAGTAGAAGGTCAGAGAAAAAGAAAGACGAAGGCCTTCAAGGGCAGACTGACACAGTGGCTGTAACGTTGGGCTTAAGCACAGCAGAGATTGTGAAGATGACGTGGGACTGGGCAGGGTTTCATTCTGTTATACTCAGGTTGCTATGAGCTAGAGTTGACTCAGTCATATCTAACAACATGTATGTGTGCACTTGTTACAAAATATTTTCCTAGACTTTGTGCAAGGCCTTGCATTTTGCAAAGAACAGCAGTACAACTTATTTCATTGCATTATTTTGGGAAAATCTCCACAAAGTATACAAGCAGAGTTTTTACAAATTGGGTTTCTGCAGTTGGAGCCAACTTGATGACAACTAACAATGACAAATGTCAGGGTCATGCCATCAGTGTCAAGAAGTTTGCACTTTATCCTGGGTGCAATAGGGTAACATAGAAGAGTTTCAAGAATTGCAACAGTGAAATCAGATATGAATTTATCAAGACCATTCTGGCATGCATTTAGCAAAACTAATAGAGGGCAGTTTGGAGGGAAATGAGTCAGGTTAAAATGTTAAAATTTTTCAAACAGTAGATAATGGTGCTGTGAGCTTTAGGTCTGTGTAGGACATTCCAAACCCAAGAGGGAAAAGTCCAAATCCTCCTATTGAAGGTACCTCTTCATGGCTCAGTCAGCTGTGGCACAGGGAGGCGTGCGATAAAAAAGAAGAAGAAGAAAAAAAGAACCCCATAGGGCTGGCTCCTCAGCAGAATCTGAAGGCCTAGAAAATTCTCTCTGGGCCTGTGAGTTATTGGAAAACAAATGTCAGCCTGGAAGTTTTGAGTCTTGTAGCAGATACCTTTTGGTGTGATAAAACCTTGATCTATCTCTGGCTTCAGTTGCTGGGGAGGTGGGTGTTTCTGTGCAAACTCAGACTCATTGCTTGATGACAGGTTCACATCACACGTGCTCTTAAGGTCTCTCCACTTTCCGCCTCTGGACATCTTCAAGGTCACACAGACTACTCCACTTGAGAATGAGTGGGTGGTTAATACTCTGAGGAAACTCCAAGCAGTGGAGAGGCCAGAGCGAAGAGTAAATATTCTGCCTCTTGTCTTTCAGAAGGACAGTTCTTAGAGGACTCAACAAGCATCTCAAGAGTCCTGGTACAAACAAAGCCCCATTGCCTTTAGACTCTGTGGCCTTATTGTGCTGTATGTGGAACTTTTCTTATTTTATTTTCTCTCTGATTTCTCTTTTCTAGATAATTTCAGATTTTATCTCCACCTTTCTCCTTTTCATTATTATTTTGTTGGATAGTCGGTTTAGTTGGAGACAGTGAGATTGGCACAGGATAGAGCAGGGTTTAGGGCTGTTGTACATAGGATCGTTATGAGTTGCAGGTGACTCAATGGCACATAACAACAACAACATTGTAGTAACTATAGTAAAGCATGTACTAAGTCAACAATGTCTGTAAGCACAATTCAGTGACATTACATTCTTTGAGCTGTGCTCACTCTCCTTTTTGGAATTATCCTCCCCTCCATTAATGTAAATGCTCTACCACTTGAATTTCCTATCTTACTTTGAATTGCTTCCCATTTGATCCCATATAGATAGTAGAACACAGTTCTCACAGCAGACATGCTTTCCTAATCAAGCTAAACAAACGGATACTTGCTTTCTGCCCCCAAGTCTTAACCATTGCCTCTGCTTTTGAGGGAACCCAACTGAGATTTATTCTGATGGCAAGAGAGTCCTTGAAACATACTTTTCTTCTTTGATAATAATCTTATAATGGACTTCAGGCACTATGTTTAGATAGAGAGGATACAAGCATTCTGTGTCGCCATCCTTGCACTTAAGGAGTCTACAACCTCTTTTGCAAACTTTTAAAGATGTTTTCATTTCCATTAACTCATTTAGCCTCTCAGGAACCTTTCCAAGGAGGTAGTACAAACATCATTATCCCCATCTTATAGAAAAAAGCAAAAGGAGATAAGGAAAAGTTAAAACTGTTTACAATGCCACACAGCTAGTGAATGGCCTTTTAAGCAATTAGAATCTTTAGCTGGATATATAAATTATCTTAGTTGC
This sequence comes from Elephantulus edwardii, assembly GCF_000299155.1. Lineage (NCBI taxonomy): Eukaryota > Metazoa > Chordata > Mammalia > Macroscelidea > Macroscelididae > Elephantulus > Elephantulus edwardii. The sequence goes on along the minus strand of NW_006399924.1, from coordinate 3,041,472 downwards.
TCTGAGGAAACAATGTTAAAAAGCAACACATTTGCTGTAATTTAATTATTCGCTTGCCTTCATCGTATTTTCTTTGTATTCTTGCTTTCGCCTCAACTTTCCAAATATTGTACTGGCTTTTAATCAGTGCTATGTAATTTCTTCTACAAAACTAGGTCAATGTGCAGCGTGCTAACATAACTTCCCTTTTACAGTTTAAACAAAATTTTAATAAAATCGAAAACCTAACAGAAAGGAAAAAAGAATCTTTGACTGCCACTGCATAATTTTAAACACAATGGCATTAGACTTGCCCTAAGGAAAGAAAAGTCCAAGAGTACTGGAGAGAAGCATCTAGAAGGGCAATCTTGTACATTCCTTCCCTCAGTGCTCTAAGCATGGCTTTAAATAACATCTTTATATTGGTGACTCATGCATTATCTCTAGACCCAACCCTTCTTGTGAGTTCCAGATTGGCCTATCCAACTTCCCAAGTGACATCTCCATTTGAGTATCTCAGAGGAATGAAACGTAACACGTTTAGAGTAAAACTCTTGATTTCTACATTTCCCTCAAACTGTTCCTCTTTCTATGTCCCCTACTTGTAAGTGGCACTACCATTGGCCCAATTGTTCAAGCTAGAAATGTAGAAGTGTCTTGATCCTTCCTCGCTCAGTATCCAATCAACTGACAACATATACCTTCCAAATATGTTTCATATTTGTTTAATTCTTCCCATTGGTCAAAATACCATTGTTTCTTGCCTGGACGACAGTTATGGCCTTTGAAAGTCCTGTCTTCTTTCACTCTTGCTTCACAATGAGGTAGGGATTGGGGAAAGGAGAAATTTTTTCTTTCTGTTGGCTTCTTGTTTCCATTTTGAGCACATTCATTAAATGAATTATTTGATCCTCTCTCAATGGTCTAAATGGTTACTTTAAAAAAAAAACAAACTGTGAACTGAGTGAAAATTTACAAAACAAATTCATTTTCCATCAAACCATTCATATACATTTAAGACATTAGTTACTAGACCCACAACGAAATAATAATTTCCCCACTTATTGCCTATGATTCTCATGTCTACTAATCCTTCTATCATAGCCCTTTCTGGCTTGGCAAATTTTGCTGTTTTGATCTTACGTAGTTCGTTATTTTAAGGAGGAAGTGCCTCCCTGGTTTATTGATCCAACAGACCTCTCTATTGAACCATAAAAGTGGATTTTGTTCTAGGTTTAAAGAATGACTCAGTGTCACAGTCTTGGGGATTCTCCCAGACTTTATTAGATTAGTAAGCATATTTTTAAGTTTTGTTTCACCTTTATTCCTACTCTATCCAGGATCTTCTAATGTGATCCCTTTTAGAGTGGCCAGGAGTAATATCACTGAGCATCATTTAGTTCTGGTCTCAGAGTTGTGGAGATTGAGGTTTAAATAGTTCACTAGTCCTTCGAACAAATTGTTAAATCTTTGCATTTATTCCCTCTTCTTCCTTCTTAACAAGAAGAGACCAATTTTACTCCTTGGTGGGCAAGCTTTTAAGTGTGTGGTGCCTTTGGAAAATGGGAGAAGTATGCATGATTTAGCTACTGGCTTTCTTTCACATTGGGACCTTCCTGCTCAAGAAACTGTTCGTTTTCTGTTGTTGCTATCATGTGCCATCAAGTGGAAACGGACTCATAGCTGACCCTCTAGCGGGTTTACAGAGGCTATAAACCCACAGAAGGACATTGCACATCTTTATC
>NW_006399924.1:3037588-3038423 GCF_000299155.1 Elephantulus edwardii | reverse complement strand
GTGAAGTGCCTGTTCATATCCTGTGCCCATTTTTCTATTGGATTCTTTACCTTTATCTTGTTGTGGTGTTCAAGTATTTCATAAATTCTGGATATTTATTTAATTTTATTTATTTATTTATTCATTCATTCTGCCTCCGGATTTATAAACCAACTCTTTACCCATTAAGCCACCTGAGGTCCCTAGTTTTCTATGTGATTATTATTACAAACTTGTGCCTTAAAGCAACATACATTTATTATCTCACAGTTTCTGTGGGTTAAGTGTCTAGACATAGCTTGACGGGGTCCCATGGTTAGTGTTGCAAAGCTGGCAATCAAGATATCAATTAGACTCTATTCTCATCTAGAAACTGAAGAAAATTCTCAGCTCATTCAGGTTGTTGGAGAAATTACATTTCTTGAGTTTGTATTACTGAAAGCCTTTTTATTATTATTATTATTATTATTATTTTTTACTAGCAATGGTAAGTTGCCATGGACCTTGGGGCTCTCGGTAGTTCCTTGCCGTGTGGGCTTGCTCAGCATGATAGCTGACTTCATCCGGCCATCAGGGAAAATCTTTTGATACAGCCTTCAATGACAATGTGTATATAAGGTAATATAATCAACTACTGAAATGTTTAGAATAAAAACTCTGACTATAAGAAGTGTTGGTGAAGATATGGAGGAACCAGAACTTGTCATCCATCGATGATGAGAATATAAAATGTATAACTACTTTGTAAAAGAAATTTGGAGTTTTTAAAAAAATATATTTCTTTTTTATGCATATATCCCCCCACACCTTCCTTCATTGGAATTATGCTTCATACAATCATTCCACACATTGTTGT
>NW_006399924.1:3035299-3036463 GCF_000299155.1 Elephantulus edwardii | reverse complement strand
TCTATGCCCAGCTTTGTGAGGAAATGCCAAGCTGCCTTCCAAATTCATTGTACCATTTTACCATTCCACCAACAATGTATGAGAGTTCCCATCTCTCCACATCCTCTCCAACATTTGTTGCTTGCTGTCCTGCTAAACTTTGTGCTGCTGCTGGGGTGAGATGGTATCTCATTGTGGTTTTGATTAGCATCTCTATTATTACTAGTGATTCTGAGCATTTCTTCATGTGTCTGTTAGCCAGCTGAATGTCTTCTTCTGTGAAAAGTCTTTCCATATCTTTTGCCCATTTTATAATTGGGTTATCAGTCTTTTTCTTCTGGAAGTCCTGTAAGATTCTATAAACTTTTGTTATAAGACTCTTGTCTGAGATGATATAACCAAATGGTTTCCCCCCCCCATATGATAGGGTTTTTTCCCCACCCTATTGGAAAAAGTTTTTGATACATATGAGGATTTAATTTTTAGAAGGTCAAATCAGCAGTTTTTTCGTTTCCAGACTGTGTATTTTTGGCTGTCAGCCTATTTACACCATAGAAAAAGGCCTTGTAAGATTGGGCCCAGTTTGCCTCTTAAGAAATTTATGGTTTTGGGCTTTATTCCTAGTCTCTGATCCACCTTGAGTTGATTTTAGTGTATGATGTGAGATATGCCTCTTGTTTCCACTTAATGCCAGCACCATTTTTTAAAGAGGTTATTATTTTCTCATTTGAAAGGTTCTATTTCCTTATTGAATATGAGTTGACCATAGATAGATTTCTGGGTTTTCAATTCTGCCCCATTGGTTTATGTGCCTGTTATTGTACCAGTACTATGCCATTTTGGTTACTGCCACTGTGTGGTAGGTTTTGAGGTCAGGGAGTGCTAAGCCTCCCACTTCATTTTTGTTTCTCAGAAGTGCGTTGCTTATTTGGAGTCTCTTCCCTCTTCCCTCTCCAGATAGACTTGATAATTGCCTTTTCGATCTCCTTGAAAAAGGAATTTAGTATCTGTTTTGGGATTGTGTTGAACATGTAGATTGCTTTTGATAGGATTGTCATTTTCACAATATTGAGTCTTCCTATCCATAAACAGGGAACATTTTTCTATTTTTTTAGGTCTTTTATTGTTTCTTACATAAGTATTTTGTAGTTTTCTTTGTACAAGTCTTTTGTAGGTCTTGTTGTT
>NW_006399924.1:3027188-3033259 GCF_000299155.1 Elephantulus edwardii | reverse complement strand
ACAATCAGCTCCTGGCCTAATTTTCACAGCTGATATTGAGCTTCTCCAGCAGTTCTTTCCACAGATGTAATCAATCTGATTTGTAGCTCTAGTTAGGTTTATTCGTAAGTATCTAAATTTGTGATGGCTATTATAAATGGTATTGCTTTCTTGGTTTCTTTCTCTCAGTCCTCTTTGTTACTGTAGAAGAATAATTTCACTGACTTTTCTATATTGATCTTGTATCCTGCCACCCTACTAAATTGGTCCATTTGCTCTAACAATTCTTTTGTTGAGTCCTTGCGGTTTTCTGTGTACACTATCATATCATTTGCATGTAGTGACAGTTTAACCATCTCTTTACAGATATGTGGGTGCCTTCCCAGAGGAGCCTCGAGATGACTGCAGCTCACACCACCCTGCCGCAGAGGACCCCACTGGGAGGCAGTAAACACACATTGCTTTAAGCTGCTATGTTTTGTGGGAGAGATTGTTACACATTTTATAGTACTTCACTTTTAAAATGAATAAAAATTTTGCTTTAAAAAAATAAAAAACAATTTTAAAAATAATTTTTTATTTCAATTTGGAGAAAAGTTTGAGTTTTATAAAAATGTAAGCATTTATATTCCATGTCATCCCATCATTCTACTCCTAGATATTCATCCAAGATAAAAAAAAAGCATCTGTTGTACAAATGCTTATGCACAGCTATTCACAACACCTTTATTTTCAAGAACAAAAAAAAAATGAAAAAACTCAAATGTCCCTCAACAGGCAAATGATAAATTATGGGATACGCATATGATTAAAATACTGATAGGCAATTAGAAGGAATGAACTAGCAAAATATGTACATGGATTAACGTGACTGCATCTCAGAATAGTTATACCTGAGTGAAATTAGTTGGATGCCCTCCAAAAGAACACCATATGGTCTTTTTATATACAACTCTACACAATGAAAATGAATCAACAGTGACAGAAGCTTTCCTAGAGAGGTGGGTTGGGGAAGGCTGGAAAGGAAGAATTACCAACAGATGTGAGGAACTTTTGGAGGTGAAAGATACACTCACTAGCCTTTTTGTGGTGCTGGTTTCATGGTGTATACATATGTAAGAACTTATTAAACTGTAAATTTTAAATATGCACAATTTATGGTATGTCAGATACACTCCAATAAAGGTATTAAAAAGAAGTCTTTAACAAGTGGCTTTTCAAAACAAGTATGAGATATCTCACCCCAGTCAGAATAGCAAAATTTAACAGAACAGCAAGCAACAAATGCTGACAAGGCTGTGGAGAAACTGGAACCCTTATTCACTGTTGGTAGAAGTGTAAAATGGTGCAACCACTGTGGAAGGCTGTATGGCGCTTTCTCAAAAATTTGCAAATAGAGATATCATTTGACCCAGCAATTCCTCTACTGGGAATAAACCCCAAAGAGACCATAACTGACACCCAAGCAGATACATGCACACCCATGTTTATTGCAGCTTTGTTCACAAAAGCAAGGACTTGGAAACAACCTAAGTGCCCATCAATAAATGAATGGCTAGAGAAGCTGTAGTATATTCACACAACAGAATACTATGCTGCATTGAAAAACAAGGAATTCATGCAATATTATTCAAAATGGGTGACTCTGGAGGACATTATGCTGAGTGAAGTATCTCAGTCACAAAAGGACAAATACTGCAAGGTGCCACTGTTGTAAAACAGGACTTACCTTGGGGTTGGCGAGACACTGAGAAAGATGGGTTCAATAATGTATACTGCATTGAAACAGATGAGGGAGAAAGCTGTTAAATATGTGATTAGATATTTTTGTCATGACAGAAGTCTAGAGCGAAGGCTACATGGTGGAGTGGACCGGGCAGAGGGGTCCACTCAATGAAAGAATTTTTCTTTTACTTTTCCAAGAGAGTAGTATACTAGGGGGGAGGGTTGGGAGGGGAGAAAAGAGCAACAATGAGTGAATGGAAATCCAAAGTCTGTAAATTTTTACTGAAATTAAGAATTTTTTTCTAAAAAAGTGGCTTTTCGTTTTATTTTTTAATGAAATCCAAGATCCAAACTCCTCACTAGGCCCGTAAATTGCTGCATTTTTAGCTCCTGTTTGCCGCTCCAGCTTCTTCTACATTTCTTTTCTCTGTTTTCTCTAAGCTCCAGTCTCCCTTGTCTCCTTCCAGTTCCTCATTATTCCAGGGTTTAAATATCAGTTGTTGCCTCTATGTAGTTGTTGTTAGCTGCCATCAAATTGAATACAAGCCGTAGCGAGCCTATGAACAATAGATGTGAACCCCGTCCTATCCTGGGCCATCCTCTCACTTCCTGATACACTAAAGCCCATTGCAGCAGTCATGGTGTCAATCTACCTGGTTGAGGGTCTTCTTCTCCTTTGCCAACCTTCCATCTTTACAAGAGTATCAAGTCCCTCTCCAAGGAACTAGCAAGTTGCCCAAAGTATGTGAGTTAAATCTTCATAGCTGCATCCTCTCCAAGGCACATCTCTTTGCTCTTTTGGGCATCCTTGGGATGTTCAATATTCTTTTTCAACACCACAGCTTAAAGGTGTCAATTTTTCTGCAATTCTTATTCATTGTCCAGCTCTCAGATGCACAGCAAGTGATCAGAAAGACCGTGGCCTGAATCAGATTGCAACTTACTCCTCAAGCTGACATCACTACTCCTCAATAATTAGGAGAAGTCCTGAACTGCAGACTATCCCTGTGCAATGCTGCTCTTGATTTCTTGACTGCTAGTATCAAGGATGTTAATTGTGGATCCAAGTAAATAAGATGAAGTTGTTGACAGTTTCAATCTTTTCTCCATTCATCACGATGTTGTCTATTGGTCCAGTGGTAAGAATATTTGTTTTCTTGACCCTGATATGGATCTTGCAATCCATTTTGAAGGCTATAATCTTTGATCTTCTGCAACAAGTGCTCCAAGTCTTCCTCACTTTCAGCAAGTAAGGTTGTGTTATCTACATAACACAGGTATTGATGAGTCTTTAAAAGACCTATATCTAGAATATTTGCTATTCCTCACCTTTATCTTCTTTACATGACTGTCTCCTTCTCATGTTTCAGGTCTCATCTACCTTCACAAAAAGACTTCACTCACCAACAAATCTAGGGGGATATCCTGTTATTCTCTCTCGTGAAGCCTCTTTGTGTCTTTCATTGCTCTTAGTACAAAACATAACTCTATTTATTTGCTTGTTGGTTTTGCTTTCTTTTTCTCACACACAAGGCTATGAGGTCTGTGAGGGCAAGAGCTATGCTTGCTACATAGTAATTTCTCTGCACTTATTAGTTAAATGGATGGAAAAAATGAGGCAAGAACATAAATAATGTCAAAGGCTTGTATTTGCCAGATGAAAAACCAGACAAGAGATTGTGAAACAAAACAGTATCAGTAGAGACACAAAGCAAAGATTAGAGAGGAGAAATGTTATAAGAATTAGAGTAAACAGAACTCAAAGAAGACAATGAGGAGTTCCAGGCTTCTGAGTGGAGGGTTAGTTCTGGATGTTATAATTTCCTTTCTTCTTGTTTCTGGAAAACTATTTTTATTGGGAATCTATCCTTTCCCATTTTATTACAAGTGACCTTGACCTAAACTGGTCAATGTTTCATGGTCTCCTGGGCAAAGTGATTGACTCAGGATTAGGCATGCTGCCTCTGCTTGTCAAAACAATGAATTTCAGGATTTCTGAAGGAAATATTGAGACAAAGACTCTTTTATTTTTTCTGTTGCTTTTGACATACTTGATGATAGCACAACTGACAGCCCCTTTGTTGTGAGAGAGGAAAGTAGGTCTGAGAATGTATCCAACACTTAGAAGAGAAAAAAGAAGATGTGAGTCCCGTTGACATCATTTGAGCTCCGGAAGCTACTGCTGTATGAGCCTATGGACTATGGCTATTCCAGTTAATTTCCTTTCCACTGAAAAGGTTTTTTGATCTCTTATGTCTTTGTGGGTACTGTGATACTGGCCATAAATTCTGAATAACAGTCTGAGTTGGAGAGCCAATAGTGTGCCAATAGGAGTTGAAGCTAACGAAGTGATTAAGATCACATGGAAAGATGTGGGCACTGAGGATGAAAGGGCCAAGGTTTCTGAGGAACACTTGTATTGTGAGCAGGAATAGGGTATTATTTTCCTGTGCCTGGTGTGACAAAGCACCACTAAGCAAGTAATTGAAAAGTGATAGAAATGTATTGTCTCACAATTCTGGAGGATAGAAGTCTAAAAGCAAGAAATTTGCAGGGAAGGCTTCTTCTGGAAGTTTTGATGATGAAATCAACACGTGCTTCTGTCTTAGGCAACCTTGGGCATTCCTTAGCTTATAGACACATCATTTGAATTTCTGCCTCAGACTTGACATGGCCTTTGACTTTGTGTCTCTGTATTGTCTCTTTTTGGCCTCTTACAAAAATTCTTGTTTTTGGATTGAGGGCTCACCCTAATGTGGAACGATCCCTGGTGGTACAGTAGTTAAACATTCAACTGCTGATAGGTGGACGATTGGTATCTGCAGCTGCTCAATGGGACAAAGTGGTTGCGTTGTGCTTCAGTAAAGATTTGCAACCTTGCTAACCCTGTGGAGTAGTTCTACTCTGTCCTGTAGGATTCTGGTTAGTCAGAATTGACTGCACAACAGTGGATTTTTGTTTATGAATCCAGGATATCTTATCTTGAGATTCTTATATCAACAAATATTCTTATCCCAAAGAAGGTAACATACTTGGGGTCTGAAGTGGAAATGTTTTTTTTTTGGGTACTCCCATTAAACCTATTAGAATGAGTAAGAATATCTTGTGAGGAGAATAAGAAGGTCCTGCCCGAGAAGCAGAAGGAACACTAGAGGAGGAAGTGAATTAGGGAAGTCAAATGAGGGAGACGGGGAGCAGCAAGGAGAATGATAGCAACAGGCTTAGATGCTGTAGTGAGGCCAGGTGGGGTAAGAACAGGAGAGTTCATACACTTGGCAGCTAGGAAGTTTGCAAGTGATTTTGGGCAAGACTGTTTTAGTGGAATATAAATACTGAGAGTGAAGGGAAAGAAAGTCAATGGAGGTAATGAGTATGACTTACTTTTGCAAAAAGTTTGGTTGCAAAGTGAGAGACTATAGTTCAAGAAGAACGCAACCATTGCTTCTTGTTACAAATTGTTGGCATCTGACTGTCTGGTTCTCCCAGAACACTGTAAATAATATAAAGAGGTCTGAGAAGAAATTTCTTTGTTAATTAATGCATTCAAGCACACACAAAAATTGTAAGTGGTACAAATCCCCTTTTCTTTCTTAAACATTTGAGTAGAAGTTGCTGACACAAGGCTCTATCACCTCTGAATACTTGAGTGTTCTTTTCTACAAACCAGGACACTCTCCCATACAATTACAAAAGAGTTAGAAAATGAACATTAGTAGTTTATTAGTATTCATCACCTCTTCTGATTTCACCATCTTTCCAAATAAGAACCTTCACAACAAAAGAATTCATTTCAGAAAAATGTATTGCTTTTAATTGTGTATCTTTGTTCTACTCAGATCTTCAAAACATTTTTTGTTTGTTTGTTTTGCTTTGGATTCATGCTTTAGATGCTTTTGAAGGGTATAGACAGTTACTTCTATAATGTCCTTCATTTTAAGTTTGTCTCATGCTTCCTCACCATAGATTCAGGGTAAGTACCTTTGGCAGTAGTTGCACTGCTAACCCAAAGGTACAGTGTTCAAATCCATAAGCTGTTCTGCAGGAGTGAAATGGGCAGTCAACTCTCATGTGATTTACTGCATCTGAAAACCCACTGGAAGGTCAGCTGTGGATCAGTTCTGACTCAACAGCACATAAAAACAGCCACATCATAGAACGCTCTAATGTTACTATTTTTTCCCCCTTGTTGTTGTTGTTGTTGTTATGTGCCATCGAGTCATTTCCGACTCATAGCGACCCTATGCACAACAGCTCTAAACCCTGCCCTATCCTGCGCCAATCGCACCGCCTCCGACACACCCATCCCGATTACCCCAGTCACCGAATCAATCCATCTCATAGAGGGTCTTCCCCTCCTGCGCTGTCCC
>NW_006399924.1:3025158-3025756 GCF_000299155.1 Elephantulus edwardii | reverse complement strand
TCAGCTGCAATATCCCTAGTACCACGACCCCTTCTAAACCCAGCCTGGACTTCTGGTAGTTCTCTGCTGATGTGCTGTTCCAGTCATTTTTGGATAGCTTCAGTAAAATCTTGCTTGCATGTGAAATCAGTGAGATTGTTTTATAGTTTACACACTCTGTTGGGTCACCTTTCTTTGGGATAGGAACAAATATAAATCTTTTCCAGTCAGTTGGCCTACTACACAGCTGTAATAACTAAAACAGCATGGTATTGGTACAATGACAGACCCTTAGACTGATAGAATAAAATTGAGAACTGAGAAATCAACCTATCTACCTAAGGTCAACTGGTATTTGACAAGGAATCAAAACTATTAAAATGTGGAAACAACACCTCTTCAATAAATCATACTGGCAAAAGTGGACATTTGGAGATCCAAGATGGCGGCGGAGGCAGAGATAGTGTGGTGAGCTGCGGGAGCAGTGAATCACTTAAAACAGGGCTATTATGGCCTTTCACAGGCTTCGGCTTATTGATAATTGAACACTTAAACAGTTGATGACTGGCCCTCAGTGAAGATCGAGGCTCAACAATAGGAATTCAAGGATTCCCAAGGA
>NW_006399924.1:3018982-3025058 GCF_000299155.1 Elephantulus edwardii | reverse complement strand
AGTGGTTGTTCTCCAGATTTCTTGGCACAACTTGGTGAGCACGTCCAGGGCAACATCTGTTATCTGAAATACTTCAATTGGTATACCATCTATTCCTTTTATTCTATTCCATCTATTACTTTTCCCCCTTGGAAGTAATAATAGCAACTTATTTGAAGAGCTCCTTGGAGAACTTTTCCTTTACTAATTTTATTCATACCTTACAATTTGGTGTGCCTGATCCAGGCCATACTCTTTGCAATGACTTGCTATGCATCAGAGAGCTGGACAATGACTAGGGATGATAGAAGGAGAAGCCTTTGAGCTGTGGTGCTGGAGAAGAGTGTTGAATTTATCATGGACTGCTAGCAGAACAAACAGGTTCATCCTGGAGAGGGTTAAACTAGGCTGCTCCTTGGAGGCAAGGGTTCTGAAACTTCATCTAACATATTTTGGACATGTTGCAAAGAGGGACAAGTCCTTGGAGAGGGATGTCATATTTGTGAGGGTGGAGGGACAGTGCAAGAGAGGAAGACCCTCGATGAGATGGACTGATTCAATGACTGGGGTAATGGAGGTAGGTGTGTCAAAGACAATAATATAGGCATAGAATAGAATACGGTTTAGAGCTCTTTTATATAAGGTCACTGAGTGACACAACAACAACCACCTTACAATTTATTCATACCTAACTTTCAACTTATTTATTTACATAAATTTATTTATTTACCTAAATTGTGACCCATGTTTTTTCTATTTAAGTCAAAGAATTATGATATGTTACTATACTTTATTTACAAGATGGATCCATACAGTGACTGTAACAATGGGCTTGGGCAAGGTGTAGATTATGAGAATGGTATAGGAGAGGATAAGGGTCTGAGATCATGCTAATGTGAAACCTATACTTGGGCCAGGAGGCAGTTGTCAGAACAGAGCAAGGAAACACTGGGGAATTGGGAAGGGTGTATGCCAGGGATGTGTCCTATCTCCATACCTTTTCAACCTATATGTAGAACAGATTATCCACGAGGCTGGGCTCTATGAGGAGAAGAAGTGTGTCATCAGGATTGGTGGAAGATCCATCAACAATCTGTGTTATGCAGATGACACAACCCTGCTTGCTGAAACTGAGGAGGCCCTGAAGTGCTTGCTGCGGAGGGTCAAGGACTGCAGTCTTCAATATGGATTGAGGATCAATATCAAGAAGACAAAGATTCTCACCATTGGACCAAATGGCAGCATCTTGATGGATGGTGAAGAGATTGAGATTGTTAACAGCTTCAGTTTGCTTGGCTCCACAGTCAGCACTCTCAGCACTAGCAGCCAGGAAATTAAAAGATGTGTTGTGATGGAAAAGTGTGCTGTTAGGGACCTCTCCAAAGCATTGAAGAGCAATGGTGTCACTCTAAAGAGTAAGGTGAGCCTGATACAGGCCATGGTCTTTGTAATCAGTTGTTTTGTGTCAAAGGGTTGGACAATGACTTGGGAAGATAGAAGGAGAATTGATACCTTTGAGCTGAGGTGCTGGAGAAGAGTATTGAATGTACCACAGACTGCTAAGAAAACAAACAGATTCATCCCCGAGAGGGTTAAACTGGGATGCTCCTGGGCGGCAAGGATTCTGAGGCTTCATCTGACATACTTTGGACATGTTGTAAGGAGGGACTAGTCCTTGGAGAAGGATGTCATGCTTAAGAGGGTGGAGAAACAGCGCAGGAAGGGAAGATCCTCTATGAGGTGGATTGACTCAGTGACTGGAGTAATTGGAGTGGAAATGTTGGAGACAGCGAGATTGGCACAGGACAGAGCAGGGTTTAGGTCTGTTGTACATAGGATCACTATGAGTCAAAAGCGACTCGATGGAACACAACAAAAACAATGAGTCATAATTGGCTTGACAGAATTTAACAATAACAACTTTTATATTTATGTCCAATTTTGTTCCCAGATTTAGCTAGTGTGATCTCCTTCAATTTGGTTTTTGTGTCTTTTTTACATATCTCTCTTTCTTTGAGAAATTCCTTAACTTTTGGCAAAATAACATGTTCTAGGTTGTATGGATCACACAAACTGTGGCTGACTTTGAGACGAATTAGAATCCCAGAACACTTGATTGTGCTTATGTGAAACTTATACTTGGACCAGGAGGCAGTGGTCAGAACAAGGAGACACTGCATGGTTAAAAAATCGTAAGGTTGTACGCTAGGATGTGTCTTATCTCCTTACTTTTTCAATCTATATGCAGAATGGATCATCTGGGAAGCTGGGCTCTATGAGGAGGAGTTTAGCATCAGGATTGGAAGAACACTCATCAACAACCTGCGTTATACAGATGACACAATCCTGTTTGCTGAAACTGAGGAGGACCTAAAGCCCTTGCTGCAGAAGGTCAAGGACTGAAGCCTTCAATATGGATTAAAGCTCAAGATCAAAAAAACAAAGATTCTCACCACTAGGCCAATTAGCAGCATTATTTTATATGGTGAAGAGACTGAGATTGTTAACAGCTTCAGTTCGCTTGGCTCTACAATCAACACTCTTGGTACCAACAGCCAAGAAATCAAAAGACAAATGGCACTGGCAAAATCTGCTTTCAGCCAACAACAAATGCTGGCGAGGTTGTGTAGAAACTGGAATCCTTATTCACTGTTGGTGGCAGTGTAAAATGGTGCAACCACTATGGAAAGCAGTATGGTGCTTTCTCAAAAAGTTGGACATAAAAATACCATTTGACCAAGCAATTCCACTACTGCGAATATACTCCAAACAAACCATAACCACCACCCAAGCAGATATATGCACACCCATGTTTATCATGGCTTTGTTCACAATAGCAAAGAGTTGGAAACAACCTAAGTCCATCAACAAACAAATAGATTGAGAAGCTGTGGTATATTCACACAATGAAATACCACACTGCTTTGAAAACCAAGGAACTCATGAAATATTATACAAAATGAGTGACCCTGGAGGACATCATGCTGAGTGAAATATCTGTCATAAAAGGACAAATATTGTGTAGGGCTACTGTTGTAAAATGGGACTGACATTGGGATTGAGGAGAGACTGAGAAAGATGGGATAAATTATGTATACTGTATTAAAACAGATTAAGGATAGAACTATTTAAAAGGAATATATGATTAGGCAATCTTGTCATGACAGGAGTCCAGAACAAAGGCTGCATGGTGGAGTGAACTTTGGGGGAGGGGTTGTATAATTATGAAAGAATTTTTCTTTTACTTTTCAAAGAGAAAAGCAAACTGTAGGGGAGAGGTGGGCAGGGAGAAAAGTGCAACAATGAATGAACGGAAATCCAAAGTTTCTGTAAACTTTAATTAAAATTAATTAAAAGAAAGAAAAAATCTGTTTTCAGGGACCTTTCTAGAAGATCCATCTGACACGGGTGATAATGTCTCTGTGCCATAGCCTCTTCTAAACCCAGCTTGTATTTCTGGCAATTCTCTGTCAATGTACTGTTTCAGTCATTTTTGCATAATCTTCAGCAGGATTTTGCTTGTGTGTGGTATTAGTGATCTTGTTCAATAATTTTCACATTTTGTCAGGTCACCTTTTTTTGGAATGGGAATATATATATATATATGCGTCTCTTGAGTCAGTTGGCCGGGTAGTTGTCCTCCAGGTTTCTTGGCACAATCTGGTAAGCATATGCAGGGTACATCTGTTTGTTGAAATATGTCAACTGGTGATATAATAAGTAATTTTCTTTAGTTACCTCTCTCTTAGCAGCATACTAGATTATAGTTTTTGGGACACACAGGTAATAATTTGGTTTTGAGTCCTAACTTTTAGTAAGGTATAATAACCTACTCAGTAGATTATTAGAAAATAAACAGAAAAACATAAACCCATTGCCATGAATCCCAATTTACAGTAGCTCTGTAGGATAGATCCATAATTAACATCCATAGTAGCAGCAGTCAAGAAATCAAAAGATATGTTGCCTTGGGGAAATCTGTTATCAAGGAAACTCTTTAAAGTTCCAGAGAGTAAGGACAGTTTTAAAACTAAAGTACACCTGATCCAAACCATGGTATTTTCAATTGCTTTCTGTGTATCTGAAAGTTGAACAATTAATAAGGATGACAAAAAAAGAATTGATGCCTTTGGTGATGGCAAATAGGATTGAATATCCTGCACACTACCAAAAGAACAAACATATCTGTGTTGGAGAAAGTGCAACCTGAGTGCTCCTTAGAGGCAAGGATGGTGACACTTTGTCTCATATACTTTGAATATGTTGTCAAGAGGAACCTGACCTTGGATAAAACATCATGCTGGATAATGTAAAAGGTTAGAGAAAAAGAAGAAGATCCTCAATAAGATGGATTGACACATTAACTATAACAACAGGCTTGAACATGATAAAGGTCTTGATGGTGGTGCATGATAGGGTAAGGGTCAGACCTGTTGCTCATAGCGTGGCTGTAAGTTGTAATTAATGCAAAGGCATCTAACAACAACAACAACAATGAAAAGAGTAGAAGTGTCCCATAGTGTTTCAAAGGCTGTAATAATATGGAAGCAGATGACTATCATATTTGTCTTCAGTGGAGTTGCTAGTAGGTTTGACCTTCCAAATTTTTTGCTTTGCAACTGTGTCCTTAATCTCTGTGCTGACAGGACCCTGTCACTAGAAAATAGAGGTCAACAACTGAGGTAGAGTTGAGTCCATCTCATAGTGATCTTATACACAGTGGAATGAAATGCAACGTACTAGTGAATCATCCTCACAATCTCTGGCATGTTCAACTATTATTCTAGCTATTGTGCCAATTCATTTTACTAAGGGTCTTCCTCAGCCTCATTGGCTCTCTGCCAGATGTGATGTCCACCTCTAGTGACTGAGCGCTCCTGATGACCTATCCAAAGCAAGCAAGCCAGATGTCCCCTGGACCAATCAGTCATGTGGAAGACAACGATAGGCTTTTGAAAAGAAAAGTGTTTAGTTTGTAACGATCCATATGTGTGAGAAGGGTCATTTCCAGAAAAGGGAGTGCAATAGATAATTGTTATTGTTGTGTACCATTGAGTCAGAACCTCTCCATAGCTGGCACTCCACTGGCTTTTCAGAGATAGTAAATCATGTGGTTAGAAACGGCTCATCTTTCTCCTACTGAGCAGCTGGGGGATTTGAACCACACATCTTTGTGTTGGTGATGCAATTCTTTACCACTACGCCTGCAGAGCTCCCTCTGTGGATGATAGCTTCCACTAAAACAAAAACAACATCAATAAATACTGTATCATGGTCATAAGATTTATACCATATCTTGAACATTCAGAGGAAGTTAAAAACCTAGATTTTTTTCCCTCCAACATCTAGATATTGGAAGAAAAAAGAAAACAAAAACTCTATGTTCAATTCAACCTAAAGCTACAATGTAAACTATTGGTGAGTGTGGTTAATTTTTTAGTGACTGAATGTGACCAAGTCCAATTGCCTGTGTAGCTTTCTAAAGGATAGGAGCAGATTATCAGAACTATTGTGCAGCCAGAGCTTCTTAATTTAATCTGTAACTCTAGGTAATATTCAATCTCTCTGTGTTAAAATGTTTGGTTTCCATAGTCTCTGGGAACATCATGATCAATTAGCAAAAAATAGTCCATCCACAAGGACAATGTTCTACATCCTACTTTGACAAGTAATATTGGAATCTTAAAATTTAATGAGAGGCTATTTAAGTGCAACTGTTGGTTTTACCATGTTCAGTGCAAGGAAGAGAAACAAATATGTACTGAAACAAATAATACAAGGGCCCATGTGAAACTCAATCTGCATAATACTGAGAACAGAAGCACTAGATGGTGCTAAGCTACCAATGCTGACAACTCTAAAAGGGTTAAGATCCTGAACCAAATGGGCAAACAACGTGGAACAAAACAGGAAAATATAAAAATCACTAATCTTGACCCCAAATAAGCAAAATGATTCTTAAAAATAAAAATGTAGTAGGAGGCATAGTACTTCCTGAAAACCTACTTGTTCTTGTTGTTATGTGCCGTCGAGTCGCTTGCGACTCATAGCGACCCTATGTACAACAGCCCTAAACTCTGCTCTGTCCTGTGCCAAT
>NW_006399924.1:2996381-3012797 GCF_000299155.1 Elephantulus edwardii | reverse complement strand
AACCAAACTGTGCAGCTCTGCAACTGCATCCTGGCCCATCCTCACCCTTCTGCCCCCAACCCTCACCTCCTTGTACCCCCAATATGTTTTTCCCAATTAAAAAAAAGGGGGGGAGGGGAAAAAAAGAAGAAAAAAAAAGTGGACATTTACCTGCAGAAAGCTATAGCAGGATCCACACCTCACACTACACACACTAATCAACTCAAAATGGATCAGAGGCCTAGAGGATAAACCCTAAAACTACAAGGGTCATAAGAGGAACAATAATTGGGACCAAACTACATTTGGCAAAGACATCTCTGACAAGGGTCTCATATCCAAAGTTTACAGCATACTACAGGGCTTTCACAAGAAAATGATGGACAACCCAATTACAAAATGAGCTAACATCATGAAAAGACTTTTTACAAAGGAGGACATTTGGAGAGTCAACAGACACATGAAGAAATGCTCAAAATCACTGGCATTCAGAGAGATGCAAATCAAAACCACAATAAGAGACCATCTCACCACAGTAGCAGTAGCAAATTTTAACAGGACAACAAACAGTAAATGTTAGAAGGAGATGTGGAGTGATTGGAACTCTCATGCATTACTGGTGGGACTGTAAAATGGTGTAACCACTCTGGAAGGCAGTTGGTGTTTCTTCAAAAAGCTGAATAAAGAAATTCCATATGACCCAACTATTCCACTGCCAGGAATATAGCCCAAGGAAATTAGAACTGAGACACAAATGGAGATATGTACACCTATGTTCATAGCAGAACTATTTATAGTAGTAAGAAAATGAGAGCATCCAAAATGCCCATCAACAAATGGATGAATTGAGAAATTATGGTTCGTTCACACCATGGAATGCTATACAGCACTAAGGAACAACAATTACATAAAATACTAGGACATGCTAGAGAGCATTATGCTGAGTCAACTAATACAGTTTCAGAAGAACAAAAACTGCATAAGACTACAATTAATATTGAAAAATGTATAATGTTAATGTAAAAATAGAGGGATACTTAGTAAGACGTACATAAATGCTCAGAAGGCGAAAGGGGAAGTGAGAAGGGGCAGAAAAAGGGGAAGGGTGAAAAATCAATTGGATAGCAGGGTTTAGTGGGCAGATAGGGGACAGTGTGAAGGAATAGGAAAGATTCAATGGGAGCCTGAAAACATTGGTAATAATAGGCAAATATCAGTAGCAATTAATTACATAAAACACCATATACATGAATGAAACACAATATAAATGAATTATTGCAATCAAACCAACAAAAAAGTTAAAAACATCACCAGTCTTACTGGTCTGATAGAGACTGGTGGAATCTCCAAAACTATGACCCTTTAAACCCAGAACAGAAATAACCTATGTGGCTCAACTTTCATCCATACAAGAGATAACTCTATAAGGTGTTATCCATACCTTTTAAATCTATATGTGGAACAGATTATTTGGGAGGCTGGACTTTATGAAGAATGTGTCATCAGGGTTGGAGGAAGACTCATCATAACCTGCATTATGCAGATGTCATAGCCTTGCTCCCTGAAACTGAGGAGACCTGTTTGCTGCAAAAGGCATCCACTCTGGAAGGCAGATAGGCACTTCCTCAAAAAGTTGAATATAGAAAACTCCATATAGCCCAGCTATTCCACAACTAGGAATATACCCCAAGGAAATTAGAACTGAGAGACAGAGAATTGTACACCCAGTGTTCATAGGAATGTTATTCATCATCACAAGAACATGGAAATAGCCCAATATCCAACTACAATTGAATGGATTGAATGGATTGAGAAATTGTGGTACATTCACATACTGCAACTCAGGAGCAACTATACTACATAACTTGGGAGAGACTGGAAAGCACTATGCTGAATGAGCTAACGTAGCCTCATAAGGACAAATACTGCACAAGACAATTTTTATAAAAATAGAAGGATAACTATTAAAACATGTATGGAAACTCAAATGGGGGGAGGGATAGGAGCAGAGAGGTGAAGACAGGTAGGGGCGAAACCACATGGTTGCACCATTTGGTGGGTAGAGGGAGGAGGGAAGTAAATGGGAAGAATCAGGGAGAAAAAAAAAACAGGATAATGATAGGCAACGTCCAATGATGAATAATTTTATAAAGTATAAAACTTGAGAATGATTGCATGAAACACAATGAGAATGAAGAATAGTGTGAAACACAATGTATACACACTTTGTAAGCAAACCAATTTAAAAAAGTGGGGAAAGGTCAAGGACTGCATCTCATCATCAAGAAAACAAAGGTATTTCACCACTGGACCAACTGGCAACATCATGATAGATTGATTGCCCATTCTTCTCCTATGGAGCATCTGGCGGATTTGAACTGCCTGCCATTGGGATTGTGGCACAGTTTCTTGCCACTAGGCTACCAGAGTAGCAACCAGGAAATCAAAAGACAATTTGCTTTAGGAAAATTTGCTGTTAAGAGAATGCTAAAGAATAGTGATGTCAGTCTCTAGATTAAGGTATGTCTGGCTAAAGCCATGGTCTACTCAATTGCTTGCAGTGCATCTGAGATCTGGACATTGAGTAAAGATGACAGAATGAGAACAAATGCCTTTGAGTTGCGGTGCTGGAGAAGAGTACTAAAGATAACATGGGCTGCCAAGAGAACAAACAGATCTGTTCTGGAGAGGGTGAAACCAGGTTGCTCCTAGGAGATATGGATTTTGAAACTCTGTCTCACATGCTTTGGGCATGTTGTCAGGAGAGAGCATTCCTTGAAGAAGGATATTATGCTTGGAAGGGTGGAGGGACAGCACAGGAGAGGAAGACCCTGGGTGAGATGGACTGACATAGTAACTTTGGCAATGGAGTCAGGTGTGTCAGAGTCAGGACAGGGCAAAGAACTATTGTTCATAGGGTCATTATGAGGCATAGCACATAACAACAACAACAAAGCTTAGGAACTGGGAAAGGGTGGTTGTTATTGTTGTTAGGTGCTGTCAAGTCAAGTATGTCTCATAGTGACCCTATGAAGAGCTATCTAAAATCTGTCCTATCCTGTGCCATCTTCACACTTCCTGACACACTAGAGCCCATTTCAGCAGTTATCATGTCAATTTGTCTCTTCTTCATCAACCCTCCACCCTTCCAAGTGTCATGTCCCTCTCCAAGGAATAGCCCCTCCTAGCAACATTCCCAAAGTATGTGAGACAAAGCCTCATCATCCTTGCCTCCAAAGAGCACTCTAGCTGCACCCTCTCCAAGACATATTTATTTGTTTTAGCAGTCCATGGAATGTTCAGTGCTCTTCTCCAATACTACAGCTCAAAGGTGTCAATTCTTCTGTCATCCCTGTTAATTTTCAGCTCTCAGATGAACAGCAAGTAAGTGATCAGAAAGACCGTGACCTAAATCAGATGCACCTTAGTCCTCAAACTGACATCATTACTCCTCAATAATTTGGAAAAGTCTCTAATTGCAGACTTTCCCGGTGCAATTATGTCTCCTGATTTCCTGACTACTGGTACGAAGGGTATTATTAATTGTGGAGCCAAGTAAGAGGAATTGTTGACAGTTTCAATCTTTTCTCCATCTACCGTGATGTTGCCTGTCAGTGGTAAGAGTCTGTTTTCTGGATATTGAGACACAGTCAAAATTGAAGGTTTCATTCCTTGATCCATTCATTTGTTGGTGGGCACTTAAACTGTTTCCATCTCTTTGCTTTTGTAAATAACACATGCAATACACATGTGTGTGCATACATCTGTTTGAGTTGCAGCTCTGGTTTCTTTAGGGTATATTCCTAGTAAAGGAATTGCTGGGTCAAAGTGTACTTCTATTTAGAACTTTTAAAAAAAGCATTGGTCTGCCTTCCATAGTGGTTGTACTATTTTATATTCCCACCAGCAGTGAATAAGGATTGTTTGTTGCCCTATTTTGCTATTGTTGGTGCGGTGAGATGATATCTCATAATTGTTTTGATTTGCATCCCTCTGAGAGCTAGGAATTTTGGACGTTTCTTCATGCGTTTGTTTGCTGTCTGAATTTCTTTTTTGGTGAAGTGTCTATTCATACATATCCTGTGCCCATTTTGCAATTGGGTTGTTTATCTTTTTCTTATTGAGGTGCTAGAGTATTCTATAAATTTTAGAAGAGTCCCTTATGTGATATGTCACTGTCAAGTATTTTTTCCAAGTCTGTGAGTTTGCTTTTTACCCTATTGAAGAAGAAGTTTTTTAAATGTACATACAGATTTAATTCTTAGGAGGTCCTATTATTTTATTCTCTCCTGGCTTTTCATTAAGCATGGAAGTCTGTTCATGCTGTATATTAGGACTTCTAGAGTTGTTCCTAGCTTTTCTTGAATGGGTTTTATAGTCTTTGGTTTTACTCCAAAGTCCCTGATCCACATTGAGGTTTTTTTGTTTTTTGTTTTACTAGTTTATTTACAAAATTCAAACACAAATTTGAACAAATTCTTTCAATTTCCCTCACTCCCCCACCCATCAAATTGTGTACAATGATGATTAACACCTCCCTCCCCCCGCATATCCACATCCCTCTGCTTCCAGCCTTTCCCATACCTCTTGGATCCTTATACTCATTCTACAATAATGGTTTTATACAATATTTATCCTTGTGGGACTGAGTTAGTTCACTCTGCATAATGCTCTCCAGTCCTTCCCAAGTTAGACAATAATTTACAAAATCATTGCTCCTGTGTGCTGTTCATCTGTCCCTCCAACAGCTTCTTAGATGCTGGTCCTAATATTCTAGATTGCTGTTTCTTCTTTTTCTAGAGTTTCTAAGGTCTCATTTGTTTATTTGCATTATCTTGAATTTTTTTAATGTTTCTCTTGGTATTTGCTTAAATCCTGAAATCATGCTTTTCTTTCAGTCATTGAAAATACTCAATCATTTTTCTTTTCAATTCTGTGTCAGAAAGTTCCACTAGACTTCAGCTTCAGGGAATCCATTGATTCTGTGTTTTGATAATTTATTTTTTTTGAGGTGATATCTTACTATGGTTTTGTGTAGGGTGTGAGGTGGTCTGCTTCTTCTGTGTTATTGCTATAATAGAGTTTTTCTTGCTTGAGGCCTTAGTAGGTCCTGGGTCTGATGACTTGGACTGGGGAGCTGCTGCAGAGGAGGGAAGAGCCTTGACTCAATATCTTTCTGGTTCCTGGGCTCATGTGATGACTTGCTTCAGTTGGGGAACGCAACACTCTGGTAGGGAAGAAGAGGGCTATTCAGCCTGCCAGTTGTCCTTCCTTTTGGTCCTGTGACAAAGCTCGCTAGAGCTGGGAAGCTCACTGTGAAGTGAAGTTGCTATTTGGCTGGAGACCACTAGAAAGGAACCAGAGGAGAACTCATCTGCTTCTGTTACTTTCTCTCTGGTCCAACAACCAGGGCCACAGAGCCCACCAAAAGGAAACTAGTTCTGCCTCTGTCCTGAGGCTGCTGGTCAGCCCAGGTCAGGAGCGTACTCAAATGGAACTCAAGGAGAACTCATTCTACTTCTGTTCTTTCCTCTCTGGTCCTGCAGCAGTAAAGTTCTCTATGGCTACGAAGTCCTCTGGAAAGGGAACTTGCTCTGCCTCTATCCAGTTTTTGAGGAGAATGTGGAACTACCTCATTGGAAGGCTTGTTTGTTTTCTGATTGCAGCCCTCTCTCCTAAAGTCTATTATCCTCCCTGGTCTATGGAGCAGTGTGGCCAGGTTCCCCACTCTGGTAGTTCTAGGGGAAAGTCTTTACCTCTGATCTTATGCTCTAGGACCATACCCCTGTGGCTTCTGATTGCTAGGAACTTCCAGCTAAGGTGCACAGCTGGCACAGTAGGCTAATGTCCCAGGTGAGGGTGATGTCTTGTTGGGATCCTGAATGTTGTTGTTCCCCTCTTGGCCTGAGGGCTACAAGCTCTCATCCCTGAAGGAGATGCAGAGTGTAAAAGTTGTGGTTCTGGGGCTACTGGCTGCCTGCTTCCAAAGAGATCTTTTTGGAAATGTGTTCTTAAGCACTGCTGATGACATCACTTACGGTATTTTGTGACTATAGATGGTTATAATTTTATCACAGATGCTTCTTAACTAGGAATTTCAGCAAATTATATTGGGGAAACTATTTACAATATACAGCCCAATGATAATGCTGAGGATAGTATTAAGGATCATGAATACACAAACAGTTTAAAAGAAAGTTTCAGAGAACAAGATCTATATCTTCCAGTAGAAAATGTGGCAAAAATGCCATATTTCAAATTGGGAAAAAATGCCTAAAGATGTGTTTAAAAATGTGTGAGCTCATCATCTTTATAATATCTGAAGCTAGTGAAAGACATCATGAAGAGGAATGCAAGACCATCAATGAAGAGGATATTCTCTTTGTCATATCTACCTTGGGTTTTGACAATTATGTATGACCAATTGATGACACAGCCATAGCTATACATGGACTAAGTGAAGAATTTGCAGAGGAAGAATTTACTAATTAGTTACCAACTGGTTTAAAAATTGTGGATTGTCAACAACAAAATGTCATATTTTATACATCATATGAGCAGATTTCTGATAGTAAACAAATTCAGTTTTCATTATTTAAAGAAAAAGTGGAGTAAAGAGTTTTAACTCAAAAGAAACTATATAAATCTGGAAGCAGAGACATTTAGAATTGGTGACTTGTGAAGAAATGCCTCTTTGTATATTAAATGTAGGATGCTTGACTAATTGAGTGTTAATTCTGACTTGAGAATCGTTTTCAAAAGTGATTTTAAAAAAAATTCAGATTTTATAGTTTTAAAAAGATTTTTGTTTTGTTTTGGAAACAAAGAAAAAAGGAAAATAAGAAACAAGAATCATAAGGTAAAAGTGGCAAGGTACAAGCAAAATGGGGGTTATTGTAATCAATACCATAAACCAAAATGTGTGTGAACGATTGAATGGAAAAAAGAAATTTTTTCTATAAACTTTCAAGCAAATGACAAGAAAATATTTTAAAAATTAATGCTTGACCTCCTAACTTTCTCAGTCTCTTGTTTTGACCTCCTCCTTTTCCTACACTCCTCCTGCCCCACCTTGGAGTTGTATACTATTTTTCGTTCATGGAGTTGTAAGAAGCTGCACTGGAATCTCCATCAGAAAAGGATAAGCAGTCTCCTTCCATGCAATTAACTGCCTCTGAAAACTCGCTGAAGGGTCAGCTATGGGTCAGTTCCAACTCAATGGTATACAATAACAATATCTCCTTAGAGCCAGCCATTACTTGTACCTTCTGAAGCTGACACATAGCATGATTTGTGACTTGGTTTATCGGTCTGGTCATGGTCCTGCGTTTTGTCCTGATTAACAATCACCCTGTAGAGTTCTTGGTAAGGTTGAGCTCCCTCTGAGTTTCTACTTCCCCAGTCCTAGTGATCTCTGATCAGTCTTACTTATATGGAATTTAAGACTCTGGAACCAAGAGAGGATCAGGAAAACATATTAGATCATTCGGCCAGATGAAAGTATTGGGTCTTCATATCTATGCTTTGCCATAAGCAATGTCTTTGTCCTTTGTGTTTCCCCCTTATTTGAGTATTTCAGAAGCTCAGTTTATTCTCTGTGAGTGTATGATGGGGAAAGGGGATTTCTTCCTTTTCTTCTCTCTTTTGCACCTTCTTTTCTCACAAGCCTTAGAACAGAAAGGAAAGGTTGTCATTACTTCCTCTGTGTTATGTTGTTGTTAGAAGCTGTTGAGTCTACTTTGATTCACAGTGAGCCTATGAACAAGGGATCTGAACCCTGCTCTGTCCTGTGCCATCCTCATCATCTCTGACATACTTGAGCCCATTCCTATGTCACTTTATCAGTCCATCTTGTTGAGGATCTCCTTCTCTTAAACTGACCCTTCACCTTCAAAAAAAAAAGCATGACGTCTTTTATCAAAGACTGGCCCATTTTAACATACTCAAAGTTGAAGTTTCATCGCCATTGTCTCTAAGGAGCACGCTGGTTGCACTCCTCTCACCACAAAGAATGCTTCATGGCTTGGCCTTCAAAGTACTGGATCTTCCAGATCTGGTTTCTAATACACTAAAGAGAAAGATAAAGAAATTTGATAATGATAACCTGTGTTTCTGGAATATTTATTATGCTCTAGACATTTTTCTGGCTATTTCTAAGTGTTATTATAGTGCTTGGAATATAGGAAGTATTAAATAAATAGTCTCTGGATGTAGGTTTTATGTGTATAGTTCATTAAATTCTTAAAACAGTCTTCTGAGGTAGATATTATTATCACTCTCATTGCACAGATAAGCAGAATATGTCATAGAGAAATTCAGTAATTGTCCAAAGGCAGTGACTGAACTTAGATTCAAGCCCATATTTCTGTCAGAGTCCGTCATTTTAGTTAATTGGCTGCTTTACCTCTTTCAGGGCAATCGCCTGGGTCTTAAGATTAGCATCTTTCTGAGAAATCTAATTTTAAATGCCAATAGTGGAATGTTAACTCTTTTTGCATTCTTTTGTAATAATATAATCTCTCCCCAGGCAGATGAATAGTAATGAAAAAAATCATTTACACTGAAAAATAAAATAAAAAATCACATTAATAACTTCAAAATATTGCCTTTACAATAATAATACTGACAAAGAAAAAAATCAATAATTATATATTAGCCAGTTGCTGTTGAGTGGATTTTGAGTCATGACAACTTCCCATATGTCAGAGTACAACTACACTCAGTAAAGTTTCCAATGGCTGGTTTCTTGGAAGTAATTCACTAGGTCTTTCTTTTTAGGAGCCTCTGGGTAGACGTATACTTCCAACTTCCAATTACTAGCTGAATGCATTAACCGTCAGCACTACCCAGGGACTCAATAAGGATGTGTTATTATGTGCTGTCGAGTAGGGACTCACTCATAGTCAGGACCTCCAGTGAATTTTCATCTTACTTGGATCCCCAATTAACAACCTCGGTACCAGCAGTCAGGAAATCAGGAGATGCATTGCACTGGGAAAGTTGCCAATTAGGGACCTGCCCAAATTACTGAGGAGTCATGATGTCAGTTTGAGGACTAAGGTGTGTCTGATTCAGGCCATGGTCTTTCTGATCACTTGCTATGTGTCTGAGAGTGGGACAATAAATTGGGTTGACAGAAGAAGAATTGACACATTTGAGCTGTAGTGAATATCCCATGGACTGTCAAAAGAACAAAGAGCACTCTTCAGAGGCAAAGATGATAAAGCTTTGCCTCACATACTTCAGACATGTTGCTAGGAGGGGCTATTCATCAGGCTTGGAATGGGAGAGGGTTGGTGAAAGAGAGAAACACTTGACCAGGTGTACTGTCACAATGACTGCTGCAATGGGCTCTAGTGTGTCAGGAAGTGTGAAGATGGCACAAGATAGGATGGGGTTTAGATCTGTTGTTCACAGGGTCACTATGGGTTATATTCAACTCAATAGCACCTAACAAAAACAAAATTGGCCAGGCCAACTTGACTGTTAAGATCTCCTTGACAAGGCTACTTCTATTGCCTTGAGAGGTCCTCAAGCTACCTAATGGAAGAATATGTTCAAAGAGGATGAAGATCTCTTCTGAATGCTAGAGGAATTACTGCTTTCAGATGTCTTGGTTTTGGTGGGTTTTTTTTCCCTTTTCTTTTTAAAACATTGTAATTTGAGACAGTTTACGAAGCGAATTTGTTTTCCATACATCATTCATACAAATGTTGTTTTATAAAACTAATTATAAAACCCACATTGAAACTACATTCTTCCCACTTCTACCTTCTAATTATTTCTTAAATTAATTTTTATTTTATATTGGTTTGCATACAAGATTTGTATACATTGTGTTATACATACATTGTATTTCACACATTCTTTCATTCACAATATGACCATTCCCATATATTTTGTTTCACAAAATTAGTCATCATTGATCTATGCTAATTATTACCCTGTGTTTTTAGGTCCCCACAGGATCTTTCCAAATTTCTTCACCTCTCCCCCTCCCCCATCTTTCTACTAAACTGTGACTCCGTGATTTTTTCCTTTCTTCCTACTCTCAGACCTCCTGCCTCCTTTCTCCTTTGGACTTTTGTACATATCTTGCTTGTTATCCTTCTATTTTTACAATAATGGTTTTATGCAGTATTTGTCCTTATGAGCTTGAGTTAGTTCACTCAGCATAATGCTCTCCAGCTTCTCCCATGTTAAATAGTATTTTATGAAATTGTTGCTCCTGAATGCTGCATATTATTCTATGCTGTGAATGTACCACAATTTTACAATCCATTGTTTCGTTGATGGGCATTTTAGCTGTTTCCATTTTCTCTTTATTGTGAATAACACTGCCATGAACATCAGTGTACAAATCTCTGTGTCTCAGTTCAATTTTCCTCAGGTCATGTGGGGTTTCTATGTTCAGCTTTTTGAGGAAATGTTAAACTGCCTTCCAGATGGTTGCAGCATTTTACAATCCCACCAACAGTGTATGAGAGTTTCAGTCTCCACATTCTTTTTCAACATTTATAGTTACTGTCCTGTGAAACTTTGTCATTGCTATTGAGGTGGGATGATATCTCATTGTAGTTTTGATTTGTATCTCTCTTATTGTCAGTGATTTTGAGTTTTTCATCATGTGGCTGCTGGCCATCCAAAAGTCTTCCTCTGTGAAAAGTTTTTCCATGTCTTTTGTCCATTTTGTAATTGGATTATCAGTCTTTTTCTTATAGAGACCCTTGTCTGAGATGACATTATCAAATATTTTTTCCCATCAGTAGGTTTTCTTTTCATCCTATTGGAAAAAAGGGTTTTTTTTATGCACATAGGGACTTAATTTTTAGAAGGTCCTATTCATCAATGTTATCCTCTACTGGTTGTGTATTTCTGGCTGTATCTGTCAACCTCTTTACACCATAGGCTAGGCCCTCTAAGTTTTGTTCTCTTTTTTCTCTTATGATCTTTATGGTTTGGGCATTACCCCTACACCTCTGATCCACCTTGAGGTGATTTTTTCTTTTAAAGAATGAATACCTTTTCTAAAATTTTATTTTATTTGACTGGCACAGGAGGAGACTGTCCCTCCTTCTCTAGCAGAGCATCTGGTGGATTCAAACCATGCACCTTCAGGATTACAGGGCAGCTTCTTTGACACTAGGACACCAGGAATCCTTTTGAGGTGACTTTTGTCTATGGTGTGAGGTGTGGATTCTGTTTTAACTTTCTGCAGATAGTTGGCCAGTTTTGCCAGCACTATTTGCTGAAGAGGTTGTGGTTTCTCCATTTGGTAGATTTTTTTTCTTCCTTCTTGAATACCAGTTGACCGTTTATAGATGGGCTAGTTACTAGGTTCTTAATTCCCTTCCATTGGCCTATGTGTCTGTCATTGTGCCAGTACCATGCTGTTTTGGTTATTACAGCTGTGTAGTAAGTTTTGAAATCAGGAAGTGTTGTACCTCCCACTTTATTTTTTTATTTTCAGAAGTGCTTTGCATTCAGGATTTCTTGCCTTCCCAAATATACTTGCCAATTGCCTTTTTAATTTTTTTAAAAAATGTATTTGATATCTTTATTGTAGATTTTTTTTGTGGGATTGTAATTATTACTATATTGAGGCTTACTATCTATGAACAGAGAATATTTCCCCCTTTATTTAGGTCTTTCATTGTTTCTCACAGGTGTGTTTCATAGTTTTCTTTGTAAATGTCTTTTGTGTCTTTGGTTAGTTTTATTCCCAAATATCTCAATTTGTAGTTAGCTATTGTGAATGATATAGCTTTCTTAGTTTCCTTGTCTGTGTTTTCTTTGTTACCATAAAGTAATCCCACTGATTCTTAAATATTGATCTTGTACCCTACTCTACTAAATTGGCCTCCTAAGTCTAATGTTTTGTTGTTGTTGTTTGGCTTTTTTTTAAGTCCTTGGGGTTCTCTGTGTACAAGATGATATAGTCTGCATACAGCGACAATTTAGTACCAACTGTTTGCCAATTTGGATGCCTTTTATTTCCTTCCCTTGTCATGTTGCCCTAGCAAGTATTTTCAATATAGTATTGAATAAGAGTGGTGAAAGTGGGAATCCTTGTCTAGTCCTTGTTTGCAATAGAAATCCCTTTACTCTTTCTCCTTTGAGAATAATGTTGGCTCCAGGTTTTGTGTATATACTTTTAACTACATTGAAGAAATTATCTTCTATTCCTATTTTGTTGAAGGAATGTTGATGGGATATCAGGAAAGGGTGTTGGATTTTGTAGAATGCCTGTTCTGCATCAATTTATAGGATCATGTGGTTCTCGTTCTTTGTTTTGTTAATGTGATGATTTACACTGATTGTGTTTGTTTAAATTTAAATTTATTATTAATTTCAGTAAAAATTTACAGAGGCTTTGGATTTCCATTCATTCATTGTTGCACATTTCTCCCCTCCCAAGCTCCCCCACCCCCCAGAACACTACCCTCTTGGAAAAGTAAAAATTCTTTCATTGTTTTTCAAACCCCCCCCCCACCAGGTCCACTCCACCATGTAGCCTTCGCTCTAGACTCCTGTCATGACAGAAATACCTAATCACATATCTCTTTTAAACAGTTTTCTCCCTCATCTGTTTCCGTGCAGTGTACATTATTGAACCCATCTTACTCAGTCTCTCCCCAACCCCAAGGTCAGTCCTCTTTTACAACAGTGGCACCATGCAGTATTTGTCCTTTTGTGACTGGGATACTTCAGTCAGCATAATGCCCTCCAGAGTCAACCATTTTGAATAATATTGCATGAGTTCCTTGTTTTCCAATGCAGCATAATATTCCATTGTGTGGATATACTATAGCTTCTCTATCCATTCGTTTGTTGATGGGCACTTAGGTTGTTTCCAACTCCTTGCTATTGTGAACAAAGCTGCAATAAACATGGGTGTGCATATATCTGCTTGGATGTCGGTTATGGTCTCTTTGGGGTATATTCCCAGTAGTGGAATTGCTGGGTCAAATTGTATGTCTATTTGCAACTTTTTGAGAAAGCGACATACCATCTTCCACAGGGATTGCACCATTTTACGCTCCCACCAAGAGTGAATAAGGGTTCCAGTTTCTCCACAACCTCGCCAGCATTTGTTGCTTGCTATTCTGTTAAATTTTGCTGTTTTGACTGGGGTGAGATGATATCTCATAGTTGTTTTAATTTGCATCTCTCTTAGAGCTAGGGATTTTGAACATTTCTTCATGTGCTTGTTAGCTATCTGAATGTCGTCTTCGGTGAAGTACCTGTTCATATCCTGTGCCCATTTTTCTGTTGGATTATTTACCTTTATCTTGTTGTGGTGCTCAAGTATTTTATAAATTCTGGATATAAGTCCCTTATCTGACATGTTATTACCAAATACTTTTTCCCAGTTGGTGGCTTCCCTTTCTACCTTGTTGGAGAAGTTTTTGGATGTGCATCGATTGCGTTTCTTATGTTGAACCATTCTTGAATTCCACTTGTTTGTGGTGAGGTGTTTTGTTGTTGTTGTTGTTTTGTTTCTAATGTACCATTGGATTCTATTGGCCAGGATTTTTGCATCTATATTCATGATAGATATTTGTCTATAGTTTTCTTCTTTGGTAATGTCTTTCCCTGGTTTTGGTATTATGGTTATCCTTTAGAATGATTCTGAGAGTGTCCTTCTTTTTCTGTTTTTGGAAATAATTTAAGTTAAGTAGTATTGGTTGATAGCTGTTCTTAGAATGTTTGGTAGAAATTAGCTGTGAAGCCAATCGGACCATATCTTTTTTTGGGAGGGGGAGTCTTTTTGTGACCTGTTGTGATGGATCTGTTCAAGTATTCTACATCTGTCTTTGTCAACCTGGGTAGAATGTGAAATGATAGAGATGTAATTGCAACAGAACCAGATGAAATTAAATCAATAATATCAGAATATTATGAAAAGCTATACTCTGACAAATTTGAAAACCTAAAAGCAATGCACAAAGTCCTTGAAGTTTTCAGATAACTTATATAGATGAATAAGATAGATTAGTTAAGTAGACTCTAAGATCTGACCTATTGCACAGTTAAAATTTTTACAATAAATAAGTAGAGTAACGTACTATGAACTCAGATAACTTGAATTTCCTCTAAGAATAATTCCTTGTTTATCTCAGATAAAGTAAAATTTCTGAGCTAATAAAGCTAAGGACCAGACCAGGAAGTGGTTATTTATCCAAGACCAACACCACCCATGTGGCAGCAGTCAAGAAATCAAAGACACATTGCCTTGAGGAAATCTGCTGTCAAGGGACCTCTCCAAAGTGCTAAAGAGCAGCAAAGTCAGTTTAAAGACTAAGGTGCCCTTGATCCAAACCATGGTATTTTCAATTATATCTTATGTATCTGGAAGTTGGATGATGAAAGAGTATGACAGAAGAATCAATGCCTTTGAACTGTGGTGTTAGGGAATGTTGTTGTTGTTGTTTACATATCAAGTCAGAAATGACCCATACCTAACCCTTCGCCAGGTTTTCAGAGGGAGTTAATCATAGAGGAAAAGATTGTCCATCCTTCCTCCACAGAGCAGCTGGTTGATTCAAGCCACATACCTTCAAAATTGCAGTGCAGCTTCTTGCCAGTAGGCCACCAGAGCTCTCAAGTGAATAGTTATTATAGTTAGTAAATAGTATTGAATACCCTATGGACTGTCAAAAGAACAAACAAATCTGTCTTGAGGTAAGTATAACCAAGTGCTCCTTAGAGACATATTTGCAAAAGGAACCTGTCCTTAGAGAGAGATTATGCTGGAAAAGGTAGATGGTAAGCAAAAGAGAGGAAGCTCCTCAAGGAGAGGCATTAACACAATGACTACCTTAATGGGCTTGAGAATGGCACAGGATAGGGAAAAGTGAGGATCTGTTGCTGATTCATAGTTGACTTGATAGCATCTAACAATAGAGTGGGAATCCTAGAACACTTGATTGTGCTTATGTGAAACCTATATTAGTCCAGGAGACCGTCCTCAGAACAGAGCAAGGAAACCCTGCATGGTTCAAAACCAGAAAAGGTATACATCAAGGACACAACCTATCTCCTTACCTTTTCAATCTGTATGTGAAATAGATAATCTGGGAGGCTGGTCTCTATGAGGAGGAATGTGGCATCATGATTGGAGGAAGACTCACCAACAATGTGTGTTATGCATATGATACAACCTTGCTTGCCAGAACTAAGGAGGGCCTGAAGCATTTGTTGCAGAAGGTCAAGGACTGCAACCTTCAATATGGATTGAAGCTCAATGTCAAAAAGACAAAAATTGAACTGGGGAGGAGGGTAGAGAAAATAGTGCAACAATGAATGATGAAAACCGAAAATCTCTGTAAATGTTCATTAAAATTAATAAAATTTAATTTAAAAAAAGACAAAAATTTTCACCACTGGGTTGATTGGTAGCATTATGATAGCCAGGGAAAAGATTAAGATTGTTAACAGCCTCAGTTTGCTTGACTTCACAGTCAACACTCTTGGTGCTAGCAGCCAGATCGAAAGATGAATTGCACTGGGAAATTAAACTGTCAGGACCTCTCCAGAGTACTGAAGATCAATGATGTCAATCTAGAGACTAAGGTGCATCTGATCCAGCCTATGGTCTTTGTAATTACTTGCTATGCATCAGAGAGTTGTACAATGACTAGGGATGACAGAAGAAGAATCAATACCTTTGGGTTGTGGTTCTAGAGAAGAGTATTGAATGTACCATGGACTGCCAGAACAAATAGGTTTGACCTGGAAAGGGTAAACCCAGGCTTGGAAGCAAGGAGTTTGAAGCTTCATCTGCCATACTTCGGTCATGTTGCAAGGAAGGACCAGTCCTTGGAGAGGGATATCATAGTTGGAAGGGTAGAGGGACAGTGCAAGAGGGGAAGACCCTTGATGAGATGGATTGACTCAGTGACTGGGGCAAAGGAGGTAGGAGTGTCAGAGACAATAAGGCTGGCTCAAAATAGAGTAAGGATGAGAGTTGTCGTACATAGAGTTGCTATGAGTCACAAGTGTCTTGACAGTACATAACAATAACAAACACAACAACAATTACCCCCTCATGGAACCTACTTGGGCAGTCTAGCAGTCCCAGAGGTCAACTCTTGTCTTTCTCCAAGTCTAGGTCTCCCCAGGAAGAAGAGCCTGACACAAAGGTTTGAAAATGAGGATTTTATTGGAGAATTGGAACCAGAGACCATAAGTCAGAGAAAGTGAGCAAGGACAGAAAGAGACCGATTTAAAGGTGCATTATCATTTGGGCTACTTGCTGACAGTTTAATTATGTGGGATTGCCTAAGAAGCCTCTTGACATGTAGTGCAGAACTGACTGTCTGGGGAAAAGAAAGGAGAATTTCTTTAAAATCTCCTCTGCCATTTGGGCAAAGATTTGCCTTTTCACCAATTGGTTAAAGGCTAACTGTCCAGCATACTCAGGACTCAGGTTAT